>NC_142765.1:9993376-10296391 GCF_054948205.1 Urtica dioica subsp. dioica | reverse complement strand
AGTCCAGTTCGCTCCTGGAGTTGAACTCTGAGTCCGCGAGTCGACTGATACTCCTCGTGCCGACTTCATGCAATTCCTCGAGTCGAGCTCGCTCGTCGAGTCGAGCTCGCCCCTCAAATAGAGCTCGCTCCTCGAGTCGAGCTCGCCCCTCGAGTAGAGCTCGCTCCTCGAGTCCAGTTCGCTCCTCGAGTCTAGCTCCGAGTCCGCGAGTCGACTGGTACTGGTACCGACTCTTCACGTAACCCCTCGGGTCGAGCTCGCTCCTCGAGTCCAGTTCGCCCCTCGAGTTGAGCTCGCTCCTTGAGTCCAGTTCGCCCCTCGAGTCGAGCTCGCTCCTCGAGTCCAGTTCGCTCCTCGAGTCGAGCTCCGAGTCCGCGAGTCGACTGTTACTCATCGTACCGACTCTTCACGTAACTCCTCGGATCGAGCTTGCTCCTCGAGTCCAGTTCGCTCCTCGGGTCGAGCTCACTCCTCGAGTCCAGTTCGCCCCTCGAGTTAAGCTCGCTCCACGAGTCCAGTTCGCCCCTCGAGTCGAGCTCGCTCCTGGAGTCCAGTTCGCTCCTCGAGTCGAGCTCCGAGTCCGCGAGTCGACTGATACTCCTAGTGCCGACTTCACGCAATTCCACGAGTCGAGCTCGCTCCTCGAGTCCAGTTCTCCCCTCGAGTCGTGCTCTATCCTCGAGTCCAGTTCTCTCCTCGAGTCGAGCTCGCTCCTCTAGTCGAGCTCGCTCCTCGAGTCCAGTTCACTCCTCGAGTCGAGCTCCGAGTCCGCGAGTCGACTGTTACTCCTCGTACTGACTCTTCACGTAACTCCTCGGGTCGAGCTCGCTCCTCGAGTCCAGTTCGCTCCTCGGGTCGAGCTCGCTCCTCGAGTCCAGCTCGCTCCTCGAGTTCAGTTCGCTCCTTGAGTCAAATTCGCTCCTCGAGTCGAGCTCCGAGTCCGCGAGTCGACTGTTACTCCTCGAGTCGAGCTCGCTCCTCGAGTCCAGTTCGCTCCTCGAGTCGAGCTCCGAGTCCGCGAGTCGACTGTTACTCCTCGTACTGACTGTTCACGTAACTCCTCGGGTCGAGCTCGCTCCTCGAGTCCAGTTCGCTCCTCGGGTCGAGCTCGCTCCTCGAGTCCAGCTCGCTCCTCGAGTTCGGTTCGCTCCCCGAGTCCAATTCGCTCCTCGAGTCGAGCTCCGAGTCCCCGAGGCGACTGATACTCCTCGCCGACTCTTCACGCAATTCCTCGGGTCGAGCTCGCTCCTCGAGTCGAGCTCGCTCCTCGAGTCCTGTTCGCACCTCGAGTCGAGCTCGCTCCTCGAGTCCAGTTCGCTCCTCGAGTCGAACTCTGAGTCCGCGAGTCGACTGATACTCCTCGCCGACTCTTCACGCAATTCCTCAATTCGAGCTCGCTCCTCGAGTCCAATTAGCTCCTCGAGTCTAGTTCGCTCCTCGAGTCGAGCTCTGAGTCCGCGAGTCGACTGATACTCCTCGTACCGACTTCACGCAAGTACTCGAGTCGAGCTCGCTCCTCGAGTCCAGTTCACTCCTCGAGTCGAGCTCGCTCCTCGGGTCGAGCTCGCTCCTCGAGTCCAGTTCGCTCCTCGAGTCGAGCTCGCTCCTCGGGTCGAGCTCGCTCCTCGAGTCGAGTTCGCTCCTCGAGTCGAACTCGCTCCTCGAGTCCAGTTCGGTCCTCGAGTCGAGCTCGCTCCTCGAGTCCAGTTCGCTCCTCGGGTCGAGCTCGCTCCTCGAGTCCAGTTCGGTCCTCGAGTCGAGCTCGCTCCTCCAGTCGAGCTCCGAGTCCACGAGTCGACTAATACTCCTCGTGCCGACTCTTCACACAACTCCTCGAGTCGAGCTCGCTCCTCGTGTCCAATTTGCACCTCGAGTCGAGCTCGCTCCTCGAGTCCAGTTCACTCCTCGAGTCGAGCTCGCTCCTCGAGTCCTGTTCACTCCTCGAGTCGAGCTCGCTCCTCGAGTCCAGTTCGCTCCTCGAGTCGAGTTCACTCCTCGTGTCCAGCTCCGAGTCCGCGAGTTGACTAATACTCCTCGTGCCGTCTCTTCACACAACTCCTCGAGTAGAACTCGCTCCTCGAGTCTAGTTCGCTCCTCGAGTCGAGCTCGCTCCTCGAGTCCAGTTCGCACCTCGAGTCGAGCTCGCTCCTCGAGTCCAGTTCGCTCCTCGAGTCGAACTCTAAGTCCGCGAGTCGACTGATACTCCTCGTGCCGACTTCATGCAATTCCTCGAGTCGAGCTCGCTCCTCGAGTCGAGCTCGCCCCTCGAGTAGAGCTCGCTCCTCGAGTCGAGCTCGCCCCTCGAGTAGAGCTCGCTCCTCGAGTCCAGTTCGCTCCTCGAGTCTAGCTCCGATTCCGCGAGTCGACTGGTACTGGTACCGACTCTTCACGTAACCCCTCGGGTCGAGCTCGCTCCTCGAGTCCAGTTCGCCCCTCGAGTTGAGCTCGCTCCTTGAGTCCAGTTCGCCCCTCGAGTCGAGCTCGCTCCTCGAGTCCAGTTCGCTCCTCGAGTCGAGCTCCGAGTCCGCGAGTCGACTGTTACTCATCGTACCGACTCTTCACGTAACTCCTCGGATCGAGCTTGCTCCTCGAGTCCAGTTCGCTCCTCGGGTCGAGCTCACTCCTCGAGTCCAGTTCGCCCCTCGAGTCGAGCTCGCTCCTCGAGTCCAGTTCGCTCCTCGAGTCGAGCTCCGAGTCCGCGAGTCGACTGATACTCCTAGTGCCGACTTCACGCAATTCCACGAGTCGAGCTCGCTCCTCGAGTCCAGTTCTCCCCTCGAGTCGTGCTCTATCCTCGAGTCCAGTTCTCTCCTCGAGTCGAGCTCGCTCCTCTAGTCGAGCTCGCTCCTCGAGTCCAGTTCGCTCCTCGAGTCGAGCTCCGAGTCCGCGAGTCGACTGTTACTCCTCGTACTGACTCTTCACGTAACTCCTCGGGTCGAGCTCGCTCCTCGAGTCCAGTTCGCTCCTCGGGTCGAGCTCGCTCCTCGAGTCCAGCTCGCTCCTCGAGTTCAGTTCGCTCCTTGAGTCAAATTCGCTCCTTGAGTCGAGCTCCGAGTCCGCGAGTCGACTGTTACTCCTCGAGTCGAGCTCGCTCCTCGAGTCCAGTTCGCTCCTCGAGTCGAGCTCCGAGTCCGCGAGTCGACTGTTACTCCTCGAACTGACTTTTCACGTAACTCCTCGGGTCGAGCTCGCTCCTCGAGTCCAGTTCGCTCCTCGAGTTCGGTTCGCTCCCCGAGTCCAATTCGCTCGTCGAGTCGAGCTCCGAGTCCGCGAGTCGACTGATACTCCTCGCCGACTCTTCACGCAATTCCTCGGGTCGAGCTCGCTCCTCGAGTCCAGCTCGCTCCTCGAGTCGAGCTCGCTCCTCGAGTCCTGTTCGCACCTCGAGTCGAGCTCGCTCCTCGAGTCCAGTTCGCTCCTCGAGTCGAACTCTGAGTCCGCGAGTCGACTGATACTCCTCGCCGACTCTTCACGCAATTCCTCAATTCGAGCTCGCTCCTCGAGTCCAATTAGCTCCTCGAGTCTAGTTCGCTCCTCGAGTCGAGCTCTGAGTCCGCGAGTCGACTGATACTCCTCGTACCGACTTCATGCAAGTACTCGAGTCGAGCTCGCTCCTCGAGTCCAGTTCACTCCTCGAGTCGAGCTAGCTCCTCGGGTCGAGCTCGCTCCTCGAGTCCAGTTCGCTCCTCGAGTCGAGCTCGCTCCTCGGGTCGAGCTCGCTCCTCGAGTCGAGTTCGCTCCTCGAGTCGAGCTCGCTCCTCGAGTCCTGTTCGCACCTCGAGTCGAGCTCGCTCCTCGAGTCCAGTTCGCTCCTCGAGTCGAACTCTGAGTCCGCGAGTCGACTGATACTCCTCGTGCCGACTTCACGCAATTCCTCGAGTCGAGCTCGCTCCTCGAGTCCAGTTCGCTCCTCGAGTCGAGCTCGCTCCTCGAGTCGAGCTCGCCCCTCGAGTAGAGCTCGCTCCTCGAGTCCAGTACGCTCCTCGAGTCTAGCTCCGAGTCCGCGAGTCGACTGGTACTCGTACCGGCTCTTCACGTAACCCCTCGGGTCGAGCTCGCTCCTCGAGTCCAGTTCGCTCCTCGGGTCGAGCTCGCTCCTCGAGTCCAGTTCGCCCCTCGAGTTGAGCTCGCTCCTTAAGTCCAGTTCGCCCCTCGAGTCGAGCTCGCTCCTCGACTCCAGTTCGCTTCTCGAGTCGAGCTCCGAATCCGCGAGTCGACTGTTACTCATCTTACCGACTCTTCACGTAACTCCTCGGATCGAGCTCGCTCCTCGAGTCCAGTTCGCTCCTCGGGTCGAGCTCACTCCTCGAGTCCAGTTCGCCCCTCGAGTTGAGCTCGCTCCTCGAGTCCAGTTCGCCCCTCGAGTCGAACTCGCTCCTCGAGTCCAGTTCGCCCCTCGAGTCGAGCTCGCTCCTCGAGTCCAGTTCGCTCCACGAGTCGAGCTCACTCCTCGAGTCCAGTTCTCCCCTCGAGTCGTGCTCTATCCTCGAGTCCAGTTCTCTCCTCGAGTCGAGCTCGCTCCTCTAGTCGAGCTCGCTCCTCGAGTCCAGTTCGCTACTCGAGTCGAGCTCCGAGTCCGCGAGTCGACTGTTACTCCTCGTACTGACTCTTCACGTAACTCCTCGGGTCGAGCTCGCTCCTCGAGTCCAGTTCGCTCCTCGGGTCGAGCTCGCTCCTCGAGTCCAGCTCGCTCCTCGAGTTCAGTTCGCTCCCTGAGTCAAATTCGCTCCTCGAGTCGAGCTCCGAGTCCGCGAGTCGACTGATACTCCTCGCCGACTCTTCACGCAATTCCTCGGGTCGAGCTCGCTCCTCAAGTCCAGTTCGCTCCTCGAGTCGAGCTCCGAGTCCGCGCGTCGACTGATACTCCTCGCCGACTCTTCACGCAATTCCTCAAGTCGAGCTCGCTCCTCGAGTCCAATTAGCTCCTCGAGTCTAGTTCGCTCCTCGAGTCGAGCTCCGAGTCCGCGAGTCGACTGATACTCCTCGTACCGACTTCACGCAAGTACTCGAGTCGAGCTCGCTCCTCGAGTCCAGTTCACTCCTCGAGTCGAGCTCGCTCCTCGGGTCGAGCTCGCTCCTCGAGTCCAGTTCGCTCCTCGAGTCGAGTTCGCTCCTCGGGTCGAGCTCGCTTCTCGAGTCCAGTTCGCTCCTCGAGTCGAGCTCACTCCTCGAGTCCAGTTCGGTCCTCGATTCGAGCTCGCTCCTCGAGTCCAGTTCGCTCCTCGGGTCGAGCTCGCTCCTCGAGTCCAGTTCGGTCCTCGAGTCGAGCTCGCTCCTCGAGTCGAGCTCCTAGTCCACGAGTCGACTAATGGTCCTCGTGCCGACTCTTCACACAACTCCTCGAGTCGAGCTCCGAGTCCGCGAGTCGACTGTTACTCCTCGTACTGACTCTTCACGTAACTCCTCGGGTCGAGCTCGCTCCTCGAGTCCAGTTCGCTCCTCGGGTCGAGCTCGCTCCTCGAGTCCAGCTCGCTCCTCGAGTTCAGTTCGCTCCCTGAGTCAAATTCGCTCCTCGAGTCGAGCTCCGAGTCCGCGAGTCGACTGATACTCCTCGCCGACTCTTCACGCAATTCCTCGGGTCGAGCTCGCTCCTCGAGTCCAGTTCGCTCCTCGAGTCGAGCTCGCTCCTTTAGTCGAGCTCCGAGTCCGCGAGTCGACTGATACTCCTCGCCGACTCTTCACGCAATTCCTCAAGTCGAGCTCGCTCCTCGAGTCCAATTAGCTCCTTGAGTCTAGTTCGCTCCTCGAGTCGAGCTCCGAGTCCGCGAGTCGACTGATACTCCTCGTACCGACTTCACGCAAGTACTCGAGTCGAGGTCGCTCCTCGAGTCCAGTTCACTCCTCGAGTCGAGCTCGCTCCTCGGGTCGAGCTCGCTCCTCGAGTCCAGTTCGCTCCTCGAGTCGAGCTCGCTCCTCGGGTCGAGCTCGCTTCTCGAGTCCAGTTCCCTCCTCGAGTCGAGCTCGCTCCTCGAGTCCAGTTCGGTCCTCGATTCGAGCTCGCTCCTCGAGTCTAGTTCGCTCCTCGGGTCGAGCTCGCTCCTCGAGTCCAGTTCGGTCCTCGAGTCGAGCTCGCTCCTCGAGTCGAGCTCCGAGTCCACGAGTCGACTAATGGTCCTCGTGCCGACTCTTCACACAACTCCTCGAGTCGAGCTCGCTCCTCGTGTCCAATTCGCACCTCGAGTCGAGCTCGCTCCTCGAGTCCAGTTCACCCCTCGAGTCGAGCTCGCTCCTCGAGTCCTGTTCACTCCTCGAGTCGAGCTCGCTCCTCGTGTCGAGCTCCGAGTCCGCGAGTCGACTAATACTCCTCGTGCCGACTCTTCACACAACTTCTCGAGTCGAGCTCGCTCCTCGAGTCCAGTTCGCTCCTCGAGTCAAGCTCGCTCCTCGAGTCCAGTTCGCACCTCGAGTCGAGCTCGCTCCTCGTGTCCAGTTCGCTCCTCGAGTTGAACTATGAGTCCGCGATGTTTTCAATGGTGCCCACAAGAAGAGTTGTAGTCTTTATTTTGTACATTTGATGTAATAAAGTCTCATGAAGACTCTTGCTTGTAATTGCCTATCTATTCATTAATAAAGTTGAAACGTTCATTCATTCTTTCTTTGTTTGAAGCTTTATGATAAAACCTTAGTCTTTTAGTCCATAAACAAACTTAACACCTTACGAAGAGACAAATGTAAAAATTGCATGAACAAACTCTTCGTAGTTTGCTTAAAACGATATATTCGCAATCTTAGGGTCAAAGGACTATTGACCTCAGTATGATTGTTAGAAGAATCTATGATGTCTGGTTATGAGGCATTGAGAGTTGGGGACTCTATAGTTCTTCTAGGTATCTTCCGAAGGTACTGAATTGACCAGTGCACTTCTAGAGACAATATAAGAACAACCCATTTAACCTCTTATGTCTCGAAGTCACTATGTATGAATTGCATCATGCTTACCTTAATCCTGAAATGAGACATGCCATTTCACACCTTAGTATTCTCATTTGAGAAAGTCAAAGTTCGGACTCACTATGTGATTCCGAACAAGGCCTATTGGTGAAGTACTAAGTTGTGAGTATGTCATGAATAACTTTGTGAAGTTCTCATAGATATGAAATTCATGTACAAGATTGCTGAAATGCAATGTATGTCACCTCATGCTTTGTTCCTTGGAGTGTGAATAAATGAACTGGCCAGTGTCCAAATTGAGTCCTGACTCTTTTGGATGAAACAATGTGACTTGTTAGCTCCTCGTCAATACATTGTTTCTAACTTATTCACAAGCGACAAAGGAGTTGAGGAAATAACAGCTAGAAGGGTAAAATGGTAATTTAGTAAATCCCGACTAGCTGATGACATTCATGAAGGGTAAACATAGATAACATTCAGTGGATCCGCTCATTATAATTAGGTGAATTCTTGAGTAGAAAATAAATTCATTTGAACCGAGAGATTTTCAGTGTCAGCTCTTTAGTGGAGTCAGTTGGCATTAAGCTAAACTTGGAAAAGGTTTGTGAACTTTTGAGTCCAAGTGTTTAGCTCAAGCTTTGTTCATTTGGGTCCATGAGGTCACTGTCACGAATCACATCGATAGGAATAGTTAAACTGGAAGCTAAGTCAAAACAAGAACGAAAATAGTTAAAAGGGTATTTTTGTCTTTTGAGACAAAGGATGAAATGCATGTCAATAAATTTTTTGACAAGTTCATTTGATGACTTAATGTCACTTGGCCATGACTTGATCATTGGGCCTTGTGAATTAATTTCATTTCATAAGAATTTTATTGAAAATTCTAAATGGGCCTTTTCTTATGTTGTCATGAACAAGTGAAGAAAATTCTAGAAGCCTTTTTTTAGACATAGTAGGCGCCAACTACCCAAAGAGAAAGGGAAATTATTTTGTGCATAAATGTATTTAAATACTTGCCAAAAGAAAAAGAGGAAACAAATTTGCATAAGGATGCACAAGGTATTTCGGCCAAGAGAGTAATGGGCAAGCCAAGGAACAAAAAAGGAAACAAATCCAAGCCTCTAGGAGGCAGCCTTGGGCGCCCAACATGGAATGGGAAATAAGAGATTTTTGCTCATGAATATGTGATATTCTATAGAAGAGAAAAATACCTTATTGAAGGTAAGACCTCTCCTATAAATAGGAGCCTCATTCTTCTCATTCCAATTCATTCCACACAAGTTAGAGATTGAGAGACTCTCTCTCTAGACATTGTGGCCGAAAATCCTCTCTCTCTCTCTCTCTCTCTCTAGTTTATTTTCGATTTTTTCTTGTCTTGGCACCTAGGTCCTCACTCGACCTAGTGTTTAGCTCTGCGACTTCAAGACTTGTTCTTAAGTCGTAGTGTTTAAAAGTGCCCACTCACTGATTCCTTCTTTTCGAGTGATTTAGTGATAGAAACTTTCGTGGTTGCTCGAGGTGCCGAGGAAAGAAAGAGAGACGTGCTGCGAGGGGAGACGAGCGTTGCAAACTTTCCAAAAGCTTCTTCAAAGTTCAAGCTTCAAGAAAGGTTAGTAAACTTCTAGCTCATATTGGTTTTTAATTACATGTACTTGCACTTGTCTAGGTTAGTAAAAACTGTTTTTACTTGTAAAAGAAAATTTTTAAAATTCCGCTGCTTACCGAAGCGTTAATTATTTTCTTAAACCCTAGATCGATTCCAACAAATGGTATCAGAGCTATGGTCAAAGATATGCATGTACATGTTTTTAAAATTATGAGCTTGAAAATCGTTTTCGAAAGTTTACTAATTTTGTGACAAGTTTGAATTTTAATCTTAGATTTTTTTTTAATTTATTGCTCTTGTCTTTAAATTAAAAAGCATGTTGATTTTCTATGAGTTTGGGATGTTTTTAAAACACATTAGAATCAGTTCTAAAAGTTTTTAATTTTTTATATTGAAAAACGTGTTTTAAAGGTTTGAGATATTTCGGTAAATTTTGTGACTAGTTACTTTGTCTTTCTAGTTTCTTTTATTAAAACACAAATAAAAGCTTTAAACAACATCTTAAAACATTCCGTTACACTTGATTCTTTTTCGGCTCAAAAGGACATCGGAGCCGCCAGATATGGCGATTTTACTCCGATGTGTGCGGCTGTCTGAAACTCCAGTTTTTTTTAGAAATCCGGATTTTCAAACCCCACTACCATGAGTTATAGAACTCTAATGATAAAATTTTCTTGAGCAAAAATGTTTTTCATATGATTATAAACATGATGTATAAGATTAAAATGTTTTGATTTTTGGAAGTTTAATTGAAATTGAATTTTTACAAAACTAGTTTGAATTTTGAAAAACCGTTTTCACTTTCAAACTTGAAAATATTTTGTCATCCAAATCAAATAAATTTTCAAAATGTTTTCAAAACTATATCTATATCACATATGTTCAAAATCTATATGCTCTTGAAAATTTGAGTGCGAGGTCTCCTTGTAGACAAGCCGAAAAATAAAAAGATGTGTAATCTCAAACTTTCAAGTGTTCGAGTGAGTTGAAGTTCACACTTCCCTCACGCACTTTCCCGAAATAGAAAATAGGAAAAGATCGAGTATGTACCTTGTGCCTTTATGCACTAATACTGCTCTAAACATGTCGATCTAGGATTCTCTTCTAGTTGTCCGCTCTGTCGCTCTCTAACTAGGAAATTTGTTTCCGAACTTATAAGAGTCGATGAACCAACTCCAAAAACTAAGTGGGAGGGTTATATTCGTTGTTTGTAACCCACGATCCCCAACACTTGTGAAAGATGCAATAACGTGGGACTAAGAGCCGCTCTTGCGACCCTCACTTAAATGTGAGTACTCCAAGGCGTTATTGCTTCGATCATTGCTCAATGAGCTACGTCCGAGAGTGATGCAATGATGGCAAGGCCTCCCCTTGGGGGATTGTTTTTCAAAGCTGATCTTTTGGACTAAGTGGTTGGTTGCACACTTAGGCTCAATCCCTAGTATCCTCCCTTGAGGCTCTGCGAAAGGATGTGAGTGATCAAACCAATTTACAAGGTGGCTAGTCAAAGCTGATGTATTGACATCTTGGCTAAGCATTAATGATGTGTCATTTACTTATAAATGGAGATTTTTTGCGGCCTTCTATTGAGGGAGTAAATTATCGTTTGTTTTATAACACCTTTGGATTTTATAAAAGTCTTAATGAAACTTAAATCCTAAACCAAAGACTAATCATAAACTTGTTTCAACTTATATAGGCAATATGTCTCTCAACCATCTCTCTATCTTTCTTTCCTCGATCAAACTCGAAAACGAAAACTACGTAGATTCGAAACGTAACCTCGACATAATACCTACCGTTAACAAGCACAAATGGGTACTCACCACCCCGTGTCCTCCTCTGACGAATGATGATTCAATTCGAGAGGACAATGACGCCTTAGGGGCCTGGCTTCGATCCGATGAGATTGTGAGGTGCTATATCTTGGCATCTATGAACAATGTGCTGAAAGAGCAACATCATGACATCGAGACTGCTGCTGACATGCTCACCAATCTCCATGAGATGTTTGGAGGGCAAAGGCGTCAAACAAGGCAACAAGCAGTCCGACAGTTTATGAACTGTCGCATGAAGGCTAGGACTCCTGTTGGAGACTTTATGATATTGATCATTAGTCATCTGAGTAAAATGGAAATCCTAGGATCTGAGATTGATGGGAAGAATGTCATAGATACGATCTTAGAAACTCTCCCCGCATCTCTTGATACCTCCAATATGAACTACTCCATTAACAAGCTAGTGTACACTGTTACCAAGCTTATGGAGGAACTTCACACTGCTGCAGGTCTCACTAAGAGAAAGAAGAATCAAGGAGAGGCACATGCTACGGAGCAAAAGGCCTCCGCCTCTGGAACTGTGAAGAGACCTTACAAGGCCGATAAAAAGAACTGTCCCGGCTATCTCAAAGCAAAGGAACATAGTATTGTACTAGTTACCGAAGCATGCTTAGTAGCTGATAATGTATCAACGTGGATTCTTGACTCCGCTGCTACTAACCATATTTGTTGTTCCTTGAATGGTTTCAAGAAAACCAAAAGCTTAGAGGAAGGCAAGTTCTGTTTCAAATGGGGTGATGGGAGCCTGGTGTCCGCGAAGGCTGTGGGATCCGTGACGCTGTCTTTTGAAGACCGCACTTTAAACTTGAATAATGTTTATTTTGTTCCTACCTTTGGGAAGAACTTAATATCCGTTGCTCATCTTCTTGAGCAAGATTATTGTTTAAAGTTCATTAAGAATGGAATTCGTATGTCACTGATGCATGTATGAAGAATGCTCTTTTCTACATCTATCCCACTCAACCTTCTCTTTTAGACACCGAAATAGATGACGATCTAATTAGGGAGCCAAAGAGGATCAAACTTTCTGAATCCTCCGATCTAACAAAATCAACATACCTCTTGTTGGAATCGATCTAGGGTTTGAGAAAAAGTTTAACGCTTCGTTAAGCGGCGGAATTTTAAAAAATTTCTTTTTAAGTAAAACTAGTTTTTACTAACCTAGACAAGAGCATGTGCATGTAAATAAAAACTAATATGAGCTATTAAAGTTACTAACCTTTCTTGAAGCTTGAACCTTGTAGAAGCTTTTGGAAAGTTGCAACGCTCGTCTCCCCTCGCAGCACGTCTCTCTTTCTTTCCTCGGCAACTCGAGCAACCACGAAAGTTTCTATCACTAAATCACTCGAAAAGAAGGAATCAGTGAGTGGGCACTTTTAAACACTACGACTTAAGAACAAGTCTTGAAGTCGCAGAGCTAAACGCTAGGTCGAGTGAGGACCTAGGTGCCAAGACAAGAAAAAAATCGAAAATAAACTAGAGAGAGAGAGAAGAGGACTTCGGCCAAGTTCTAGAGAGAGAGTCTCTCAAATCTCTTAAACTTGGATGAATGAATTGTGAGGAAATGAGGCTCCTATTTATAGGAGAGGTCTCACCTTCAATAAGGTAGTTTCCTCTTCTATAGAATATCACATATTCATGAGAAAAATTCCTCTCTTTCCTATTGAGACACTCGGCCAAGCTAGGGCTTCTAGAAGCCTTGATTTGTTTCCTATTTTGTTCAAAGCTTGCCTTTTCTCTCAATGTGGCCGATTCCCTTATGCATCCTTATGCAAATTTGTTTCCTCTTTTTCTTTTGGCAAGTATCTAAATACATTTATGCACAAAATAAACTCTCCTATTTCTCTATTAGGGTAGGCGCCCAAGTCTCTCTAGAAGGAGCTTCTAGAAGCTTCTTCATTTGTTCATGACAACATGAGAAAGGCCCATTAAGAATTTTCAATAAAATTCTCATGAAACGAAATTAATTCACAAGGCCCAATGATCAAGTCATGGCCGAGTGAAACATGTCACAAAATGACCTTGTCAAAAAATTTATTGACATTCATTTCATCCTTTGTCTCAAAAGACAAAAATACCCTTTTAACTATTTTCGTTCTTGTTTTGGCTTAGCTTCCAGTTTAACTATTCCTATCGATGTGATTCGTGACAGTGACCTCATGGACCCAAATGAACAAAGCTTTAGCTAAACACTTGGACTCAAAAGTTCACAAACCTTTTCCAAGTTTAGCTTAATGCCAACTGACTCCACTAAAGAGCTGACACTGAAAATCTCTCGGTTCAAATGAATTTATTTTCTACTCAAGAATTCGACCTAATTGTGATGAGCGGATCCACTGAATGTTATCTATGTTTACCCTTCCTGAATGTCATCAGCTAGTCGGGATTTACTAAATTACCATTTTACCCTTCTAGCTGTTATTTCCTCAACTCCTTTGTCGCTTGTGAATAAGTTAGAAACAATGTATTGACGAGGAGCTAACAAGTCACATTGTTTCATCCAAAAGAGTCAAGACTCAATTTGGACACTGGCCAGTTCATTTATTCACACTCCAAGGAACAAAGCATGAGGTGACATACATTGCATTTCAGCAATCTTGTACATGAATTCCATATCTATGAGAACTTCACAAAGTTACTCATGACAGACTCACAACTTAGTACTTCACCAATAGGCCTTGTTCGGAATCACATAGTGAGTCCGAACTTTGACTTTCTCAAATGAGAATACTAAGGTGTGAAATGGCATGTCTCATTTCAGGATTAAGGTAAGCATGATGCAATTCATACATAGTGACTTCGAGACATAAGAGGTTAAATGGTTTGTTCTTATATTGTCTCTAGAAGTGCACTGGTCAATTCAGTACCTTCGGAAGATACCTAGAAGAACTATAGAGTCCCAAACTCTCAATGCCTCATAACCAGACATCATAGATTCTTCTAACAATCATACTGAGGTCAATAGTCCTTTGACCCTAAGATTGCGAATATATCGTTTTAAGCAAACTACGAAGAGTTTGTTCATGCAAATCTACATTTGTCTCTTCGTAAGTTGTTAAGTTTGTTTATGGACTAAAAGACTATGGTTTTATCATAAAGCTTCAGACAAGGAAGATTGAATGAACGTTTCAACTTTATTAATGAATGAATAGGCAATTACAAGCAAGAGTCTTCATGAGACTTTATTACATCAAATGTTCAAAATAAAGACTACAACTCTTCTTGTGGGCACCATTGACAACAAACTCCCACTTGACTCAAAGAAGGTGTGTGTAGTCCTTCATGCCTAATCCCTCACGATGTTGGTCGAAGACCTTGTTCGCTAGGGCCTTGGTGAATGGATCTGCGAGGTTGTCCACCGTTGAGATCTTCTTCACTTCCACGTCTCCGCGCTGCACGATCTCTCGAATCAAATGGTATTTCCTCTCAATATGCTTAGAGCGCTTATGGCTTCTAGGTTCCTTTGAGTTAGCGACAGCCCCACTATTATCACAATAAAGGGTCATGGGCTCGTCGACGTTTGGAACAACTTCCAAATACTTAAGGAATTTCTTAAGCCATACAGCCTCTTTGGATGCTTCACAAGCAGCCACATATTCTGCTTCCATTGTGGAGTCAGCAATGCAAGATTGCTTAATACTTCTCCACACAGCAGCTCCACCATTAAGGATGAACACAGATCCCGAAGTGGATTTCCTGGAATCCTTATCCGCTTGAAAATCGGAGTCGGTATATCCCGTCATAGTCAGGTCAGTACCTGAGTATGTAAGCATCAAGTTCCTAGTTCTTCGAAGATACTTAAGAACATGCTTAACAGCAATCCAGTGCTCGGGTCCAGGGTTGGATTGGAAACGGCTAACTACGCCAACGGCGAAACAGATGTCAGGTCTAGTGCAAAGCATAGCATACATAAGGCTTCCTACGGCAGAGGCGTAAGGAATTTTCCTCATGTCTTCAATCTCTTGTGCAGTCTTGGGAGACTGCTCCTTAGAGAGTGAAACTCCATGCCTAAAGGGTGTTTGACCCCTCTTGCAGTCTTGCATCGAGAAGCGATCCATCACCTTATCAATATAAGATGCTTGAGAGAGCGACAGGGTCCGGTTTTTCCTATCTCGAAAGATTTGGATCCCCAGAATGTACGCGGCTTCTCCTAGATCCTTCATGTCGAATTGCTTTGCTAGCCAGACCTTAACCTCAGATAACTTACCCACGTCATTACCAATGAGTAGTATATCATCGACATACAGTACCAGAAACACAACTTTACCTTCGTGTATTAACTTGTAAACACAAGGCTCATCTATTGACTGTTCAAACTCGAAGCTCTTTACAGTTTCATCGAATCTAATATTCCATGACCTAGATGCTTGCTTTAGTCCATAAATGGATTTAAGCAACTCACAAACCTTGGTCTCTTGACCTTTATCCACGAAACCGTCTGGTTGAGCCATGTAAATGCGCTCGTCAAGATTGCCATTCAGAAAGGCTGTCTTGACATCCATTTGCCAGATCTCATAGTCGAGAGCTGCAGCTATGGATAGGAGTATGCGGATGGATTTAAGCATTGCGACTGGCGAGAAGGTTTCTTCATAGTCAATCCCTTCTTGTTGGGTATAACCCTTTGCCACAAGTCGTGCTTTGAACGTCTCGACGTTCCCATCAGGACCCCTTTTCTTCTTGTATATCCACTTACCACTACAACATTTACAACATTTACCGACGATTTTATTTGTCGGTAATAACCCTGAAATCGTCGCTAAATGTATTTAGCGACGATATTAGCGACGATAAAAGTCGTCGCTAATTCGCCGTGCCTAAATATATTTAGCGACGATTTAATCGTCGGTAAATATTTAGCGACGATATTAGCGACGATAAAATCGTCCGTAAATGTTGTAACCAGAAGTTTTTTTTCATTTTGAAACAGACAATTAGCGACGAATTTGTCGTCGCTAATTACCGCGGGAAAAAATCCCGCGTCAATTAGCGACGACAAAGTCGTCGCTAAATGTTGTGACGAGAAGTTTTTTTCGTTGTGAAACATAGTTTTAGCGACGATTTTGTCGTCGCTAATTCACGCGGGAATTTTTCCCGCGCCAATTAGCGACGACAAAGTCGTCGCTAAAACGTTGTGTGAATGATATTTAGCGACGATTTTATCGTCGCTAATTATTATTATTATTATTTTTTTTTCGTCGTTAATTATTTTTTTTTACGGTTTTTTTGTTGTGAAATTCTAAAATGAAAAATCATATAAAAACTAAATTATATTATCCAAATCAACAACTATATAAAATCCGGTTACGTACGTTTTCGGTTATCGAGAAATATGTAAATAATAAATACACAAAAGAACTAATAAACCACTAGTCGCGACGTTTGCTTTGTCGTCCCGCCACTCGTTTTCCCCTTCCTCGACGAGAAACGCTCTTCTGCTGGCGCTGAAGTTCTGCAGGCTGCGGCGTCGGAGTAGACTGACTTGGTCCGCCGGGCGTCGTCTGCTGGCTGGCGTCGGGAGTCCTTTGCTGGCCGCCCGTCGGAGTGCGGACGTCGGGCGTCGGAGTGTGGACGTCGGCCGTCGGAGTCTGCTGGCTGTGGGATGACGGAGCCTGCTGCGAACTCTGCGGAAATTGGGACATGAACGAGCTAAGGTTGAGGCCGGGCACCTGACTCTGTATTGTCTCGGCGAACGCGGCGAGGGTCGATGCCAACACCTCCTGCGAGACATATCCTGGTTGCGACGTCCCAGCCTCCGAACCGTAGACTTCGGCGACTTCAGCCGCCATCCGTGCTCCCTGTGGCACCAAACGTCCGACGCCGGTCAAGTGATCAGTCCGCGAACCCATAATATCGCGGATCGCCTGCTGCTCTAGAACGGAAATATCAACGTCCGCTCCTTGGTGCTCAGCCTCCGCTCGCAACGTGTTGAACCTAGCGACCAGTCGATCCTGATATAATTAACTAGTTAGTATATATTAATCGAAAAATAAGAAAAATAAATGTAAACTTACATAACGTGCGGAGGCTTCAGGAGTCAGCCATTCAGACTTGTCGGACTGATGTTGGCGCTTGTAGTTCGCAAACAAGCTCTCGAATGCGCCTGTCTCGACGCTCTTCTGCATGTAAACAAAACTTCAAGTGTTAGATAATTTTAATGATTTGATGTATCATATAAACATAAAACTTACGTTTTTCATGCGGTGGGTCGAGAACCCAATCGTCCCCTGTCGAGTCTTCGTCTTCTTCTTCGCGCGATTCGCCTTATTCTTCGCTTGTATAGCCTGTTGTAATATAAGTAAACGTACACGTAAATAACAAATCGTTTAATAAACATTCGAGTAACGTAAATGATTCGATATTACCTTAAATTCATCGCTCGTATATCGTTGTATCAGCGTCTCCCATTCGGTGTCGAGCTTAACGGTCTTCGGTTTCAGCGACCGCGCCACCTGTACGCTGCTCTTGCAGTCGATGTCGAACCACGACCGCAATGTATGCCTCCAATCGCGAAGACGAGTCTTCGCGTCTCGAATGATTGCCGCATCGACAATCGCCTTCTTCTTCCCGGTTGCATCACCATCGACTCGAATGTCGTACTTGTCTCGAATCGCTGCTCGGATCTCGGCCTCCTTCGCCGGCCCCACGTTCGCATTCGTCCACCTTGGGACCGTAGGCGAGATCTTGTCTCGGACGACCAACCCGAGCGTGTTCGCGAACGTCGCGAGATCCGGATCCATCTCGCGCTCTGGCTGCAAGAACGACTGAAACTCCTCGTTATAAACAACGACTTCCTTCACCCCGGGGCGCCGTGCACGCTCAGATCGAAGCCCGACCGTCGGCCCACGCACGGCCGGTTCGATATCCTCGTCTTCTTCTTCGACGCCATCACGTACGGGCGCCGACTGGCAATAATTCGGGAGACGGGCTAAGAAGTCATCCCCGCCTCCGCTGCCTCCAGCTCCTGTAGCCGCAGCCATCTGAAATTCAAAAAAAAAATATTTGGTTATGCATTCTTAATGATTTAAATCAATTAATTTAGTAAGTAAATGAAAAACGTTATATACTATCAATCATCGTCGTCTGACAAATCATCTTCTTCCATCAAATCTTCGTCCTCAGTTTCTTCATCATCGATAAACTCTTCTTCTTCAATATTCTCCAACAAGTTCACTGCGTCGTTGCTCACGGGCTCTGGTATCGCAGACTGATGACGCGTTGACAGTGAATCTAAATCTAACGGTTCTACTGACAACTGAACGGAAGACGAAGATTGACCAAGAATGAGGTCAATATCAGGAAGATCCCACACATTTCGATGATTACACTCTTCGACGATTCGCCAATCAGGACCATTCAAGTTATCTTCCAAGTAGAAAACTTGTTTCGCTTGAGTTGCCAAAATAAATGGCTCGTCTTTGTACCATTCTTTTGCCACATACACGCTTGTCAAGTTATTGTCGTTGCGTGTTCTTTTCCTCGGATCTTGATCACCGAACCAACAACATTGAAATAAGACGACGCGACAATTGTTCTGATACGTCAAGACAATGACGTTTTCTACTTGACCGTAGAAGTCGTGACCTCCTTCACTTGGTACACATACCCCGCTATTCTGAGTTGTTCTTCTGCTATCACGTTGACGAGAGATAAATTTAACCCCGTTCACTACACAACACGGATACGTCTGTGGTGCGAAATGTGGTCCCAATGCCAATGCATATAATTCGGAGGTAACGGATAATCCGTCTTGGCTCATGCGAAATACCTACATACAACCATTAACGAGTCGGTTAGTAATTATCTCATATTTTTTGAGTTTGGTAGTGAAATACCTTTTCCCAAAACCACTTTGGGAACTCAAGTCGATGCGCTTCTTCAACATCTGGCCGACCTTCTAATTCCATGAGATCTATGTGTTCACTGAAATAAAATTCATGTTCATTTAATACATCACTTCGTATAAATATAATTCAAGTTCATTTATTTCACTCATTTACCTCATGAAATCGTCAATTTCGGGACAATTTCGTAAAATGTACCACTCAGCGAGCAATCGTATATTCTCATCTAAGCGTATCGTGGTCATCTTCCCGTAAGGCCGACAACTTGATGACTGAAACACCGATAACTCCCGTTCGACACCTTCGAAGTTAGACGCGACGTCTGTTCGTTGGGGCATGTTGAAACGATTCTCAACGCCTTCTAGATACCTTGAGCAGAATGTCAATGCTTCATCTACAACATAGGCTTCGGCAATTGAACCCTCTGGTCTAGCTCGATTACGCACAAAGTTCTTGAGCGTTCCAAGGTATCTCTCAAATGGGTACATCCACCGCATATGAACTGGACCTCCGTTAATTGCCTCCTCCGGTAGATGCATTACCAAATGAACCATGATTGTGAAGAAATCAGGCGGGAAAATTCGTTCCAACTTACACAATATAAGCTTCACATCCTCTTGCGCCTTCTCAATGTCTGAAATTACCAGCGTTCTAGAGCAAATAAGTCTGAAGAAGTTGCAGAGCTCTATTATGGCATCTCGAATTGTTCGCTCCAGAAAAGGACGAATAGCAGGAGCCAATAGGCGCTGCATAATCACGTGACAATCGTGAGACTTCAAACCCGTCAACCTCCCATCCGCGGTAACATTCTTCTTCAAATTCCCCGCAAAACCATCTGGAAATCTGACAGATCTCAAGAACTCAGTAAACCGCTTCCGTTCTGAAGGTGTCAGAGTGTATGACGAAGGCGGTTTCATCCATCTATCTCCTTCTTGGTATAAATGAAGCTCGTGCCTTATGTTCCAGTCCGCCAAAGTCAACCGCGCCTTATCTGTGTCTTTCGTCTTCCCCTCGATGTTCAGCAAGGTACCCAGAAGATTGTCGCATACATTCTTTTCTATATGCATTACATCGAGGTTATGCTTCAGCGTAAGACTCGACCAATACGGCAACTCGAAGAAAATACTTTTCTTTGTCCAATTCAGCTCACTCGCATCGCGCTTTCGTTTCTTCCCGCCGAAGTCAGGGTGCTTCCCCGGGGTTGCATCTCCCACTAATCGCAATTGTCGAAGTATATCGCTCGCTGATTTTCTCACTGGTGGTGGTCGTTTCTCATTTCGTACCTTGTACAGTTTGCTCTTCCTCATCGGGTGTAACAACGGCAAGAATCGACGATGATCGCAGTAAACAATCTTGTTTCGAGCCTTGAAAGATGGTGTGTCGTTGTTACACGTCGGACAAGCAAGGTACCCTTGACCACTCCATCCCGACAAACTGCTTCTCGCTGGAAAATCATTCACCGTCCATAGAAGTACGGAAAACAACCTGAATAGCTCACCGGTCGAACCATCTCTCAACACAACACCGGTTTCCCACAATTCCTTCAGCTCATCAATCAGCGGTCGTAAGAAAACATCCATGTCTTTACCCGGCGCACTACGACCTGGTATAAGCAATGTTAACATCAAGTACGATGTTTTCATGCACAACCACGGCGGTAAATTGTACGCAGTCAAGACTACCGGCCACATACTGTACGATAAACTCATGTCACCAAATGGGTTGAAACCATCGGCGGCAAGTCCAAGCTGGACGTTCCTCGGTTCTGTCGCAAACATGGGATATTTTCGGTCGATCTCCTTCTGTTGTCGGCCCGTCTAGGGCCAACGAGGACAAAGGCACTTCCTCGACCCTCGTGGCCGGTACGGGGTCTTGAACGGCGAGGCCCTGACCCAACCAGGGCCCGGCCCAAACCAAGAGCCAAGTCAAAGGCCCATGCAGCCGGCCCAAGGTTTGCCTCGGCCAATGGCCGGCCCAAGGCTTGCCTCGGCCATTGGCCGGCTCAAGGCTTGCCTCGGCCATTGGCCGGCCCTAAGGCTTGCCTCGGCCAATGGCCGGCCCAAGGCTTGCCTCGGCCAATGGCCGGCCCAAGGCTTGCCTCGGCCATTGGCCGGCTCTAGAGCCTTGCCTCGGCCATTGGCCGGCTCTAGAGCCTTGCCTCGGCCATTGGCCGGCTCTAGAGCCTTGCCTCGGCCAATGGCCGGCTCTAGAGCCTTGCCTCGGCCATTGGCCGGCTCTAGAGTCTTGCCTCGGCCATTGGCCGGCCTTGCTCTAGAGCCGGCCTTGCCTAGAGCCCGCCTTCCTCCAGCGCCGGCCTTGCTCCAGAGCCGGCCTTCCTCCAGCGCCGGCCTTGCTCCAGAGCTGGCCTTCCTCCAGCGCCGGCCTTCCTCCAGTGCCGGCCTTGCCCAGAGCCGGCCTTCCTCCAGTGCCGGCCTTGCCCAGAGCCGGCCTCCCTCCATCGCCGAGTCAGAGCCGGCCTCCCAGCTCCAAGGCCGGGTTAGAGCCGGCCTCCCAGCTCCAAGGCCGAGTCAGAGCTGGCCTTCCTCCAAGGCCGAGTCAGAGCCGGCCTCCAAGCTCCAAGGCCGAGTCAGAGCCGGCCTCCCAGCCAAGGGGATCCCCAAAATGCCCCTTGGTCGCCTATAAATGCAAGGGTCTCTCCCTTGATCCAGAAAATCCATTCTTGAGTACTAAAATGCTGCCGAACTCATACCTCGCTCGTTTCTCTCAAGCTTTGGCCTCTAAACACCCTAAAACCTCTATACTCCACCTCAATCCCACTAATGTTGAGCGTCGGAGAGGTAAACAGGGGCACCCCCCCTGTTACCCCTTTGTAGTTCATGTGTTCTCTACTCCTTTTCAGGTACTCTGACGAACTCAAGGGACATCCACAACTAAGGGACGACTTGGGATACCATGTCCGACACGCTCGAGTCAAGACGAGACCACTTGGTCCGGCCTTGGGTCTAACCGTCGTTGGCTCCTAAATAGTTGTCCGAAAAACAGCGACAACACCTTCCACGTTGCTCCGTCAGCAGGATGTCGCAGTACACCATCCTCTTTAATGCGTTCATTCTCGTGCCACTGCATCTCTAGAGCTGTGTGCCGACTCGCGTACAGTCGCTTAAGTCGATCTTTCAGTGGAAAGTAGCGCAACACTTTATGCGCTACTTTTTTTCCACCGTCTTTCATCAGCCACCGACTCTCATTACAAACTGGACACTCGTCTAGATTGGCGTTGTCCTTCCAAAACAACGCGCAATCGTGTTTGCAAACGTGAATCGACTCGTAACCCATACCAAATCGACGCAATTTCGCCTTTGCTTCATAATGTGACTCTGGAATCGTGTTGTCGATCGGATGAGATTTTTTCAGTACTTTCAGAAGCTGATCAAACGACTTATTCGTCCACTTGTTCATCACTTTCAAATGCATCAACGTGACAACAAATGAGAGTGACGAATACTCCATACAACCCGGCCATAATTCTGTGTTCAGGTCGCTGAAAAGGTCATCGAACTGTCCACTCTGGTATTCTGCATTCGGGTCAATACTGTCATCGTCACCGTCTACGTCGTTGTGATCTAAGATATCGTGTACAGCATCAAACATCCCTCCTCCTCTGAACTCCGTCTGATACTGGATTACGTCATCTTCTTCCTCCCCGTGAAAGTTCCACCTCGTGTAATTCCTCTTAAATCCTCTGATAAAGAGATGATTCTCTATATCAGGAATTTTTTGCATCAACACGTTGTTACACCTCTTGCATGGACACTTAACTCGTCCTTCGACATTTACGTGTTGTCGGGCCATTGCCATGAACTCTGTCATGCCAGCCGCAAACTCAACGCTTAAACGTTGGTCCTCGATTATCCAATTCCTATTTGGATAACTCATTTTACCTATAGATTGAACATTTCAAAATTTAGTAGTTTTCGGATTTTATTTTATAATTTCACGATCGATCCTACCGAAATTTCGACAGAACCTCCCCTAAAAACTTAACAACCCGGCATCAAGCCTTTAACTTTAAAACCTGCATAGAAACGTCCTAAAACTAACAATAAATCCAACCTCAGTGGTTCGATTATTAAAATTCATAATCCATCACATTTTTAATCATTTCTAACAACAATTAAATACAATTCCATTTAATTTACATAAACTAACTAATTATTTTTACATAATTTTACCAAATATAAAATTTATAACAAATATATAATTCATTTATAATTTATAAAATTTATAACAAATATTTATAATTCATTTATAATTTATAAAATTTATATTTGGTATAACAAATATATAATTCTAAAAATATAAATTATAACAAATTTATAAACTAAAAATATATAATTCATTTATAACTAATTTATACTTATATAATTCATTTATAACTAAAATTATAACTAAAAAATATATAACAAACATTTATAACTAAAATTATATAATTCATTTATAACTAATTTATAACAAATATATAACTAAAGTTTATAACTAATTTATACTTATATAATTCATTTATAACTAAAATTATAACTAAAAAATATATAACAAACATTTATAACTAAAATTATATAATTCATTTATAACTAATTTATAACAAATATATAACTAAAGTTTATAATCCTATAACTAATTAAAATAAATTTATAACTAAAGTTTATAATCCTATATATATTAATCATATACAACTATATAACTAATATATACATAAATTTATAACTAATATATATTAATCCTATAACTAACTAACTAATATATATATATATATATATATATATATATAGTTTTTAAAAAAAAAAACTTACCGATCAAGATCAAGAGGGAGAGCGCGCGCGGCCAGAGAAGCGGAGCGGCGTCGGCGTCGGTGGTGGAGCGGCGTCGGCGTCGGCGTCGGCGGCGGAGCGGCGGAGGAGCGGCGGAGGATGAGCTGTAATGGGAGAGAGAGGGACTTTAGGAGAGAGATGTGAGGAGAGAGAGAGAAGTAGTGATGAGAGAGACTTACCGGCGAGGTACACGGCGGAGGAGCGTCGGCGACACACGGCGGTCGTTTCTCACAGCGGAGGAGGGAGAAAGTAGAGAGAGAAAGTAGAATTTAGGGTTTCTGAGCGAATGAGGAGCTGGGTCGCGTTTCTGGTATTTAAAGACCTTTACCGACGATTTTTTCGTCGCTAAATGATTTCGGTTCGTCGCTAAATGAACTTACGTTCACCAGACATTTAGCGACGATTAAATCGTCGCTATTAGTAAATTTCATACGTTTAGCGACGATTTTATCGTCGCTAAATCATTTCGTTTAAATTTAATGGGAGAGATTTTTCCCTCTTTAAAATTCGTCATAAATTGGATGACCTTTAGCGACGATTATTTCGTCGCTAATTGTATAGCGACGATAAAACAATCTTTAGCGACGATTTTACCGTCGCTAAATGTTTTCGTCTTAATTAAATTGGAGGGATTTTTCCCTCTTTAAAATTCGAAATTAATTCAACATTTTTAGCGACGAAATAGTCGTCGCTAAATGAATTCAAAAATAAGTAGCGACGAATTTATCGTCGCTAATTATTTTCCCGCGAACTTAGCGACGACAAAAAAGAATTAGCGACGATTAAGTCGTCGCTAATTATCTTTGCCGCCAAACTTCAATATTTTTCGCACCAAAGAATTAGCAATGATTTTATCGTCGCTAAAAGGGTTATTAGCGACGATTAAGTCGTCGCTAATAGTTTCGTCGCTAAATGTGGTATTTCTTGTAGTGTACACCCTACGGGTTTAATCCCTTCAGGAAGGTCTACAAGTTTCCAGACTTTGTTGACATACATCGAGTGCATTTCAACTTTCATGGCGTCAAGCCAAAGGTTTGATTCAGAACAAGCCATTGCTTTGCTATAGGAAACAGGGTCATCCATGTCAGAGACGGCTACAAGAGAGTCTCCATAAGACATGTACCTGTCAGGCTTTTGAACAGCCCTCCCACTACGTCGAAGTACTACTTGACGAGATTCTGTTGAGTTAGGTTGTGTTTCAGTTGGGGTAAGAACAGTTCTTACAGATGAGGTAGAAGCTTCCTCACCCAACTTTTCTTCAAGCACAATTTTGCTTCTAGGTTTTGCATCCTTCATAAAGTCCTCCTCAAGGAAACGAGCATTCGTTCTAACGAAAGTCTTATCGTCCTCGGGACTATAGAAAGTAAAACCTTTGGTTTCCTTCGGATATCCTACAAACAGGCACAATTCTGACCTACTAGCCAACTTGCTAGTCTTTTGCCTCAGCACGTGTGCAGGGCAACCCCAAATTCGGATGCGGCCAAGATTCACTTTACGGCCAGTCCATCGTTCATAAGGAGTACCAGGAACCGTCTTGGACGGAACTTGGTTCAGAATGTAGGCGGCTGTTTCGAGGGCATATCCCCAAAAGGAAAGCGGGAGTGATGAGTAACTCATCATTGATCTAACCATCTCCATAAGAGTTCGGTTTCTTCTCTCTGACACTCCGTTTTGTTGAGGTGTGCCAGGTGCGGTAAGCTGAGAAGCGATACCTTCTTCTTTAAGAAAGTCATCGAACTCTCCAGACATATACTCACCACCTCGATCAGATCGAAGGGTTTTGATCACTTTGCCAGTTTGCTTTTCCACTAAAGCCCTAAAGACCTTAAATACGTTAAAGGTCTCGGATTTGTGTTTTAGCAAATAGACAAACCCATATCTTGAGTAATCATCAGTGAAGGTAACAAAGTATTCGTATCCTCCACGTGCCTGATGGTTGAGCGGACCACATACATCAGAATGTATTAGTTCCAGCAACTCAGTGGCTCTTCGACCCTTATCGGAGAAAGGTCGCTTAGTCATTTTTCCTTCTATGCAGGATTCACAAGTAGGTAGTGAACCTATTGCAGAGGCTTGGAGTGGACCATCCCTCACAAGTCTCTTAATCCTATCTAGACTGATATGACCAAGTCTTAAGTGCCAGAGGTATGTTGATTTTGTTAGATCGGAGGATTCAGAAAGTTTGATCCTCTTTGGCTCCCTAATTAGATTGTTATCTATTTCCGTGTCTAAGAGAGAAGGTTGAGTGGGATAGATGTAAAAAAGACCATTCTTCATACATGCATCAGTGACAAAAGAATTAGAGAAAGAAATACGAATTCCATTCTTTATAAACTTTAAATAATAATCTTGCTCGAAAAGTTGAGCAACAGATACTAGGTTTTTCCCAAAGGAAGGAACATAATAAACATTATTCAAATTTAAAGTTCGATCTTCAAAAGATAGCGTCACGGATCCCACAGCCTTCGCAGACACCACGCTCTCATCACCCCACTTGAAGCAGAAGTCGCCATCCTCTAAGCTTTTGCTTTTCCTAAAACCAGTCAAGGAGCAGCAAATATGGTTAGTAGCAGCGGAGTCAATAATCCACGATGATACATTATCAGCTACTAAATAGGCTTCAGTAACAAGTACAATACCTTTAGCTTTGGTTTTGAGGTAGGCGGGACAGTTCCTACGCCAGTGACCAGGCTCATTGCAGTGGTGGCACTTGTCTTTAGACTTGTCCACCTTTGGAGCCTTTGGCGCCTTCTTCTTCGTTTGAACCTTAGGTTGGTTCTTCTTCTCGGCATTGCGAGGTCTCTTCTTAGATCCAGAGGTGGAGGCAGTAGCATGTACTTCTCCTTGAGCCCTCTTTTTCTTAGTGAGTGCCTCAGCGGTTTGAAGTTCCTTCATGAGCTCGGTAACAGTGTACTCCAGCTTGTTCATGGAATAGTTCAACTTGAAGGTATCAAAGGTTTCGGGGAGAGTTTCCAAGATCATATCTATTTTAGTCTCCCCATCAATCTCAGATCCAAGAATCTCCATCTCGTTGAGATAGCTAATGATCAGCATCATATGATCTCTAACGGGAGTTCCAGCCTTCATACGACAGTTCATGAATTGTCGGACCGCTTGTTGCCTAGCTTGACGTCCTTGCCCTCCAAACATCTCATGGAGATTGTAGAGCATATCGGTGGCAGTTTCATAATCACGATGTTGTTGTTGCAACACATTGTTCATCGATGCCAAAATGTAGCATCTCGCAATCTCATCGGATCGAAGCCAGGCTGCCAGGACGTCTTTCTCCTCTTGCGTCGAATCATCATTCGTTTGAGGACAGGGGGTGGTGAGAACCCATTTCTGCTTGTCGACAGTAAGGACTATGTCGAGGTTACGTTTCCAGTCGACGTAATTGTCGCCTTCGAGTTTATTCGAGGAAAGAATTGTAGAGAGAGGGTTGAGAGACATATTGCCTATAAAAGTTGAAACAAGTTTATGATTAGTCTTTGGTTTAGGATTTAAGTTTCATTAATACTTTTGTAAAACCCAAAGGTGTTATAAACCAAACGATAATTTACTCCCTCAAGAGAAGGCCGCAAAAAATCTCCATTTATAAGTAAATGACACATCATTAATGCTAAGCCAAGATGTCAATACATCTATTTTGACTAGCCACCTTGTAAATTGGTTTGATCACTCATATCCTTTCGCAGAGCCTTAAGGAAGGATACTAGGGATTGAGCCTAAGTGTGCAACCAACCACTTAGTCCAAAAGATCAGCTTTGAAAAACAATCCCCCAAGGGGAGGCCTTGCCATCATTGCATCACTCTCGGACGTAGCTCATTGAGCAATGATCGAAGCAATAACGCCTTGGAGTACTCACATTTAAGTGAGGGTCGCAAGAGCGGCTCTTAGTCCCACGTTATTGCATCTTTCACTAGTGTTGGGGATCGCGGGTTACAAACAACGAATATAACCCTCCCACTTAGGTTTTGGAGTTGGTTCATCGACTCTTATAAGTTCGGAAACAAATTTCCTAGTTAGAGAGCGACAGAGCGGACAACTAGAAGAGAATCCTAGATCGACATGTTCAGAGCAGTATTAGTGCATAAAGGCACAAGGTACATACTCGATCTTTTCCTATTTTCTATTTCGGGAAAGTGCGTGAGGGAAGTGTGAACTTCAACTCACTCGAACACTTGAAAGTTTGAGATTACACATCTTTTTATTTTTCGGGTTGTCTACAAGGAGACCTCCCACTCAAAATTTCAAGAGCATATAGATTTTGAACATATGTGATATAGATATAGTTTTGAAAACATTTTGAAAACTTATTTGATTTGGATGACAAAATATTTTCAAGTTTGAAAGTGAAAACGGTTTTTCAAAATTCAAACTAGTTTTGTAAAAATTCAATTTCAATAAATCTTTCAAAAATCAAAACTTTTAATCTTTACACATCATGTTTATAATCATATGAAAAACATTTTTGCTCAAGAAAATTTTCTCATTAGAGTTCTATAACTCATGGTAGTGGGGTTTGAAAATCCGGATTTCTAAAAAACTGGAGTTTCAGACAGCCGCGCACCTCGGAGTAAAATCGCCATATCTGGCGGCTCCGATGTCCTTTTCAGCCGAAACCGGTGGCATTGGACAGAGGACAGACAGAGCTTTAATTTGATTCAAGAATCATTAAATTTCGATTTCTGAGCAGAGAGTTATTCCGCTTTTAATGCGGGTTTACATTCCAGCTCGAAGAAAAAGAAATAAATTAAAGCTTCGTCCTTTTAGGTGCGAAAAAGAATCGAGTGTAACGGAACGTTTTAAGATATTGTTTAAAGCTTTTATTTGTGTTTTATTAGCAGGGTAATAACATAGAATAAAAGAAATAACAACATGCATAAAACGATTCAAGTAAATAAACGAAACTAGCAAGAAAATAAAACTAGTCACAAAATTTACTCGAAAATTCTAAAATCTTTAAAACACGTTTTTCAATATAAAAAGTTTAACGCTTCGTTAAGCGGCGGAATTTTAAAAAATTTCTTTTTAAGTAAAACTAGTTTTTACTAACCTAGACAAGAGCATGTGCATGTAAATAAAAACTAATATGAGCTATTAAAGTTACTAACCTTTCTTGAAGCTTGAACCTTGTAGAAGCTTTTGGAAAGTTGCAACGCTCGTCTCCCCTCGCAGCACGTCTCTCTTTCTTTCCTCGGCAACTCGAGCAACCACGAAAGTTTCTATCACTAAATCACTCGAAAAGAAGGAATCAGTGAGTGGGCACTTTTAAACACTACGACTTAAGAACAAGTCTTGAAGTCGCAGAGCTAAACGCTAGGTCGAGTGAGGACCTAGGTGCCAAGACAAGAAAAAAATCGAAAATAAACTAGAGAGAGAGAGAAGAGGACTTCGGCCAAGTTCTAGAGAGAGAGTCTCTCAAATCTCTTAAACTTGGATGAATGAATTGTGAGGAAATGAGGCTCCTATTTATAGGAGAGGTCTCACCTTCAATAAGGTAGTTTCCTCTTCTATAGAATATCACATATTCATGAGAAAAATTCCTCTCTTTCCTATTGAGACACTCGGCCAAGCTAGGGCTTCTAGAAGCCTTGATTTGTTTCCTATTTTGTTCAAAGCTTGCCTTTTCTCTCAATGTGGCCGATTCCCTTATGCATCCTTATGCAAATTTGTTTCCTCTTTTTCTTTTGGCAAGTATCTAAATACATTTATGCACAAAATAAACTCTCCTATTTCTCTATTAGGGTAGGCGCCCAAGTCTCTCTAGAAGGAGCTTCTAGAAGCTTCTTCATTTGTTCATGACAACATGAGAAAGGCCCATTAAGAATTTTCAATAAAATTCTCATGAAACGAAATTAATTCACAAGGCCCAATGATCAAGTCATGGCCGAGTGAAACATGTCACAAAATGACCTTGTCAAAAAATTTATTGACATTCATTTCATCCTTTGTCTCAAAAGACAAAAATACCCTTTTAACTATTTTCGTTCTTGTTTTGGCTTAGCTTCCAGTTTAACTATTCCTATCGATGTGATTCGTGACAGTGACCTCATGGACCCAAATGAACAAAGCTTTAGCTAAACACTTGGACTCAAAAGTTCACAAACCTTTTCCAAGTTTAGCTTAATGCCAACTGACTCCACTAAAGAGCTGACACTGAAAATCTCTCGGTTCAAATGAATTTATTTTCTACTCAAGAATTCGACCTAATTGTGATGAGCGGATCCACTGAATGTTATCTATGTTTACCCTTCCTGAATGTCATCAGCTAGTCGGGATTTACTAAATTACCATTTTACCCTTCTAGCTGTTATTTCCTCAACTCCTTTGTCGCTTGTGAATAAGTTAGAAACAATGTATTGACGAGGAGCTAACAAGTCACATTGTTTCATCCAAAAGAGTCAAGACTCAATTTGGACACTGGCCAGTTCATTTATTCACACTCCAAGGAACAAAGCATGAGGTGACATACATTGCATTTCAGCAATCTTGTACATGAATTCCATATCTATGAGAACTTCACAAAGTTACTCATGACAGACTCACAACTTAGTACTTCACCAATAGGCCTTGTTCGGAATCACATAGTGAGTCCGAACTTTGACTTTCTCAAATGAGAATACTAAGGTGTGAAATGGCATGTCTCATTTCAGGATTAAGGTAAGCATGATGCAATTCATACATAGTGACTTCGAGACATAAGAGGTTAAATGGTTTGTTCTTATATTGTCTCTAGAAGTGCACTGGTCAATTCAGTACCTTCGGAAGATACCTAGAAGAACTATAGAGTCCCAAACTCTCAATGCCTCATAACCAGACATCATAGATTCTTCTAACAATCATACTGAGGTCAATAGTCCTTTGACCCTAAGATTGCGAATATATCGTTTTAAGCAAACTACGAAGAGTTTGTTCATGCAAATCTACATTTGTCTCTTCGTAAGTTGTTAAGTTTGTTTATGGACTAAAAGACTATGGTTTTATCATAAAGCTTCAGACAAGGAAGATTGAATGAACGTTTCAACTTTATTAATGAATGAATAGGCAATTACAAGCAAGAGTCTTCATGAGACTTTATTACATCAAATGTTCAAAATAAAGACTACAACTCTTCTTGTGGGCACCATTGACAACACCTCTGGCACTTAAGACTTGGTCATATCAGTCTAGATAGGATTAAGAGACTTGTGAGGGATGGTCCACTCCAAGCCTCTGCAATAGGTTCACTACCTACTTGTGAATCCTGCATAGAAGGAAAAATGACTAAGCGACCTTTCTCCGATAAGGGTCGAAGGCAAATTCGCAGCTCCATGGACCCATAACCTAATAAGCCCATTTAGCCTTATTTAAGCACTAATAAACATAAAAACAAAGGACCAGCCCAATACAAACATATATGGTCTTTTTAAATAACATGTCTTGGGCCAAATAACAAAAACTGAAAATAGAAAAATAGGAATAGTCTGACTAATTCAATTCAGCCCAAATAACGTTCTTCATTGGTGTTTCTTGGCTTCCTTGAATCCTCTCCTTTGCGAGCTTGTCCCCTTCTTCGTCTTGGAGCTTGATGATCAGATTGTTAAGCTCCTCCTTGAATCTCCTCGCTCGAGCTCTCGTCACGGGTCCTTCCGGCACTTGGTATTTTGCTTGCGGCTCTTTTTGGGGCATGTCCTCATCATTCCCCTCGTCTTGAAAAGGATTTGCCCTCAAATCATGATCTGCATCAAAAGGAGATAAGTCAGTCACATTGAATGTAGCACTAACATTATACTCACCTGGAAGATCCAATTTGTAAGCATTATCGTTGATCCTGCGAATAACTTGGAATGGTCCATCGCCACGCGGCTGTAGTTTGGACTTGCGTTGCTCAGGAAAACGCTCCTTGCGCATATGTAACCAGACCCAATCACCTGGATCGAAAATCACTCTCTTGCGGCCCTTGTTGGCTTGCTGCGCATACTGCTCCGTTCTTCGCTCAATGTTGAGTCGTGCCCTCTCGTGAAGCTGCTTAACAAGCTTTGCTTTCTGTTCACCATCTAAATTCACATGCTCAGACATAGGAATAGGAGATAAATCCAACGGCGTTAGTGGGTTAAAACCATAGACAATCTCAAAGGGTGAGAATTTAGTAGATGAATGAATAGCGCGGTTATAAGCAAACTCAACATGTGGTAAACAATCTTCCCAAGTTTTGATATTCTTCTTAATTATTGCCCTCAACAAAGTCGACAAGGTCCTATTGACTACTTCGGTCTGACCATCAGTTTGGGGGTGACAAGTAGTCGAAAACAACAACCTAGTACCCAACTTAGCCCATAAGGTCTTCCAAAAGTAACTTAAGAACTTGGTATCCCTATCCGAGACAATCGTCCTAGGCATGCCATGCAACCTAACAATCTCTCGAAAGAACAGATCAGCAACATTAGAAGCATCATCGGTTTTGTGACATGGGATAAAATGTGCCATCTTTGAAAACCTATAAAGCACTACAAAAACAGAATCACGACCTCGCTTAGTCCTAGGCAAGCCTAACACAAAATCCATAGATATATCTACCCAAGGTGAGCTAAGAATAGGCAAAGGTGTATACATACCGTGTGATTGAACTTTCGACTTAGCTTTTCTACATGTGATACAATTACCACAGATCCTCTCAACATCACGCTTCATGCGAGGCCAATAAAAGTGCTCTTGGATCACTCCTAGAGTTTTTGCTATCCCAAAATGTCCCATAAGGCCCCCACCATGAGCTTCCCTGACTAACAACTCCCGAAGAGAACAACTAGGCACACAAAGTCTACCAAGCCTGAACAAAAATCCATCATGCCTAAAGTAATCTCCCGACGCCATCTTCTCACACTTCGTAAATATCTCACTAAACTCTCGGTCTTCTGGATACAACTCTTTGATATGTTCAAAACCAAGCAGTTTAGCATCTAAAGTGGAAAGTAAAACATACCTTCGAGAAAGGGCATCGGCTACCACATTCTCCTTACCTTGTTTGTACTTGATGACATATGGAAACGGCTCGATGAATTCCATCCATTGCGCATGCCGTTTGTTGAGCTTTTGTTGTCCCTTCAAGTACTTCAGTGACTCATGGTCGGTGTGGACCACGAACTCTCTTGGCAAAAGGTAGTGCTGCCAAGTCTCTAAAGCTCGAATTAATGCGTACATCTCCTTGTCGTAAGTGGGGTAATTAAGGGTAGCCCCACTCAATTTTTCGCTAAAATACGCAATCGGCCGTCGATCTTGCATGAGAACTGCTCTGATTCCCACGCCGGATGCATCACACTCGACCTCGAATGGTTTATCGAAGTTAGGTAATGCGAGACAAGGAGGGTTGACTAATTTCCCTTTGATTTCGGTGAACGCCTCCTCTTGTGCTTGCCCCCATGCGAAAGCCACATTTTTCTTCATCACCTCCGTGAGCGGGGCAGTGATCGTGCTAAAATCTCTGACAAAGCGCCTATAAAAGCTCGCTAAGCCATGAAAACTTCGTACTTGTGCTGCATTTGTCGGCGTCGGCCACTCCTGAATAGCCTTCACCTTTTCCTCATCTACCTGCACTCCTTTTGAACTTACAACAAAACCCAAGAAAACAACGTGATCGGTGCAAAAGGTGCACTTGTCAAGGTTAGCAAATAACTGTTCACGTTTGAGTACAATAAATACCTCACGCAAGTGTAAGACATGATCATCCAGGGTCTTGCTATAAATCAAAATATCATCAAAGTATACCACCACAAATTTACCAATGAACGAACGCAAAACATGATTCATAAGTCGCATAAATGTGCTAGGTGCATTAGTCAAACCAAAAGGCATCATTAACCATTCATACAACCCAAGTTTAGTTTTAAAAGCGGTTTTCCATTCATCCCCCTCTTTCATTCTAATTTGGTGGTACCCACTCTTTAAATCAATTTTAGAGAAAACACACGCACCATGTAATTCGTCTAGCATATCATCCAATCTAGGAATGGGAAATCGATACCTGACCGTGATGTTGTTGATGGCTCGGCAATCCACGCACATCCTCTGGGACCCATCCTTCTTTGGAACCAATAGAACTGGTACGGCGCAAGGGCTCATGCTCTCTCTAATGTACCCCTTTGACAAAAGTTCCTCGACTTGCCGTTGTAACTCCTTCGTTTCCTCAGGGTTGGTTCGGTAGGCCGGTCTGTTTGGAAGCGAGGCTCCGGGTACAAGGTCAATCTGGTGCTCAATCCCCCGAATCGGTGGTAGTCCTGTTGGCATATCTCGAACAACAACGTCCTTGAACTCCTGCAAAAGAGAAACAATGGCAGTAGGTAGAACCTCGCCATGTTGGTTAGTGAATAAGGCAGCCTCCTTGTACACAAGTAAAATCATCGGCTGTTTGGCAAAGAAGGCTTTCCTCACATCACTCTTTCCCGCAAAGAAGTTGTTTTGTTTTCTCTCACCGATTTTGTTTTTCATGACCCCATCTTTTTTTTCACTCCCCACTTCCCTCGCGGCTTTTCTCTCTGGGACTCTCTCTTTTTTTCTCTCTGTTTTTACCTCATCCCTTGGTTCTTTTCCTTTCTCTAGGGTCCTAAACCTTTCCCTCTCTTGTTGCATCCTCAGTTGATCTTCATGAACTTGCTTTGGAGTAAGGGGTGCGAGGGTGATGGTACGATTCTTGTGCCTGAGGGAGTACTTGTTGGTGTAGCCGTCATGAGTCACCCTCCGGTCGAATTGCCACGGCCGCCCCAAAAGTATATGCCCCGCGTCCATTGGTGCCACGTCACAGAGCACCGAGTCCTCATAGCTGCCAATCCGGAAACTGATAAGGACTTGTTTGTAGACACGTACCTCTTCACCATCATTAAACCACTGAAGCTTGTAAGGACGAGGGTGGTTTGTCGTGGGAAGTCCAAGCTTCTTCACTACAGCAACGCTGGCTATGTTCGTACAACTCCCTCCATCGACGATAACACTGAACACCTTCTCACCAATATGGCACCTGGTGTGAAAGATGTTTTCACGCTGCTCCTCATCATCTCGTACAACCTGCGCGTTCATAGTTCGTCGAGAGACCAAGACGAGCTCTGCTGGTGCCTCAATTTCCTCGTCTGACTCTTCTCCGGTACACTCTTGGTCTTCCTCTTCATCGTCGGTAATCATCTCTCCGGTCGGAAGAATCATCATGCTCCTCTTATTCGGGCATTGATTCGCGAAGTGACCTACTCCCTGGCACTTGAAGCACTTGATATCACGATTTCGCTGAAATGACGTCTCCGGTTTCTTTTGAGCACTGGGACCAGGATTAGATGTGGTTGGGGCCGTGGAAGTGCTTGGCTTGGCTACGTCCCCTCGTGGTTTGAACCTGCTCTTCTCATCTCAGTTGAAGGTCTTCTTCCATGCAGGTTGTTCTGAGAATCGGTTTCCCCGCATGCTACCCCTCGTCTTGAGCTGCTTCTCAATCTTGACGGCCAAGTGAACCAAATCCTCCATCTCGACATAATGCTGCAACTCCACCTTGTCCGCTATGTCAGGGTTCAGCCCGTTGATAAATCTGGCCATGGTAGACTCGCGATCTTCCTCGATGTTTGCTCGGATCATGGCAACCTCCATTTCCCGCTAGTACTCCTCAACACTGCGAGTGCCTTGCCGTAGGCGCTGAAGCTTCTGGTAGAGCTCTCGGTAATAGTGGCGAGGCACGAATCTCTTCCTCATGATGACCTTCATCTCATCCCAAGTCTCTATGGGCTCCTCTCCATCCCGTTGCCTACTTGTCACCAGCTGATCCCACCAAACAATAGCATAATCAGTGAATTCAGCGGCAGCAAGTATTACCTTCTTGCGTTCGGTGTAGTTGTAGCAATTGAACACAAACTGGGCTTTGGTCTCCCATTCAAAGTAGGCGTCCGGGTCACTTTTCCCTTGGAATGTTGGAATCTTCTGCTTGATGCCACCAATTCCTCCGTCTTCTCTGTCCCTTCCTCCATGTCTTCTTTCGAACATTCTCTCGTTTCGTCCTCCTCTCCTATAATCCTCCTCTTCAAAATCATTCTCCATCTCATCTTCTGTCTCCTCCCTAGGCTGTCTTCGTCTTCCTCTGTTGGGAGCTTGTTGGCCTTCCTCCACTCTCTCAACACGTTCTCGTAGCGGCTCCAACTCTTCCCTCATCATCCTCTGCATTTCTCCTATCATGGCTTGCATCATCAGCCTCCGGTCTGGAATTCCCTCATCTGCGTCGCCGTTGTTAGACATGGTTGCTGCAAGAAATTGTTAGTAACAAAAGAAAACCTCACCAAACTCTCCCTCACGTGTTTACACTCAAATAATATCACTCAGCGCTCGTGTTTGATAATGGCGATAGTTATACTCTCTCTGCCTTTTACCACTCACTCAAACTCTCTATAGGCTCGTACCGAACTACTGAGAGACCAGGAAGGTGATGAAAGGAATTCGAAAACGATACACCAAAACGACACAAACGACACCCAAACGACACGAACAATAAAAAAAAACGACACCCCAAATGACACAAACAAGAAAGATAACACCACGGAAAGTTATGATCAGGATCTTAAATAAGTCCCAAAAATAATTCTCCCAAGGTGCGACAATCAGCCCACAATTGACAAATGGCGACACAAAAAAATATCGATAGGATGTAGGGTACCTGAAAACGCTCCAAAACATACAAGGAATCTATCAGGAAAATAATTTTTTTTTTTTTTTTTTTTTTTTTTTTTTTTTTTTTTTTTTCGGATCCTCTTTCTTTTTTTTCTTTTTTTGATATCCGGGAGATAAATAAAATGCTAATTCAGAAGTAATGTGAACGCTGAAATTGATTGTGATCATACAAAATCAGGAAACAAATGAATGGATAATTAAATGGAAAAAAGATTCTGGAAATAAGGAAACTAAATGAAATCCGGAATTAAATCCACTTGAATGTCGAAATGGATTGTGAGCACACAAAACAGGAAATGCAAGATAGAGGATTCGGGAAATAAAAGCAATTAAATGAAAAACCGATTTCAGGAACTGAGAATCAATGAGATTTCCGAACTAAATGATAAAATCCGGAAAGTGATTAAAATGGACTTCCTAAAACAGACTGCGATAATTAGAATGTATCCCCACTGAATAAAAAAAATTGAACTCCACGGATTCTCTTTTCTTCTTTTTTTTTTTTTTTTTTTTTTTTTTGTTCGGATCTTTTCTTTTTTTTTTTTTTTTTGATGCTCAAGAACACAGACCTAGCACGAAAAGAACACAGACCTAATACGAAGAAACAAACACAGACTCAACACAACAAATACGTACGTACGGAATGAACACAACACAAACGAAGAGACAAAAACAAAGAAAACGAAACAAAGGATAAGCAGACCTAAAAGTAGAGACTAGCTCTGATACCACTTGATACGAACCTCGGCCGACTAAGCTCCGAGACCCGATACCCCAATAGCACAGCGACGGATCGTCTACGTTTTAGGAACGAAGGTGGATCGAATGACGCCACGGACGGATGCAAATGGCCGTCTGATGAGTCGGGCTCGAACTCCTACACGCACCGCTTTGTAAGAGACTCGAATAGTTCTAAACGAACCAAAGAGAGAATGAAAATCCTCACAGAAAATTGTTTAACTCGAAATCAGAATTGTGTGTCCTTTCATTCAGCCCTAAGGCTTAATTTATAGAGTTTATAAAGGCAAATTCGCAGCTCCATGGACCCATAACCTAATAAGCCCATTTAGCCTTATTTAAGCACTAATAAACATAAAAACAAAGGACCAGCCCAATACAAACATATATGGGCTTTTTAAATAACATGTATTGGGCCAAATAACAAAAACTGAAAATAGAAAAATAGGAATAGTCTGACTAATTCAATTCAGCCCAAATAACGTTCTTCATTGGTGTTTCTTGGCTTCCTTGAATCCTCTCCTTTGCGAGCTTGTCCCCTTCTTCGTCTTGGAGCTTGATGATCAGATTGTTAAGCTCCTCCTTGAATCTCCTCGCTCGAGCTCTCGTCACGGGTCCTTCCGGCACTTGGTATTTTGCTTGCGGCTCTTTTTGGGGCATGTCCTCATCATCGCTTCTCAGCTTACCGCACCTGGCACACCTCAACAAAACGGAGTGTCAGAGAGAAGAAACCGAACTCTTATGGAGATGGTTAGATCAATGATGAGTTACTCATCACTCCCTCCTTCCTTTTGGGGATATGCCCTCGAAACAGCCGCCTACATTCTGAACCAAGTTCCGTCCAAAACGGTTCCTGGTACTCCTTATGAACGATGGACTGGCCGTAAAGTGAATCTTGGCCGCATCCGAATTTGGGGTTGCCCTGCACACGTGCTGAGGCAAAAGACTAGCAAGTTGGCTAGTAGGTCAGAATTGTGCCTGTTTGTAGGATATCCGAAGGAAACCAAAGGTTTTACTTTCTATAGTCCCGAGGACGATAAGACTTTCGTTAGCACGAATGCTCGTTTCCTTGAGGAGGACTTTATGAAGGATGCGAAACGTAGAAGCAAAATTGTGCTTGAAGAAAAGTTGGGTGAGAAAGCTTCTACCTCATCTGTAAGAACTGTTCTTACCCCAACTGAAACACAACCTATCTCATCAGAATCTCGTCAAGTAGTACTTCGACGTAGTGGGAGGGCTGTTCAACAGCCTGACAGGTACATGTCTTATGGAGACTCTCTTGTAGCCGTCTCCGACATGGATGACCATGTTTCCTATAGCCAAGCGATGGCTTGTTCTGAATCAAACCTTTGGCTTAACGCCATGAAAGTTGAAATGCACTCGATGTATGTCAACAAAGCCTGGAAACTTGTAGACGTTCCTGAAGGGATTAAACCCGTAGGGTGTAAGTGGATATACAAGAAGAAAAAGGGTCCTGATGGGAATGTCGAGACGTTCAAAGCACGACTTGTGGCAAAGGGTTATACCCAACAAGAAGGGATTGACTATGAAGAAACCTTCTCGCCAGTCGCAATGCTTAAATCCATCCGCATACTCCTATCCATAGCTGCAGCTCTCGACTATGAGATCTGGCAAATGGATGTCAAGACAGCCTTTCTGAATGGCAATCTTGACGAGCGCATTTACATGGCTCAACCAGACGGTTTCGTGGATAAAGGTCAAGAGACCAAGGTTTGTGAGTTGCTTAAATCCATTTATGGACTAAAGCAAGCATCTAGGTCATGGAATATTAGATTCGATGAAACTGTAAAGAGCTTCGGCTTTGGACAGTCAATAGATGAGCCTTGTGTTTACAAGTTAATACACGAAGGCAAAGTTGTGTTTCTGGTACTATATGTCGATGATATACTACTCATTGGAAATGACGTGGGTAAGTTATCCGAGGTTAAGGTCTGGCTGGCAAAGCAATTCGATATGAAGGATCTAGGAGAACTCGCGTACATTCTGGGGATCCAAATCTTTCGAGATAGGAAAAACCGGACCCTGTCGCTCTCTCAAGCATCTTATATTGATAAGGTAATGGATCGCTTCTCGATGCAAGACTCCAAGAAGGGCCAAACACCCTTTAGGCATGGAGTCTCACTCTCTAAGGACCAGTCTCCCAAGACTGCACAAGAGATTGAAGACATGAGGAAAATTCCTTACGCCTCTGCCGTAGGAAGCCTCATGTATGCTATGCTTTGCACTAGACCTGACATCTGTTTCGCCGTTGGCGTAGTTAGTCGTTTCCAATCCAACCCTGGACCCGAGCACTGGATTGGTGTTAAGCATGTTCTTAAGTATCTTCAAAGAACTAGGAACTTGATGCTTACATACTCATGTACTGACCTGACTATGACGGGATATACCGACTCCGATTTTCAAGCGGATAAGGATTCCAGGAAATCCACTTCGGGATCTGTGTTCATCCTTAATGGTGGAGCTGTTGTGTGGAGAAGTATTAAGCAATCTTGCATTGCTGACTCCACAATGGAAGCAGAATATGTGGCTGCTTGTGAAGCATCCAAAGAGGCTGTATGGCTTAGAAAGTTCCTTAAGTATTTGGAAGTTGTTCCAAACGTCGACGAGCCCATGACCCTTTATTGTGATAATAGTGGGGCAGTCGCTAACTCGAAGGAACCTAGAAGCCATAAGCGCTCTAAGCATATTGAGAGGAAATACCATTTGATTCGAGAGATCGTGCAGCGCGGAGACGTGGAAGTGAAGAAGATCTCAACGGTGGACAACCTCGCAGATCCATTCACCAAGGCCCTAGCGAACAAGGTCTTCGACCAACATCGTGAGGGATTAGGCATGAAGGACTACACACACCTTCTTTGAGTCAAGTGGGAGTTTGTTGTCAATGGTGCCCACAAGAAGAGTTGTAGTCTTTATTTTGTACATTTGATGTAATAAAGTCTCATGAAGACTCTTGCTTGTAATTGCCTATCTATTCATTAATAAAGTTGAAACGTTCATTCATTCTTTCTTTGTTTGAAGCTTTATGATAAAACCATAGTGTTTTAGTCCATAAACAAACTTAACAACTTACGAAGAGACAAATGTAGATTTGCATGAACAAACTCTTCGTAGTTTGCTTAAAACGATATGTTCGCAATCTTAGGGTCAAAGGACACAATAATCCCCCGAGAGCGATCTCGAGATATCTGGATTCCAAATAAAAAAGAGGAGTCACCAAGATCTTTCATCTCAAAATTCTTAGCTAGAAATCTCTTGGTTTCGTGCATTAAGCCTATATCGTTGCTGGCAAGCAAAATGTCATCAACATATAAAACCAGAAAAAATACACTTACTCCCACAGAATTTATGGTATATACATTCATCCACCAAATTAATTTCAAAATCGAACGAAATAATCACTTGGTGAAATTTGAAATACCATTGTCGAGATGCTTGTTTAAGTCCATAGATGGATTTCTTAAGTTTGCAGACCAAATCATTTGCGTCTTTGGACACATAATTTTCTGGTTGCACCATATAGATCGTTTCCTTGATGTCATCATTGAGGAACGCAGTCTTCACATCCATCTGATGTAACTCAAGATCAAAATGCGCCACTAATGCCATTATAATTCTAAAAGAGTCTTTCGTGGAAACCGGAGAGAAATTCTCTTTATAGTCGATGCCTTCTTTCTGTGTGAAACCTTTTACAACAAGACGAGCTTTGTACCTTTCCACATCACCTTTCGAATCCCTTTTGGTCTTAAATATCCATTTGCAACCAATGGGTTTCGCACCTTCTGGTAATGGTACAAGGTCCCAAACGTCATTATCCTTCATAGATTTCATCTCTTCATTCATGGCATCGATCCACATTTGAGAATTAGAACTTTTCATGGCTTGAAGGAAGTTGATAGGATCATCTTCGTTCACTCCAATATCATCCTCATGTTCTTGAAGAAATACAACATAATCATCTGGTATTGCACTTCTTCTTTCTCTGGTGGATCTTCTTAATGGCATATATTCTTGACGTGGTAGAGTTTGATCTTCTGGAACAATTTGTTGAGCAAGGGGTTCCTGTTATCGGCCCGTCTCGGACCGACGAGGACAAAGGTGTCACTTCGACTCGCGCGACCGGCGCGAGGCCTCGGACGGCGAAACCTTGCCTCGGCCACTGGCCGGCCCAACCAACCCATGGCCGGCCATGGCCGGCCCGAGGCCCAGCCAACCCATGGCCGGCCCAAGGCTCAGCCGGCCAATGGCCGGCCCAAGGCCCAGCAAACCCATGGCCGGCCCAAGGCAAAGCCGGCCAATGGCCGGCCCAAGGGTCAGGTTCAGCCGACCATGGCCGACCCAAGGGTCAGCCGGCCAATGGCCGGCCGAAGGTCCAACTCCTTCACTCGGCCAATGGCCGAGTGAAACCTTCAGCCGGCCAGGCTGTTCACTCGGCCAATGGCCGAGTGAAACCTTCAGCCGGCCAGGCTGTTCACTCGGCCAATGGCCGAGTGAAACTCTCAGCCGGCCAGGCTATTCACTCGGCCAATGGCCGAGTGAAACTCTCAGCCGGCCAGGTTGTTCACTCGGCTAATGGCCGAGTGAACCCTCCAGCAGTTCACTCGGCCATTGGCTGAGTGAACCTTCCAGCAGTTCACTCGGCCATTGGCCGAGTGAACCTCCAACCGGCCATGCAGTTCACTCGGCCAATGGCCGAGTGAACCTCCAAAGCAGTTCACTCGGCCATTGGCCAAGTGAACCTCAGCCGGCCCAAAGCTTTTCACTCGGGCAATGGCCGAGTGAACCTCACCACCATGTTCACTCGGCCATTGGCCGACCCAACCATTCAGGGGGTCAATGGCCAACTCAAGCTTGCTCACTCGGCCAAGGGGTCTTCAAACCACCTCTTGGCCGCCTATAAATACAAGGGTCCCTCCCTTGACCCATGTAATCCAATTTTGAGTCCCGAAACGCTGTCGAACTCGTACTTCACTCGGTTCACTCATCTTTGGCCTCTCACCACATCTAAAACCTCTATACTAGACCTCAATCCTACTAATGTTGAGCGTCGGAGAGGTAAACAGATGGACGCCCTCTGTTTTCCCTTCCTAGTTCACCTGTTCTTTCTTCCTTTTCAAGTACTTGGACGAACTCAAGTGACATACATAGCTAAGGAACGACTTGGGATACCAAGTCCGACACGCTCGAGCCGAAGTGAGACCACTTGGTCTGGCCTTGGGTCTAACCACTTTGGGCTCCTAAATGGTTGTCCGAAAAACAGCGACAACATTTTGGTGCTAGAAGGAGGGGACCTCCCGACCTTGGCGACGCTCTCCCTTCCATTCCTCTTTCCTGCTACTTCTACGACTCTCGAGAGATGAGTCGTGGCCAAGCCACCTCCGTGGGCGCTCGAGCGACTAGCTCGAGGCACGGCCTTCAAAGCTCTGCGCACCGTCTTGAAGGGAAACCTCATGATAATGAGTGCCAGCCCCGAGACCCGACGAATGACCCCGAGGCCGCAGTCCGAGAGGACACGGCTCGAAGGCTCGCCGAGCTCCTAGACCGTCCCGGCGTCACCGGAGCGCTCATCGCCGACCTCCTCGACTCCAACAACTACGTCGACCACGCCGAGAAAGACCCCGATTACGTGGAAAAGTCGAGAACCAGCGAAACAAACCTCGACCACGCTATTCACGAAAGTGAACGCGCACGCACGCCTTCGAGGAGACTCCCTCAGGCGACCGCGTCAAGGCATCCACCGTCGAGCGAACAAACACATGCGCTCTCAAGGGGACACCCTCGAGAGACCGCATCGAGATGTCAAGGATCGCGCAACGCTCGAGGATGCTCAATCTCAAGGTCCAGAAAGGGACGCTCCAAGCTCACCATTCGCGTTCCAGGCCTCCGATTGGGCGACGACACCGAAGGTCGTGGCGCCCATCGAGGACGTCTCTTGAATGACGTATCCTTGCCGAGGGTGATAGGGATGGCCAACGGAGACTTGAGAGACCATCTCGACTCCCGAAGGTAATCCCGTGGATGCGACTTGAGAGAGAAACTCAATGCCCGACGCGAGACCATGAGAGAGGCTGCCTTGGGACACCAACCACCCAACGTTGCTGACCGTGCATCCAACAAAAAGCGCGATGCCACACTCACGGCACCGGCCGCCGGTCCCGGCTCGCGAAAGAAGAGGCGTAGGAATGGTCAAGTCCCTAATGACCACCCTTCTCCAGCCCCGAAGCAGTCCTTCGTCCCTCTCAACGCGACACCCGACAGGATCCTGAGCTTACACAGAGAGAAGCTGGGATCCCCACCTCCGATGAAGAAGGACCCCGCGACGCGAGACAAGAACAAACGGTGCGAGTATCACCGTGATCACGGGCACGCGACAATTGAATGTGACCAACTTAGGAGGCGAATTGATTCCCTGATTCGAGGTGGCGACTTCAAGGAATTCGCCGCATCTGCTAGCAAGCCATGATTGTCGTAGCTTCAACCCTTAAACTCACGCCCGAACTCGCTCGACTTTGTAATCGCTTCATTTCAATTATGCAATTTTCTTTTTCCAAAAAAGGCCAAGTGTCATGACAACCTGTAACGACCCCCTTATTGCAATAAAGAGTTATCCTATACATGGCAACACACACTATTGTATACCTCCAACACGAGAGTTTTCTTGGTCTTCGTCTCACAAACGCAAGAAACTCGGGGGGCTAACAGGGATCAATGCCCAATCAACTAAACAACTCGAAAAGAAAAAAAAAAAAGATAAAAGCATAACAAAGTTTCAAGGGGCCGATGGTTAGGCCGGAGGTCCCAGAGAGAGACGGTCTACACATTTCTCCCCGAGTTGAGTTCACTCCTCGAGTCAGGTACCGAGTCCACGAGTCGACAAGCCACTCCTCGTGCCGACTCCACATTTCTCCTCGAGTTGAGTTCACTCCTCGAGTCGGGTACCGAGTCCACGAGTCGACAAGCCACTCCTCGTGCCGACTCCACATTTCTCCTCGAGTTGAGTTCACTCCTCGAATCGAGTACCGAGTCCACGAGTCGACTAGCTACTCCTCGTGTCGACTCTACATTTCTCCCCGAGTTGAGTTCACTCCTCGAGTCGGGTACTAAATCCACGAGTCGACAAGCCACTCCTCATGCCGACTCCACATTTCTCCTCGAGTTGAGTTCACTCCTCGAATCGAGTACCGAGTCCACGAGTCGACAAGCTAGTCCTCGTGCCAACTCCACATTTCTCCTCGAGTTGAGTTCACTCCTCGAATCGAGTACCGAGTCCACGAGTCGACAAGCTACTCCTCGTGACGACTCTACATTTCTCCTCGAGTTGAGTTCACTCCTCGAGTCGAGTACCGAGTCCACGAGTCGACTAGCTACTCCTCGTGCCGACGCTACATTTCTACTCGAGTTGAGTTCACTCCTCGAGTCAAGTACTGAGTCCACGAGTCGACGAGCTACTCCTCGTGCCGACTCTACATTTCTCCTCGAGTTGAGTTCACTCCTCGAGTCGAGTTCCGAGTCCACGAGTCGACTAACTACTCCTCATGCCGGCTCTACACGACTCCTCGAGTTGAGATCACTCCTCGAGGACAAATCCGGGTCCACGAGTCGACTGATAAGTCTTCGTGCCAGCTCTACACCTTACTGGCCCTCGAGTCGACGTTACGTGTAACTCCTCGAGTCGAGTCTATTCCTCAAATTGAGTCCCAAAACCCACGAATCAACTTGAAAGTCCTCGTGTCAAAAATCTACGACTTCCGGAGTCACCAGTCAACGATAGACTCACAAGATTCAATGATAAATCTAAATGCTCTAGCACAAGCAACAAAAATCGCCCCAAAACGGTAAACCGAAATTTGCTCCACGACGCTCTCGTGAGAGAAAGAATGGACCAATTAAGTCCCCAGGCGTGACGCGCGCGCCATGGCATCGCATTCACAACGGCACAAGACTCGACCCAAGAGACTCAACCTGAAAACGCGACCAGCACACTAAGGTGCCACACTCGCAGGGGGATCAAGTCTACACCTAACCCCGTCTATCACACGACACGCGCACCCAAGGGTGCCATGCTCGCGAGGAGGAACGGCCACATAAATGTGGCACCGCGCTCGCCGCCGAGCTCGTGAACCGAAAGGCAGCGAGTCACAAATGGGTTTCAAAGGCTTGCTTCTGCCGGACGTATCTAGTCTAGCCAGCGTCCACGGGAAACCCGGCCACACAAATGTGGCATCGCGCTCGCCGCCCAGCTCGTGAGCCGAAAGGCAGCGAGTCACAAATGGGTTTCAAAGGCTTGCGTCCGCCGGACGTATCTGGTCTAGCCAGCGTCCACGGGAAACCCGGCCACACAAATGTGGCATCGCGCTTGCCGCCCAGCTCGTGAGCCGAAAGGTAGCGAGTCAGAAATGGGTTTCAAAGGCTTGCGTCCGCCGGACGTATCTGGTCTAGCCAGCGTCCACGGAAAACCCGGCCACACAAATGTGGCACCGCGCTCGCCGCCCAGCACGTGAGCCGAAAGGCAGCGAGTCACAAATGGGTTTCAAAGGCTTGCGTCCGCCGGACGTATCTGGTCTAGCCAGCGTCCACGGGAAACCCGGCCACACAAATGTGGCATCGCGTTCACCGCCCAGCTCGTGAGCCGAAAGGAAGCGAGTCACAAATGGGTTTCAAAGGCTTGCGTCCGCCGGACGTATCTGGCCTAGCCAGCATCCACGGGAAACCCGGCCACACAAATGTGGCACCGCGCTCGCCGCCCAGCTCGTGAGCCGAAAGGCAGCGAGTCACATATGGGTTTCAAAGGTTTGCGTCCGCCAGAGGTATCTGGTCTAGCCATCGTCCGCGGGAAACGCGGTCACACGAACGTGACACCGGGGCCCCCGAGGCCCGAGTCGCGCAAATCGATTACGCCTTCACTGGTAAGTCGAGAAAATAAGACGCGCCCGAGTGCGAATCAACTACGATAGTATGTCGAGAACATAAGACACGCACAAAAGCCGTCCCTCGCGACGCACAAAGGCCGTCCGTCGTGACACACAAAAGCCGTCCCTCGCGACGCACAAAAGCCGTCCCTCGCGACGCAGAAAGGCCGTCCCTCGTGACGCACAAAAGCCATCCCTCGCGACACACAAAGGCCGTCCCTCGCGACGTACAGAGGCTTTCCCTCGCGATGTATTAAAAGCCCTTTAGCGGCACGCTCGCAATCCCGAGAGCGTTCGTCCCGCGTCCGCTCGCCGGCGTAAGCATTGAGTTTCCACTTGACCTACGCTCGACCGAAAACTCGGGGGGCTAATGTTATCGGCCTGTCTCGGACCGACGAGGACAAAGGTGTCACTTCGACCAGCGCGACCGGCGCGAGGCCTCGGACGGAGAAACCTTGCCTCGGCAACTGGCCGGCCCAAACCCATAGCCCGCCCAAGGCTCGGCCGGCCATGGCCGGCCCGAGGCCCAGCCAACCCATGGCCGGCCCGAGGCCCAGCCAACCCATGGCCGGCCCAAGGCTCAGCCGGCCAATGGCCGGCCCAAGGCCCAGCCAACCCATGGCCGGCCCAAGGGTCATGTTCAGCCGACCATGGCCGACCTAAGGGTCAGCCGGCCAATGGTTGGCCGAAGGTCCAACTCCTTCACTCGGCCAATGGCCGAGTGAAACCTTCAGCCGGCCAGGCTGTTCACTTGGCTAATGGCCGAGTGAAACTCTCAGCCGGCCAGGCTGTTCACTCCGCCAATGGCCGAGTGAAATCCTCAGCCGGCCAGGCTGTTCACTCGGCCAATGGCCGAGTGAACCCTCCAAAAGTTCACTCGGCCAGTGGCCAAGTGAACCTTCCAGCAGTTCACTCGGCCATTGGCCGAGTGAACCTCCAACCGGCCATGCAGTTCACTCGGCCATTGGCCGAGTGAACCTTCAACCGGAAATGCAGTTCACTCGGCCAATGGCCGAGTGAACCTCCAAAGCAGTTCACTCGGCCATTGGCCGAGTGAACCTCAGCCGGCCAAAAGCTTTTCACTCGGCCAATGGCCGAGTGAACCTCACCACCATGTTCACTCGGCCATTGGCCGACACAACCATTTAGGGGGTCAATGGCCGACTCAAGCTTGCTCACCCGGCCAAGGGGTCTTCAACCCACCTCTTGGCCGCCTATAAATACAAGGGTCCCTCCCTTGACCCAGGTAATCAAATTTTGAGTCCCGAAACGCAGTCGAACTCGTACTTCACTCGTTTCACTCATCTTTGGCCTCTCACCACATCTAAAACCTTTATACTCCACCTCAATCCTACTAATGTTGAGCGTCGGAGAGGTAAACAGAGGCACCCCCTCTGTTTTCCCTTCCTAGTTCACCTGTTCTTTCTTCCTTTTCAGGTACTTGGACGAACTCAAGTGACATACACAGCTAAGGGACAACTTGGGATACCAAGTCCGTCACGCTCGAGCCGAAGTGAGACCACTTGGTCTGGGCTTGGGTCTAACCACTTTGGGCTCCTAAATGGTTGTCCGAAAAATAGCGAAAACAGTTCCCTAATATCGTCTTGAATTGGGTCTTGAACAATGTCAAGAGTTAAGTCCTGGTTATTGTCAATACCACCTATGGGAATATTGACATATTCCTCTTCCAAGACAAATTTTCTTACTGTATCTCCCCCTGCAAACTCGACATCCTCAAAGAAGTGAGCAATTCGTGTCTCGAAAATTGACCTAATTGTGGGATCATAAAACTTGTACCCCCAGGATCTCTCAGCGTATCCAACAAAATAGCAGCTCACAGTCTTTGAGTCCAGTTTCTTTTCATTCGGCTTATAAGGCCTTGCCTCAGCTGGACATCCCCAAACGTGCATATGTTTTAGACTAGGCTTCTTTCCCGTCCAAAGTTCGTAAGGGGTTTTGCTCGCTGCCTTAGTTGGAACCCTGTTAAGGATATATGCTACAGTCTTTAATGCTTCTCCCCAGAGCGATTCAGGTAAAGTAGAATGACAAATCATACTTTTTACCATGTCTTTAAGCGTTCTGTTTCGTCTTTCAACAACACCGTTCATAGTGGGCGAACCCGGCATCGTGTACTGTGGGACGATACCGCATTCCTCTAGGAATTTAGCAAACCGTCCTGGACGTTGTTCACCTGAACCATCATATCTATCGTAGTACTCACCACCACAATCAGATCTGATGTTTTTAATTCTTTTGCTGAGGTGATTTTCAACTTCAACTTTGAACTTCTTGAACACGTCTAGTGACTGTGACTTTTCATGAATAAGATATATGTAGCCATATCTTGAAAAATCGTCTATGGACGTTACAAAATATTGCTGACCATTCCAAGCAGATGTTGGAAAGGGTCCACAAATGTCTGTATGAATAAGTTCTAAGACGTCCAAAGTCATGTTGACTTCAAATCTCCTTTTATTGGTTTGTTTTCCTTTTATGCAATTTACACAGATGTTGAAGTCCGTGAAATCTAAGGGCTCTAGAATTTCGCATGACACAACTCTCTCTATTCTCCTTTGAGAGATGTGACCTAATCGTTTGTGCCATAACGCGGCCGAATTCTCGCTAGTTAATTTTCTCTTTACACCTCGAGTACTTAAATGCAAGGATTCATTAAATGAAGCATTTATTTCAATGGAATATAGATTATCATATCCTGATAAAGAACCCGAACCAACCATATTTGAACTGTGAAACAAACTAAATTTTCCATTCTTAAATGAACAAGAATAACCACATTTGTCCAAACAAGAAACAGAAATCAAATTCCGTCTAAAAGACAATACCACAAAAGTTTCATCAAGATCCAAATAAAATCCAGTCTTCAACAATAATCTAAATTTTCCAATTGCTTCAACTTCAACCTTCTTGCCATCGCCCACATAGATATATCTTTCAGCATCATTTGGCTTTCGGCAATGGAGGCAACCCTGCATAGACACACTGATGTGAGTGGTGTTGTCGCACGAAAATGAACAACTATTTAAAACCTCGGGCGGTTCGATCCAAGGCCGGACCAAGTGATCGCACCCGGGCCAAGAGTGGGAACTCGATAGTCTCGAGCTAGGGTTTTCTCCGATCAACCCGCCTCTCGGGAGAGGTAGGGGGTGAGGAGGAGGAGTGACCATGCCTTGGTTGTCGGCTGCCTACGTACCCGTGCGTGGGATCAGGTCAGAACGTAGTTCAAGCGTGTAGGACGCAGTATGAGGCGCGGAGCCTTAGTGGAAAGGCGTGCTCGACGAAGGAGATGGGGCGCGAGGAGTCCTCGGCAGCGTCTCAGAACTTCGGAGATCGCGTAGGCGTCTAGCGTGTTAGACGCGCGTGGGGAACTCTAGTCGAGAACCCTAGGGGCGTGCTTGAGCACCGGAGAACGTTCGGTCAAAGGGAGCGACGTCCGGGAAGTCCCCGTGAGTGCTTCGGAACCTTTGAGAACGGGGGAGGGAGAAGAGAGTCTGCTTCAGGCCAAATATGGCATCCAGAGAAGCAGAGAAGAGTAAGAAATCGAGCGTGTCGATCAGAGATGAATAGAAATTATTGGATATTTTGGGATGGGATTTCCCCTCAATAAGAGAGGGTATTTATAGGTGTTTGGGGACCTTAGAAGGTCCCTTTTTCGTCCATGTGGGACTAGGAACGCGCATGCCATCAAGTGGAGGCGCACGGCGCGCGCGACGCGCGGCGCAGGGGGCGCGGCGCGCGTGTCACCGGGTGCGGCGCGAGGGTCACCGGGCGCGGTGCAGGTCGCGCGGCGCATGGAGCACGCGACGCGCGCCTGTCTGGCGCGGCGCGCCGTCTGCTGCACGGCCGGCCGGCGTAGCGCGTTGTGTGCGTGATGAACGGCTCGTCTTGGCCGGGTTCTTGCGGGCCTTCGAATGTCATTCTTCCCACGTGAAATATGAAGATTCTCACTTGACGAGAGTGACTCGATTTGAGGAGCAAGGCTCAACTCGACGAGAGTAACTAACGACTTGACTCGAGGAGCGACTCGAGAATGACTCGAGACTCGGCTCGAGAATGACTTGAGGCTCGACTCGAGGAACAACTCAAAGCTCGACTCGAGGAGATTGACTCAAGGCTCGACTCGATGAGCGAAGCTCGACTCGAGGAGTCAAGAGTTTAGGCGAGGGCTTGAAGACCTGCCGCTCTTCAGGACCTCCGGCCTAACCATCGGCCCTTCGAGCGTCGTGCCTTCTTGGCGTCTCGGGTTTTCCGAAAACGACCGACAACATTAGCCCCCCAAGTTCGTCGCTCGGGAGGCGTCCCAGCGATGAACTTTTTGTTCTTCCAGTTGGGTGTTTGAGGAAAATATTTCCCGTGTCTTGTGACCCCGAGGAAAAGTCTTTTCCTTTCTCTTTTTTTTTCAGAGGGCCGCGCGGCGCGCGCCCTGGACGGCGCGGCGCGCCGTCTGTGCCGCATGACCCGCGCGGCGCGCCCCGTGCGCGGGGCTGGTTCGCCTCGCGCGGGAGAACTCCGACTTTTTGGAGTTTTTACTCCGATTTTGCTCCTTGTGGGAATAGGATTTCGACTACTACCCCCGTAGAAGTCTATAAATAGACCTCCCCCCTTCCCTTTATTCCTCACTTTATTTTTTCTCTTTTCTTACGCTTGTTTTCTTTTTTTACGCTTGCATTATGGGTGTCCCCCCCCCTTTTCTCAGCTGAGAGTCCCGAGATTGATTTCTCTCTCTTGTTTCAGGGTTCTGAACACGCAGAGGATGATCTCTTCGCGGGATTAAGGGAAGTTCCTCTGCACGTGGAAGAAAATCCAAGCGGAGTAGAGCAGTGGTTGGAGGAAGGCGAGCTGGGTGCGACTGCGCCTGCTGCTCAGCCTCTTGAAGAGTGCGCACCAACTGGGCGCGATACAGGTGGGGAGTTTGATCATCCCGCGTCCGGGGAGCCTTCCCCTTGCCTCGTGATCAACTTAGTTGGCGAGGGGGTTCGCGACAAAGTCCGCCTCGGCGTGCCGCAGTCCGACTTGGACTTTCAAGGCGTGCCGGGAGATATTACGGACGTGGATGCGGTGACTCCGCTAGAGTCGGTTCTCGACGAGATAGACTGCGTGGACGACTTTGGTCCCGAGGCTGAAGATCCCGGAGGTGAGTTAGTGACACGTCCGGGGGCCGAAGGCCTCGCATTGGAGTGTCCCGAGGTACCGTCGGCAGCTGCCGCGGTCGTGTCGGAGGGCAGGGACCCTTCCGTGGAGCCAGGGGGTTCTCAGCCCGAGACCCCTGACGCTGAGGCATTAGTATCGGCGAGGTCGCTTGCTAGGACGGAGTGGTATCCCGAGGAGGGCCTTGCTGCTCCCGAGGACTTCGATTGTTCAGGGGTCGATGCTTCGAGCTCGCTCACCTACCGGACATTCGTTGGTCTCCGGGAGGCGTTTGCCATTCCGTCGTCCGTGGCGCTTCTCCGTCCTTTACAGGACGACCGTCCTTTCCGGCCTCATCGTGGATTTGCCGCAGTTTCGGTTGCAAGCCTCAACTGCGGGTTACGACTGCCGTTTCAACCCATCGTTCAGCAGCTTCTCGCCCGTCTGGGGGTGCACGCATGTCAGATGAGCCCGGCATTCTACCGTATAGTGGCGATGTGGCACATGGAGTGGCATTGCCAGACTGAGCGGGTAATGACTGTGAGTGATTTTCGCAACCTCATCGCGGTCTTCCCTGCGCCCGGGCAACCCAGTTTCTTTGTGGCCCGCGATCGCCGGAATACTAAGCTGATCGTCGATTCAGAGAAGTATAATCGACGACCATGGGTGTGGGTCTCGGCAGAGGCTTTTGGCGACGCGCCGCTCCGGTTCGGCCCCTTGGCCGAGTTTTCTGCTAACGTAGGGGCCGATGACCTCGACTTTGTGAAGGAGATCCGGGGAATGTCGGAGGCTCGGAAAGCTGTCGAACGATTTCGTTCCCCTGAGCTGATGGCTTCTACCGGGTGGTTCCCGCCATTTCCACCTAGCCAGCGGACCGAGAGTGCCCCCAGTGCCGCTTCATCTCTCTCAAGTGGCGATCCGCAAGGTATGTCGATGTTTCACATTTCTTGCTTCTTGTTTTTAGCTTAGGTTTTTGACTTTGTCGCTTTTGCAGTCTCTTCGGCTAGGGCGAGGGCTCGGGCTCGTCTAGCGAAGGCTTCCCGGGACCCGAAGTCGTTGGCGGTGGTTCGTCGTCGGATTGCTGCGCGGGATGGTCGGGAGAAACTCGATACCGATCATCGGGCGGAGAGTGGTCCTCGTGCTTCTTTGAAGCGACCTTCCTCCTCGGCTTTGCTAGACACGTCTTCGGACTCTAAGCGCGTGAACTCGATGGTCGACGTGGAGGCCGCGGAGGTTAGGGGGGAATGTTCCCTGGGCCTTGCTCAATCTTCGATGAAGATGTGGAAGAGCGTTGTGGCCAGCAGTGACGTGGAGTTCTTTCGTCACGGCGTTTCCGATGCACAGAGAGTGAGTTTCCCTTGCCTCGTTTGCGATGAATCTGTCTTTTGCTAAACTGCCTTTTTGCCTTCTCAGGTGCTTGCTCGAGCGACCCGGGGCGAGAAGATCCTTCATGACCTCATCAGGCGGATGAGTCGCGCCCAGGAGGAGCTTGCTCAAGCGAAGTCTCAACTGGCCCACGCCGAGCGAGGTTCTCACTCAAAGGCGGAGTTTGCGAGTCTCCGCGAGCAGCTTCAGGAGGCTCGCGTGGAATTGGGAGTTACCCGCGGCAAGTGCGACCGTGCTCAGGCGGCGGTGGCGAAGATGGCTGAGGAGCTTACGACGGAACGTCAAGCCCTCGAAGTAGCGACTCGATCGACGGAGGTCTTCCGGAGCGAAGCGTGGGACCTTCGACGTCAGTTGGAATCGCGCACAGAAGAAGTTGGCATTCTTCAGGGCCAGCTTACATCGAGTGAGGCTGCCCGTGTTCGCGCGGAGCGTAAGCGCGATTCCTTGGCGGAGGAGGTGGTTCGGGTCACCGAGGAGAAAGTCGCGGCGGAACAGCTTGCGTCCGACCTCCAAGACGACTTTGATGTCGGAGTCGAGGAGGCAAGGCATGCAGCGGCGGTGGAGTGTCGGGATGCCACAGCTACCGAGAATGTTTCTCGGGGGGTCACCTTCGACTTCTTCGACTCGCTATTCCCACCACTCGACGGGGCCGATCCTGTAGGCGATGTTCCCGCCGAGTGACCTTTTCCGTTATTTATTTTTCTCGCGCAAGTGTTTAGCGCATGCTTTTTAGGTTTTTCCATTCAGCGCACCTGTCTTAGCGCTTGCTTACTAGGATATTTCCCTGTAGCGCACTTGTCTTAGCGCATGCTTTCTCGGTTTTGAGGCAGTTGCCCCTTTCTTTTATGAGGAGTTATTCATTTATTTTTATGAATGTTTTCGCACATTTATCTTCTATGGCATGCATGGATGGTCACTTGTTTGTGTCAATGATTTTGTCCATCCTTTTACCTCGGCAGGATACTTTTTCAAACACGCCAGTCACTTGGATGGTTTGCGTTCTTAAGTATTTTCAACTGCGAGTCAGCCATGCTACGTAGGTGTCTTACGTGTGCCGGATTGTGCCACGTGGATGTCTCAAATCGCGCCATGTAGGCGTCTTGGGTTGCGCCATGTAGGCGTCTTACATGCGCCATGTAGGCGTCTTGAGTGCGCCATGTAGGCGTCTTACGGGCTGCGCCATGTAGGCGTCTTACGGGCTGCGCCTTTACCCGACTTACGTGCGCCATGTAGGTGTCTTAGCTTGCGCCATGTAGGCATCTTACGGGCTGCGCCTTTACGCGACTTACGTGCGCCATGTAGGCGTCTTAGGTTGCGCCATGTAGGCGTCTAACGGGTTGCGCCTTTACGTGACTTACGTATGCCATGTAGGCGTCTTAGGTTGCGCCATGTAGGCATCTTACGGGCTGCGCCTTTTCGCGACTTACGTGCGCCATGTAGGCGTCTTGAGTTGCGCCATGTAGGCGTCTTACGGGTTGCGCCTTTACGCGTTTTACGTGCGCCATGTAGGCGTCTTAGGTTGCGCCATGTAGGCGTCTTACGGGTTGCGCCTTTACGCGTCTTACGTGCGCCATGTAGGCGTCTTAGGCTGCGCCATGTAGGCGTCTTAGGCTGCGCCATGTAGGCGTCTTAAGTTGCGCCATGTAGGCGTCTTACGGGTTGCGCCTTTACGCGTCTTACGTGCGCCATGTAGGCGTCTTAGGTTGCGCCATGTAGGCGTCATACGGGTTGCGCCTTTACGCGTCTTACGTGCGCCATGTAGGCGTCTTAGGCTGCGCCATGTAGGCATCTTACGGGTTGCGCCTTTACGCGTCTTACGTGCGCCATGTAGGCGTCTTAAGTTGCGCCATGTAGGCGTCTTACGGGTTGCGCCTTTACGCGTCTTACGTGCGCCATGTAGGCGTCTTAGGTTGCGCCATGTAGGTGTCTTACGGGTTGCGCCTTTACGCGTCTTACGTTTTTTGGTGGAGCGTGTTCTTTTGAGAGTTTCCTTACCATAGCTAGCCCCCCCGAGTTTTTGGGTTATAAATTAATTGTTTGATAACCAGAAAACTTGCATAAAACAAAATTTGAAACAGAAAACTTGAGTTTTATTACTTTTGCGAAAAAACTTGCGAGAAAATTTAAATCCTAAAACATTGGCTCGTAGGCCTCATTGAAAATGGGAAATAAAAGCGATAAAAAAGCGGGGGACGCTAGCTACTGATAGTACTGCCTCAAGTGCTCCGCGTTCCACGGGTGGCGAATCGGAGTTCCGTCCGTGTGCTCGATGTAGTATGTCCCGTCGTGAATGACTTTGCGGACTCTGTAAGGGCCTTCCCAGTTCGGGCCTAGGACGCCGGCGCCTTGGACTTGTGTGTTCTGGAACACTCGTCTGAGGACGAGGCTTCCGACGGCAAAGGTTCGCCTTTTGATCTTGGAGTTGTAGTATCTTTCGACCTTGCGCTTCTGTGCGGCGAGGCGTCTGAATGCTTTCGCCCTCTTTTCATCGATCAGGTCCAACTCGAGGCGCATGGCCTCGTCGGTGTCCGCTTCGTCGAATGTATCAACTCGGAACGTGGGTACCTCGGTTTCAATTGGAACCACGGCCTCGACCCCATAGGCAAGGGAGAATGGCGTCTCGCCGGTGGCGTTTCGCGCGGTTGTCTTATATGCCCATAGGACGAACGGCAATTCCTCGGCCCAGGCGCCTTTCTTGTCTTCGAGCTTCTTTTTTCAGGTTGCTTTTGATTGTCTTGTTGACTGCCTCGACTTGGCCGTTGGCCTGAGGATGACGCGGCGAGGAGAAGGTCTTGCTGATCTTCAATTGATCGCAGATATCTCTTACTCGCGCGTTGTCAAATTGTGCTCCGTTGTCGGTCACAATCGAGGCGGGGATACCATGCCTGCATATGATGTTCTTCCAGATGAAGTTTGTCGTGTTTGCTTCAGTTATTCTGGCAAGCGGCTCGGCCTCTACCCACTTAGTGAAGTAGTCGATGGCGATGATGGCGTACTCGTATTGCCTTGGCGCTCTAGGGAGCTTGCCAATGATGTCCACGCCCCACTTAGCAAAGGGACGTGGGACAACGATGCTGCTTAATGGGGTCGGGGGCTGTCGCGGAATTTCCGCGAAGCGCTGGCATTTATCACAACGCCTTGCCCATTCGCAAGCATCTCGTTTCATAGTAGGCCAGAAATAGCCTTGCTTAAGCGCTTTGAGCACAAGGGAAGTTCCAGCGGCGTGGTTTCCGCAGATGCCCTCATGGATTTCGCGGAGGACCTTGGTCGACTCAACGCTATCGAGGCATCGGAGCAGCGGTGTCGAGTAACCGCGCTTATAGAGTGTGCCCTCACGGAGCGTGTATTTGGATGCTAAGGCCCTCAGTTTATCGGCTTCCTTGCGGTCTTCGGGGAGTTCCCCTCTTCGCAAAAACTCGACAATTGAGTCCATCCAAGTGGGCTGAGATGCCATCTCTATGGTCCCGACTTCGTCTCGGGAGACGGATGGTCGTGGGAGAGATTCAATGGGTACGGTCCCCAATCCGTCTTCGTCGATGCTAGATCCGAGGCGAGCAAGCGCGTCAGCCTCCGAATTTTGTTCTCTCGGGATTTGGTGAATCTCGAACCAAGAGAAGGCATCGAGTTTGGCATTCGTCTTAGCCAGGTACGCGACCATGTTAGGCTCCTTGGCGATGTAATCTCCTTTAACCTGATTTACGATCAACTGCGAGTCGCAGTGTATTCGCAGGTTATGGGAGCCGAGCTTCTGTGCCAGCTCTATCCCTACAATGAGCGCTACGTATTCAGCTTCATTGTTGGAGGCTTGGAAGCCGTAGTGAAGAGCGTATCGCAGCTTTTCCTCGTCGGGGTTAATCAGGATTATTCCGGCGCTAGCCCCCCGAGCATTAGATGCTCCGTCTACGTATAACTCCCAGATGGGACCCGTTGGGTCTACCTTCCTTTTCCGAGTCAGCGTATCGTCGCTAAGGTCGGCTTCCACTCTTCCCATATCAGGAGCGTAGGAGAATTCCGCCACGAAGTCGGCTAAGGCCTGCCCCTTTATAGCCGTTCTTAGGTGGAACTCAATCCCGTACTCGCTCAATTCTTGGGACCAGATCGCCATGCGAGTCGATGTTCCCTTTTGAAGAGCTTTACCGATTGGATGCTCAGTTCGCACCGCAATTGGGTGAGCTTGGAAGTACGGTCGTAGCTTCTTAGCTGCCGTTACGAGAGCTAGAGAAAGTTTCTCAATCTCGGTGTAGCGCGTTTCCGCGTCGAGTAAGGCTTTGCTCACGTAGTAGATCGGCCACTGGACCTTGTTTTCTTCGCGGACAAGGACAGCACTTACAGCTCTTTTAGAGACGGCGAGATACACGTACAGCGTCTCGCCCTCTCTTGGTTTAGAGAGGAATGGTGGGGACCCAAAGTAAGCCTTCATTTCTTGGAAGGCACTTTCGCATTCGTCCGTCCACTCAAAGCCGTCCGTCTTCTTCAGAGCTTTGAAGAACGGTTGACACTTGCCGGTGGCTTTAGACACGAAGCGTGTCAGAGCGGCAATCCGACCGGTCAGGCTTTGTACCTCTTTAACTCGTCTTGGCGACTTCATTTCAAGGAGTGCCTTGATTTTTTCCGGGTTCGCCTCTATGCCTCGTCGGCTGACGATATAACCGAGGAACTTTCCGGATTCAACCCCGAATACGCATTTGTTGGGGTTGAGCTTCATTTTATATCGGCGGAGGATTGTGAACATCTCCCTTAGGTCGCGTACGTGATTGGTTGCCAGTAGGCTTTTAACGAGCATGTCGTCCATGTATACTTCCATTGTCTTGCCGATTTGATCGGCGAAGATCCGATTTACCAAGCGTTGGTATGTTGCTCCCGCGTTCTTAAGGCCGAAAGGCATGACCTTGTAACAGTAGAGACCTCGATCAGTGACAAAGGTCGTCTTAATTTGATCGGGCTCGTGCATTCGAATTTGGTTGTAGCCTGAATAGGCGTCCATGAAGCTTAGAAGTTCATGGCCGGCCGTGGCGTCCACCAGTTGTTCGATGCGCGGGAGTGGAAAGCAGTCCTTAGGGCAGGCTTTGTTAAGATCTTTGTAGTCTATACAAATTCGCCACTTCCCGTTGGGCTTTTTAACCATTACCACATTGGCGACCCACTTGGGGTACTTAGCCTCTCGAATGAAGTTTGCGGTGAGGAGTTTCTCGACCTCTTCATTTATGGCCAGGTATCGTTCTGGGTTGAACGTTCGTCTAGCCTGCACTTTTTCGGCGACTTTTGAGTCATCGTTCAGTCGGTGCACTATTACCTCGGGATCGATTCCGGGCATGTCCGCATGAGTCCATGCAAAAACATCCTTGAACTCCCTAAGGAAGGCGGTAAGCTGAGTTTTGATGGCGAGTGGAAGTCGGGTGCCGATTTTTACAACCTGATCAGGCTTCGACTCGTCCAGGACGATTGGCACAAGATCATCGGAGGTTTCCACCTTAAGTCTTTCGATTTCATCACGGGGGTCAAGTTCTCCGAACTTCCTTGCATCCCTTAGGTTGCATGGGTAATCGTCTTCCAGTTGGAAGATTGTGTTGACCGCTTTTCCCGCGGACTTGCCATCAACTCCTTGCACGTAGCATATTCTGGCTTGGGATTGGTCTCCAGCCATGATGCCAATTCCCCCTTCGGTGGGGAACTTCACCAGTAGGTGATACGTAGAAGTGATCGCCCTTAGCCGGTTCAACGTGGGTCGCCCGACGATTAAGTTGTAAGGCGACTCCTGATCGACCACTAGGAATGGGACCATATGAACGGCTTCGATTCCTCCAGGGGTCCCAAAGGTGACCGGAAGGTCGATGATGCCCTCCGTCATAACTTTTTCCCCAGTGAACCCAAACAATGGCGTTTGGGTCGGAGTCGGGCGCAGCCCCCCGAGCTTCATGCGCTCTAGGGTGGACTTGAAAATTATATCGGCAGCGCTGCCGTTATCAATGAGAACCCTCTTCACCAAGTTATTGGCCACTTGGGCTTTGAGCACGATCGCGTCATTGTGCGGATGCACAACTCGCTTGGCCTCTTCATTGGTGAAATACATCGTCTCGTGAGGCACGGACGGAGGTTCTTCATATGTGAAGTTGACGTGCATAGCAGTGTCTTCCTGAGACACGGCCCTAAGGAATTTCTTCCGTTGTCGGGCCGAATCTCCATCTTGTGGACCTCCCAGTATGGTGGTTACCACGTGGAGTTGTGGGTTGGCATTGGCAGTAGCCGTGGTTCGGTTGGCAGAAGCGGCTGTTCCTCCTCCTTGACCAGACTGTTGTCTGTTCGCGGTGGGGCCCGCAGCGCCAATCATGCCCAACACGAACTCCTTCAGCTCGCCCCGTTGGATCAAAGCCTCGATTTGCCTTTTGAGGTTGTAGCATTCCGAGGTCAAATGACCATATTCCCGATGGAACTCACAATACCTGGACCGATCGCGAGTTGCGGGATCCTTCTTCATTGGAGCCGGGGGTGAACTTGTCACGTGCCAGAGCCAAGATCCTTTCCGGCGCCGTGTTCAGCGGCGTGAATGACGAGTACCCTTTGAAGTTTTCCGCAAGTCGCGGTTTCTGAGGTACAGGGGGTTGGTTGCTAGGAACCTGGTTCCCCTTGTTTCGCCTTTTACGAGGTTCGTTCTGCTCGCGGCTAGGTTCTTCTCGGCGGCGAGAGCTTTGATTAGTGCTCTTGCGGCCGTCGAGGTAGTCTTCGACTCCCATGAAGGTCTTAGCTCGAGTCATTAACTCGGCCATGGTGGAAGGGACACGGCCGACGACAGACTTGAGAAAGTCACTTGTGCGCAAGCCTTCTATGATAGCGGCAATTGCGTCACTGTCGTCAAAGCGGTCGACCTTGTTTGACTCTTCAGTGAATCGGGCGAGGTATCGTCTAAGAGACTCGCCACTCTCTTGCCTGATTGACCACAGGTACATCTTGGTCTTCTTTTGGACCATAGACGTAGCGAACCGTGCTAGGAACATGTCCTTCAGGTCTTTGAACGAGTGGATGCTTCCTGGCCTTAAGTTTTTGAACCACTCAAAGCCGGGTCCGCCGAGGGTCAAACTAAAAGCTTGGCACATGGCACCGGGAGAAACACCCTGCATCGTCATCCAGGTTTCATAGTGCTGGATGTGGTAAGCAGGATCTGCTTTCCCATCATAGGGAGCGAGGTTCGGGAGCTTGAAATTCCCCGTACAAACCTCAGCCAGTATCTGAGTAGTGAAAGGTGATGAGTTCTCCTCAACGACTCCGTAGGCACTTCCACCTATTCCGTATTCTCGAAGATCTCGTACCTCATTCCGAAGGTTGTGGATCATAGTGACCACATCAAGACCGGTCGTTGGAGTAACCCCTTGATCGGGAAGAGTCACCTGCAGCCTCTCGTTAGACCCCTGTCCTGCGCGGCGGTTCCCGTTAGTTGGGGCTGCTAGCGGGATATTGGGTCTAGAGCTTAGTCGCTCTCTCAGATCATTGCCACGCCCAATGCGTTGAGCAGTGAGGTGGTCCCTAAGATCAGGGCTGGCCGTACGGAGGCGCCGGCTTTGCTTGCGGCGGTGCGCTCTCCGCGCGCCCTGACTTTCCGCAACATTCTCCCTCGGACCTAGTCGGTCGAGAGCCGAACGTTGGGAATTCCCGTCTTGAGAAGCTACCGGCGCATCGCCTGTTCGGGGTAAGGGATTCGACGGACCGGCTTCAAACACGGCGGGGAGTTCCCCGTCCTTCGTGAGAGAAATCTCGATATCCTCCGACTCACCAGTACCCTCGTAATCAGGGTCGCGGCTTTCCTTGTTGAGGTTCTCAGGATCCCCGTTGGGGGTCGTGGTGTCACGCATAGGTTGCTTCGCAGCCAGTCGGCTGTGGTACCTTGCGTTCCTCGCCTTCAGTCGGCGGATACTCTCCTTTAACTCCACGATGCGGTTGTCCCTGCTATCAGGAGATGGAGATGGTGAGCGGGTCGAGCTCTCTTCGTGGAGCGACTCTTCGTCACCATGCGCTCGAGAGCGCAAGAAGTATTTCTTGGTCCTAGTGACGTTTTCGGGGTTGTTCACGCCCTCAGAACGCACGGGTGGTTGGCTACTCATCGTTTCTCAAGTTCGAGAAGGTTGAGTTCGCAGAAGAAAAGAAGAAGATGAATAGAAGGGATTTCGGGCTGAATAGGTCGGGAAGCCCCTCCTTCTCGCCCTAAAATGTTGTCGCACGAAAATGAACAACTATTTAAAACCTCGGGCGGTTCGATCCAAGGCCGGACCAAGTGATCGCACCCGGGCCAAGAGTGGGAACTCGATAGTCTCGAGCTAGGGTTTTCTCCGATCAACCCGCCTCTCGGGAGAGGTAGGGGGTGACGAGGAGGAGTGACCGTGCCTTGGTTGTCGGCTGCCTACGTACCCGTGCGTGGGATCAGGTCAGAACGTAGTTCAAGCGTGTAGGACACAGTATGAGGCGCGGAGCCTTGGTGGAGAGGCGTGCTCGACGAAGGAGACGGGGCGCGAGGAGTCCTCGGCAACGTCTTAGAACTTCGGAGATCGCGTAGGCGTGTAGCGTGTTAGACGCGCGTGGGGAACTCTAGTCGAGAACCCTAGGGGCGTGCTTGAGCACCGGAGAATGTTCGGTCAAAGGGAGCGACGTCCGGGAAGTCCCCGTGAATGCTTCGGAACCTTTGAGAACGGGGGAGGGAGAAGAGAGTCTGCTTCAGGCCAAATATGGCATCCAGAGAAGCAGAGAAGAGTAAGAAATCGAGCGTGTCGATCAGAGATGAATAGAAATTATTGGATATTTTGGGATGGGATTTCCCCTCAATAAGAGAGGGTATTTATAGGTGTTTGGGGACCTTAGAAGGTCCCTTTTTCGTCCATGTGGGACTAGGAACGCGCATGCCATCAAGTGGAGGCGCACGGCGCGCGCGGCGCACAACGCGCGGCGCGCGGCGCGCGGGGCAGGGGGCGCGGCGCGAGGGTCACCGGGCGCGGCGCATGGAGCGCGCGACGCGCGCCTGTCTGGCGCGGCGCGCCGTCTGCTGCACGGCCGGCCGGCGTAGCGCGTTGTGTGCGTGATGAACGGCTCGTCTTGGCCGGGTTCTTGCGGGCCTTTGAATGTCATTCTTCCCACGTGAAATATGAAGATTCTCACTTGACGAGAGTGACTCGATTCGAGGAGCAAGGCTCAACTCGACGAGAGTAACTAACGACTTGACTGGAGGAGCGACTCGAGAATGACTCGAGACTCGGCTCGAGAATGACTTGAGGCTCGACTCGAGGAACAACTCAAAGCTCGACTCGAGGAGCGAAGCTCGACTCGAGGAGATTGACTCAAGGCTCGACTCAATGAGCGAAGCTCGACTCGAGGAGTCAAGAGTTTAGGCGAGGGCTTGAAGACCTGCCGCTCTTCAGGACCTCCGGCCTGACCATCGGCCCTTCGAGCGTCGTGCCTTCTTGGCGTCTCGGGTTTTCCGAAAACGACCGACAACAAGTGGTTGCACCAGAATCCATCCACCAGGTGTCCTTAGGTACCGAAGCTAAATTAACCTCAGAACAAACCAAATTAAGAAGCATACCTTTCTTAGCACGCCAAGCGTGATAATTAGCACAATGCTTCTTTACATGCCCTTCAGCTCGACAGAAGAAACAACAAGTTTCCTCAGGGTTATCTGGTTGCTTTTGATGTTTCTTCTGAGGTGCTGTATTCGCAGCTTCCTTATCCTTCTTTCTTTTCTTTCCCTTGTCCCTGCTCTTAGAGGTTGAGGCTAGGTGAGCACTTTCTGTCTTATCTTGCTGCATCCTTTCCTCTTCCTGAACACAATATGAGATGAGCTCATTAAGAGACCAAGTCTCTTTCTGACAATTGTAGCTCACCTTAAACTGGCTAAATTGTGTTGGAAGAGATATCAGAACTAGATGCACTAGCAAGTCCTCAGAGAGTTCAAGCTTAAGTGCTTTCAGCTTTGAAGCAAGATGAGACATCTCTAGTATGTACTCCCTGATATTGCCTTTACCCTTATACTTCATTGAAATCAGACTTGTCAATAGCGTACCAATTTCAGACTTTCCGTTCTTGACAAACCTTTTCTCAATATCAGCAAGGAACGCCATAGCAGTTTTGATACTATCGGACATTGTGCCCCCGAATGCTTCTGGGATGGCCTTCGTCATGATCATCATGCACATGCGATTCGATCTCTCCCACTTTTCCATCTCCCTCTTGTCATCAGAGGTACTCTTGTCCGTAAGTGTCGGAGGAGCTTCAGTTCGAATCGCCAGGTCAAGATCCATGACCCCGAGAACAATCAACAAGTTCTCCTTCCATGATTTGAAGTTGGAGCCATTCAGCAAAGGAATTGAATTGATGTTGGCAGAAATATTTCCAGGAGTCGTAACTGAGACAAAGAACAATAAACAAATAAACAAACAAGCTCAGAGAAAAACCTAAACCGAAACTCAAAATTCAAATTCAAATATGGTAAAACCCATCTCAAGATACCATGCACTCCATCAATATTATGTCTTTGGACAAGAATAATGACTTGTAAGTGATATCTTGGTGCACTAATCAAATACTGATAATAATGAACATATCAAATAATAAATCTTCCTTTGGGCCGATCTACTATTCACATGAAAAGCAGAAGAATCATCACGTATTTATTAGCGCAAACATACATGCAATCAAGTTAAACAGTTACCTTCCTTTGGGCCGATAAATATTCACAAATATTACATGTACAATACCTTTTATATTTTATAATAAATAAATTTCCACAAGAGAGGCCACTTTGGTGACATGTTGCTTCAATTAACTTATTTTAATATATATATATATATATACTAAATAATACCAATATTTGAATTTAATTTAATTTTTTTTTCTTTCGGCCATCATTAGCAAGTCTCTGGCGTGTCGTTTTGGTGTATCGGTTTCGAATTTCCTTTCATCACCTTCTGGTCTCTGAGTAGTTCGGTACGAGCCTATAGAGAATTTGAGTGAGTGGTAAAAGGCAGAGAGAATAACTATCGCCATTATCAAACACGAGCGCTGAGTGATAATTTTTTGAGTGTAAACACGTGAGGGAGAGTTTTGTGAGGTTTCTTTTGTTACTAACAATATCTTGCAGCAACCATGTCTAACAACGGCGACGAAGATGAGGGAATTCCAGACCGGAGGCTGATGATGCAAGCAATGTTAGGAGAGATGAGAAGGATGATGAGGGAAGAGTTGGAGCCACTACGAGAACGTGTTGAGAGAGAAGGCCAACAAGCTCCCAACAGAGGAAGACGAAGACAGCCTAGGGAGGAGACAGAAGATGAGATGGATAATGATTTTGAAGAGGAGGATTATAGAAGAGGAGGATGAAACGAAAGAATGGTCGAAAGAAGACAAGGAGGAAGGGACAGAGAAGACGGAGGAATTGGTGGCATCAAGCAGAAGATTCCAACATTCCAAGGGAGAAGTGACCCGGACGCCTACTTTGAATGGGAGACGAAAGCTCAGTTTGTGTTCAATTGCGACAACTACACCGAACGCAAAAAGGTTGATACGAACCTCGGCCGACTAAGCTCCGAGACCCGATACCCCAATAGCACAGCGACGGATCGTCTACGTTTTAGGAACGAAGGTGGATCGAATGACGCCACGGACGGATGCGAATGGCCGTCTGATGAGTCGGGCTCGAACTCCTACACGCACCGCTTTGTAAGAGACTCGAATAGTTCTAAACGAACCAAAGAGAGAATGAAAATCCTCACAGAAAAGTGTTTAACTCGAAATCAGAATTGTGTGTCTTCCATTCAGCCTAAAGGCTTAATTTATAGAGTTTACAAAGGTCAAATTCGCAGCTCCATGGGCCCCATAACCTAATAAGCCCATTTAGCCTTATTTAAGTACTAATAAGAATAAAACAAAGGACCAGCCCAATACAAACCATTATGGGCGTTTTAAATAACATGTCTTGGCCCAAATAACATAAACTGAAAATAGAAAAATAGGAATAGTCTGACTAATTCAATTCAGCCCAAATGACGTTCTTCATTGTTGTTTCTTGGCTTCCTTGAATCCTCTCCTTTGCGAGCTTGTCCCCTTCTTCATCTTGGAGCTTGATGATCAGATTGTTAAGCTCCTCCTTGAATCTCCTCGCTCGAGCCCTTGTCACGGGTCCTTCCGGCACTTGGTATTTTGCTTGCGGCTCCTTTTGGGGCATGTCCTCATCAAAGGTAATACTTGCCGCTGCTGAATTCACTGATTATGCTATTGTTTGGTGGGATCAGCTTGTGACGAGTAGACAACGGGCTGGAGAGGAGCCGATAGAGACATGGGATGAGATGAGGGCTATCATGAGAAAGAGGTTTGTGCCTCGTCACTATTATCGAGAGCTTTATCAGAAGCTTCAGCGCCTATGGCAAGGCACTCGCAGTGTTGAGGAGTACTACCGGGAAATGGAGGTTGCCATGATCCGAGCAAACATAGAGGAAGATCGCGAGTCTACCATGGCCAGATTTATCAACGGGCTGAACCCTGACATAGCGGACAAAGTGGAGTTGCAGCATTATGTCGAGATGGAGGATTTGGTTCACTTGGCCGTCAAGATTGAGAAGCAGCTCAAGACGAGGGGTAGCTTGCGGGTAGGTCGATTTCCAGAACAACCTGCATGGAAGAAGACCTTCAACCGAGACGAGTAGAGCAGTTTCAAACCACGAGGAGACGTAGCCAAGCCAAGCACGTCCACGGCCCCAACCACATCTAGTTATGGTCTCAGTGCTCAAAAGAAACCGGAGACGACATTTCAGAGAAATCGTGATATCAAGTGCTTCAAGTGCCAGAGAGTTGGTCACTTCGCAAATCAATGCCCGAATAAGAGGATCGTGACGATTCTTCCGACCGGAGAGATGGTTACCGACGATGAAGAGGAAGATCAAGGTTGTACCGGAGAAGAGTCAGACGAGGAAATTGAGGCACCAGCATAGCTCGTGTTGGTCTCTCAATGAACTATGAACGCACAGGTTGTACGAGATGATGAGGAACAGCGTGAAAACATCTTTCACAACAGGTGCCATATTGGTGAGAAGGTGTTCAGTGTTATCGTCGATGGAGGTAGTTGTACGAACATAGCCAGCGTTGCTGTAGTGAAGAAGCTTGGACTTCCAACGACAAATCACCCTCGTCCTTACAAGCTTCAGTGGTTTAATGATGGTGAAGAGGTACGTGTCTACAAACAAGTCGTTATCAGTTTCCGGATTGGCAGCTATGAGGACTCGGTGCTCTGTGACGTGGCACCAATGGACGCGGGGCATATACTTTTGGGGCGGCTGTGGCGATTCGATCGGAGAGTGACTCATGACGGCTACACCAACAAGTACTCCCTCAGGCACAAGAATCGTACCATCACCCTCGCGCCCCTTACTCCAAAGCAAGTTCATGAAGCTCAACTGAAGATGCAACAAGAGAGAGAAAGGTTTAGGGCACTAGAGAAGGGAAAGGAACCAAGGGATGAGGTAAAAACAGAGAGAAAAAAAGAGAGAGACCCAGAGAGAAAACCAGAGAGAGAAGTGGGGAATGAAAGAAAAGATGGGGTCATGAAAAACAAAATCGTTGAGAGAAAAGAAAGCAACTTCTTTGCGGGAAATAGTGATATGAGGAAAGCCTTCTTTGCCAAACAGCCGATGATTTTACTTGTGTACAAGGAGGCTTCCTTATTCACTAACCAACATGGCGAGGTTCTACCTACTGCCATTTTTTCTCTTCTGCATGAATTCAAGGACGTTGTTGTTCGAGACATGCCAACGGGACTACCACCGATTCGGGGGATTGAGCACCAGATTGACCTTGTACCCGGAGCCTCGCTTCCAAACAGACCGGCCTACCGAACAAACCCTGAGGAAACGAAGGAGTTGCAACGCCAAGTCGAGGAACTTTTGTCAAAGGGGTACATTAGAGAGAGCATGAGCCCTTGCGCCATACCAGTTCTATTGGTTCCAAAGAAGGATGTGCGTGGATTGCCGAGCCATCAACAACATCACGGTCAGGTATCGATTTCCCATTCCTAGATTGGATGATATGCTAGACGAATTACATGGTGCGTGTGTTTTCTCTAAGATTTACTTAAAGAGTGGGTACCGCCAAATTAGAATGAAAGAGGGGGATGAATGGAAAACCGCTTTTAAAACTAAACTTGGGTTGTATGAATGGTTAGTGATGCCTTTTGGTTTGACTAATGCACCTAGCACATTTATGCGACTTATGAATCATGATTTGCGTTCGTTCATTGGTAAATTTGTGGTGGTATACTTTGATGATATTTTGATTTATAGCAAGACCCTGGATGATCATGTCTTACACTTGCGTGAGGTTTTTATTGTACGCAAACGTGAACAGTTATTTGCTAACCTTGACAAGTGCACCTTTTGCACCGATCACGTTGTTTTCTTGGGTTTTGTTGTAAGTTCTAAAGGAGTGCAGGTAGATGAGGGAAAGGTGAAAGCTATTCAAGAGTGGCCGACACCGACCAATGCAGCACAAGTACGGAGTTTTCATGGCTTAGCGAGCTTTTATAGGCGCTTTGTCAGAGATTTTAGCACGATCGCTGCCCTGCTCACGGAGGTGATGAAGAAACATGTGGCGTTTGCATGGGGGCAAGCACAAGAGGAGGCGTTCACCGCAATCGAAGGAAAATTAGTCAACCCTCCTTGTCTAGCATTACCTAACTTCGATAAACCGTTCGAGGTTGAGTGTGATGCGTCCGGCGTGGGAATCGGAGCAGTTCTCATGCAAGATCGACGACCAATTGCGTATTTTAGCGAAAAATCGAGTGGGGCCACCCTTAATTACCCGACTTACGACAAGGAGATGTACGCATTGATTCGAGCTTTAGAGACTTGCAGCACTACCTTTTTCCAAGAGAGTTCGTGGTCCAGACCGACCATGAGTCACTCAAGTACTTGAAGGGACAACAAAAGCTCAACAAACGGGATGCTCAATGGATGGAGTTTATCGAGCCGTTTCCATATGTCATCAAGTACAAACAAGGTAAGGAGAATGTGGTAGCCGATGCCCTTTCTCGAAGGTATGTTTTACTTTCCACTTTAGATGCTAAACTGCTTGGTTTTGAACATATCAAAGAGTTGTATCCAGAAGACCGAGAGTTTAGTGAGATATTTACGAAGTGTGAGAAGATGGCGTCGGGAGATTACTTTAGGCATGATGGGTTTTTGTTCAGGTTTGGTAGACTTTGTGTGCCTAGTTGTTCTCTTCGGGAGTTGTTAGTTAGGGAAGCTCATGGTGGGGGCCTTATGGGACATTTTGGGATAGCTAAAACTCTAGGAGTGATCCAAGAGCATTTTTATTGGCCTCGCATGAAGCGTGATGTTGAGAGGATCTGTGGTAATTGTGTCACATGTAGGAAAGCTAAGTCGAAAGTTCAATCACATGGTATGTATACACCTTTGCCTATTCCCAGCTCACCTTGGGTAGATATATCTATGAATTTTGTGTTAGGCTTGCCAAGGACTAGGAGAGGTCGTGATTCTGTTTTTGTTGTGGTTGATAGGTTTTCAAAGAGGGCACATTTTATCCCTTGTCACAAAACCGATGATGCTTCTAATGTTGCTGATTTGTTCTTTCGAGAGATTGTTAGGTTGCATGGCATGCCTAGGGAGATTGTCTCAGATAGGGATACCAAGTTCTTAAGTTACTTTTGGAAGACCTTATGGGCTAAGTTGGGTACTAGGTTGTTGTTTTCGACTACTTGTCACCCCCAAACTGATGGTCAGACCGAAGTAGTTAATAGGACCTTGTCGACTTTGTTGAGGGCAATAATTAAGAAGAATATCAAAACTTGGGAAGATTGTTTACCACATGTTGAGTTTGCTTATAACCGCGCTATTAATTCATCTACTAAGTTCTCACCCTTTGAGATTGTCTATGGTTTTAACCCACTAACGCCGTTGGATTTATCTCCTATTCCTATGTCTGAGCATGTGAATTTAGATGGTGAACAGAAAGCAAAGCTTGTTAAGCAGCTTCACGAAAGGGCACGACTCAACATTGAGCGAAGAACGGAGCAGGATGCGCAGCAAGTTAACAAGGGCCGCAAGAGAGTGATTTTCGAACCCGGTGATTGGGTCTGGTTACATATGCGCAAGGAGCGTTTTCCGGAGCAACGCAAGTCCAAACTACAGCCGCGTGGCGATGGATCATTCCAAGTTATTCACAGGATCAACGATAATGCCTACAAATTGGATCTTCCAGGTGAGTATAATGTTAGTGCTACATTCAATGTGACTGACTTATCTCCTTTTGATGCAGATCATGATTTTGAGGGCAAATCCTTTTCAAGACGAGGGGAATGATGAGGACATGCCCCAAAAGGAGCCGCAAGCAAAATACCAAGTGCCGGAAGGACCCGTGACGAGAGCTCGAGCGAGGAGATTCAAGGAGGAGCTTAACAATCTGATCATCAAGCTCCAAGATGAAGAAGGGGACAAGCTCGCAAAGGAGAGAATTCAAGGAAGCCAAGAAACACCAATGAAGAATGTTATTTGGGCTGAATTGAATTAGTCGGACTATTCCTACTTTTCTATTTCAGTTTGTGTTATTTGGGCCAAGACATGTTATTTAAAATGCCCATATGTGTTTGTATTGGGCTGGTCCTTTGTTTTTATGTTTATTAGTACTTAAATAAGGCTAAATGGGCTTATTAGGTTATGGGGCCCATGGAGCTACGAATTTGACCTTTGTAAACTCTAGAAATTAAGGGCTTATTAGGTTATGGGGCCCATGGAGATACAATTTGATTTCGAGTTAAACACTTTTCTGTGAGGATTTTCATTCTCTCTTTGGTTCGTTTAGAACAATTCACTTTTCTTACAAAGCGGTGCGTGTAGGAGTTCGAGACCGACTCATCAGACGGCCATTCGCATCCGTCCGTGGCGTCATTCGATCCACCTTCATTCCTACATTGTAGACGATCCGTCGCTGTGCTATTGGGGTATCGGGTCTCGGAGCTTAGTCGGCCGAGGTTCGTAACAGGATGTCAAGACAGCCTACCTGAATGGCAATCTTGACGAGCGCATTTACATGGCTCACACTAGGACAAAAAACGTTATTCGATGCGACGAATGTCGAAGCGAATACTTCAAATGTCGCACCTAAAAGTTTATTAGGTGCGACATTAGGTGCGACGGCGTTGCACCGGATAACCCGTAGCAAAAGGCATTAGGTGCGACATGTCGCACCTAATAGTCATACCTCTAGGTGCGACATATCAGCTGCGACAATGTCGCACCTAATATGATTTTTAAATTAAAAAAAAATTACAAAATCAGAAATAGAGGGGGGATGCTAATCGATCCAGGCGGCGGGGCGGGGGGCTGGTCCAGGCGGCGGTGGGGCGGGCGGGCAGGGGGCTGGTCCAGGCGGCGGTGGGGCGGGGCGGGGGGCTGGTCCAGGCGGCAGTGGGGCAGGCGGGCAGGGGGCTGGTCAAGGCGGCGGTGGGGCGGGGCGGGGGGCTGGCCCAGGCGGCGGTGGGGCGGGGCGAGGGGCTGGTCCAGGCGGCGGTGGGGAGGGCTGGGAGAGAGAGACAGAGTGAGAGATGGCCGGTGAGACAGATAGAGAGAGAAATAGAGGGGGACGTACCAGGGAGGGCCGGCAGCGGCGGAGCGGAGAGGGACGGCGGCAGGGACTGGCTGAGAGAGAGAGACAGAGTGAGACGGTGGGAGACGGCCGGTGATATATAGAGAGAGAGAGAGATGGGGACGTACCAGGATGGGCCGGCAGCGGCGGAGCGGGGAAGGACGGCGGCGGGGGCTGGCTGAGAGAGAAAGACCTTGTGAGACGATGAGAGAGAGAGAGTGAGTGAATGTGTGAAAAAATGAGAAAAGTCGGGTTTAAAACCCTAATAATCATATTGGGTGAGACAATGTCGCACCCAATATGAAATCCCAGATCCAAAAAAAAAACTTCGACGGAATTCGCTGACAAATTTAATTTTAAAACTCATTGGGTGCAACATTTGTCGCACCTAAAGGTATAAGGTGCGACAATTTCATATTAGGTGCGACATTGTCGCACCGAATAACACTAAACATTAGCGAAATTTTTAGTTATCCGGACGAGTATCCGGTGCGACACGTCGCACCTAATATGGGCTTAGGTGCGACTATTAGGTGCGACATGTCGCACCTAATACCCTTCCGCACCCAATATGTTAATTTGTAGTAGTTGTTCTCGGTCGTTTTCGGAAAATCTGAGACACCGAAGAGGCACGTCACTCAAAGGGCCGATGGTCAGGCCGGAGGTCCTGAAAAACGGCGAGCCTCCAAATCCTCGCCCAAACTCTTGACTCCTTGAGTCGAACTTAGCCCCTCGAGTTGAGACTTGAGTCGGTTCCTCGAGTCGAGCCTCGCTCTTCGAGTTGAACCTTGATTCGGTCTCCTCGAGTCGAGCTTCGCTCCTTAGGTCGAGCCTCGAGTCGAGCCTCGCTCCTCGGGTTGAGCCTCGAGTCGGTCTCCTCGAGTCAAGCCTCGCTCCTCGGGTCGAGCCTCGAGTCGGTCTCCTCGAGTTGAGCATCGACTCGAGTCCTATCTGTCGAATAAACATTTTTGTCATAAACCCAAAATACTATGCCTCAACGGACCCGGAAGCGAGATGATCGCGGAAAGCCCACAGAGACGAAGCCCAGCGTGCACCACGCCGGCAGGGCCGCGCGCCGCGCCCGGCCAAGGCCGCGCCGCGCGCTGAGCGGCGCAGACCGCGCGCCGCGAGTTGTGCGCCGCACGCCGCGCGCCGCGTGTTGTGCGCCGCGCGTTGTGCGCCGCTGCCTCTTGTGCGCCTCCCCTTGAATAGGGGTGCGTTCCTAGTCCCACATGGACGCCAAAGGACCTCCTTAGGGTCCCCAAACACCTATATAAACCCCCTCCCATTGAGGGGAAAATCAACTCTTCATCTCCTATCGACACGCTCCATTTCTAACTCTTCTCTGCTTCTCTTGATGCCATTTTTGGCCTGAAGCGTTCTCTCTACTCTCTCTCCCGTTCTCAGAGGTTCCGAAGCACTCACGGGAACTTCCCGGACGTCGCTCCCTCTGACTGAACGTTCTCCGGTGCTCAAGCACGCCCCTAGGGTTCTCAACTACAGTTCCCCTCACGCGTCTAACACGCTAGACACGCACGCGATCTCCGAGGTTCTGAGACGCCGCCAAGGGCTCCTTGTGCCCCGTCTCCTTCGTCGAGTATGCTTCTCCACCAAGGTTCTACGCCTCATACTGTGTCTTACACGCCTGAACTACGTTCTGACCTGATCCCACACACGGGTACGTAGGCAGCCGACATCCAAGGCACAGTCACTCCTCCTCCTCACCCCTTTCCTCTCCCGAGAGGCGGGTTGATCGGAGAAAACCTAGCTCGAGACTTTCGAGTTCACACTCTTGGCCCGGGTGCGATCACTTGGTCCGGCCTTGGATCGAACCGCCTGAGGTTTTCAATAGTTGTTCATTTTTGTGCGACAACATTTTGGCGCTAGAAGGAGGGGACTTCCCGACCTGTTCAGCCCGAAATCCCTTCTGTTCATCTTCTTCTTTTCTTCTGCGAACTCAACTTTCTCGAACTTGAGAAGCAATGAGTAGCCAACCACCCGTACGTTCTGAGGGCGTCAACAACCCCGATAACATCACTGGGACCAAAAAGTACTTCTTGCGCTCCCAAGCGCATGGTGACGAAGAGTCGCTCCACGAAGAGAGCTCGACCCGCTCACCGTCTCCATCTCCCGATAGCAGGGACAACCGCATCATGGAGTTGGAGGAGAGTAGCCGCCGACTAAAGGTGAGGAACGCAAGGTACCACAGTCGACTGGATGCGAAGCAACCTGTGCGTGACACGATAATCCCCAACGGGGATCCTGAGAACCTCAACGAGGAAAGCCGCAACCGCGACCCTGATTACGAGGGTATCGGTGAGTCGGAGGATATCGAGACTTCTCTTACGAAGGACGGGGGACCCCCCGCCGTGTTTGAAGCCGGTCCATCGAATCCCTTACCCTAGACGGGCGACGCGCCGGCAGCTTCTCAAGAGGGGAATTCCCGACGTTCAGCCCTCGACCGGCTAGGTCCGAGGGAGAATGTTGCGGAAAGTCAGGGTACGCAGAGAGCGCGCCGTCGCAGACGAAGCCTGCGCCTCCGTACGACCAGCCCTGACCTTAGGGACCGCCTCACTGCTCAACGCATTGGGCGTGGCAATGATCTGAGAGAGTGGCTGAGCTCTAGACCCAACTTCCCGCTGGCAGCCCCAACTAACGGGATCGCCGCGCAGGTCAACGGTCTAACGAGAGGCTACAGGTGACTCCTCCCGAACAAGGGCTTACTCCAACGACCGCTCTCGATGTGGTCACTATGATCCACAACCTTCGAAATGAGCTACGAGATCTCCGAGAATACGGAATAGGTGGAAGCACCTATGGGATCGTTGAGGAGAATTCCTCGCCTTTCACGGCTCAGATATTGGCTGAGGTTTATACGGGGAATTTCAAACTCCCGAACCTCACTCCCTATGATGGGAAAGCAGACCTCGCTTACCACGTCCAGCACTATGAAACCTGGATGACAATGCAAGGTGTTTCTCCTGGCGCCATGTGCCAAGCTTTTAGTTTACCCTCGCCGGACCCGGTTTTGAGTGGTTCAAGAACTTAAGGCCAGGAAGCATCCACTGGTTCAAAGACCTGAAGGACATGTTCCTTGCACGGTTCGCAACGTCTTTGGTCCAGAAGAAGACCAAGATGTACCTGTGGTCAATCAGGCAAGAGAGTGGCGAATCTCTTAGACGATACCTCGCCCGATTCACTGAAGAGTCGAACAAGGTCGACCGCTTTGACGACGGTGACGCAATCGCCGCTATCATAGAAGGCTTGCGCACAAGTGACTTCCTCAAGTCAGTCGTCAGCCGTGTCCCTTCAACCATGGCCGAGTTAATGACTCGAGCTAAGACCTTCATGGGAGTCGAAGATTACCTCGACGGCCGCAAGAACACTAATCAAAGCTCTCCTCGTCGAGAAGAACCTAGCCACCAGCAGAACGAACATCGTAAAAGGCAAAACAAGGGGAACCAGGTTTCTAATAACCAACCCCTTGTACCCCAGAAGCCGTGACTTGCGGAAAACTTCAAAGGGTACTCGTCGTTCACGCCGCTGAACACGGCGCCAGAACGAATCCTGGCTCTGGCACGTGACAAGTTCACGCCCCCGGCTCCAATGAAAAGGATCCCGCAACTCGCGATCGATCCAGATATTGTGAGTTCCATCGGGAATATGGTCATTTGACCTCGGAATGCTATAACCTTAAAAGGCAAATCGAGGCTTTTATCCAACGGGGTGAGCTGAAAGAGTTCGTGTTACGCATGATTAGCACTGCGGGCCCCACCACGAACAGGCAACAGTCTAGTTAGGCAGGAGGAACAGCCGCTGCTGCCGACCGAACCACGGCTGCTGCAACCGCCAATCCACAACTCCACGTGGTAACCACCATATTGGGAGGTCCACAAGATGGAGATTCAGCCCAACAACGGAAGAAATTCCTTAGGGACGTGACTCAGGAAGACGCTGCTATGCACGTCAACTTCACATATGAAGAACCTCCATCCGTGCCTCACGAGACGATGTATTTCACCAATGAGGAGGCCAAGCGAGTTGTGCATCCACAGAATGACGCAATTGTGCTCAAAGCCCAAGTGGCCAATAACTTGGTGAAAAGGGTTCTCATCGATAACGGCAGCGCTGCCGACATAATTTTCAAATCCACCAAAGAGCGCATGAAGCTAGGGGGGCTGCGCCCGACTCCGACCCTAACGCCATTGTTTGGGTTCACTAGGGAAAAGGTTATGACCGAGGGAATCATCGACCTACCGGTCACCTTTGGGACCCCTGGAGGAATTGAGGCCGTTCACATGGTCCCATTCCTAGTGGTCGATCAGGAGTCGCCCTATAACTTAATCATTGGGCGACCCACGTTGAACCGGCTAAGGGCAATCACTTCCACGTACCACCTACTGGTGAAATTCCCCACTGAAGAGGGAATTGGCATTATGGCTGGAGACCAATCCCAAGCCAGAATATGCTACGTGCAAGGAGTTGATGGCAAATCCGCGGGAAAAGCAGTCAACACAATCTTCCAACTGGAAGACGATTACCCATGCAACCCAAGGGATGCAAGGAAGTTCGGAGAACTTGACCCCCGGGATGAAGTCGAAAGACTCAAGGTGGAAACCTCTGATGATCTTTTGCCAATCGTCCTGGACGAATCTAAGCCTGATCAGGTTGTAAAGGTCGGCACCCGACTTCTGTTGTCAATGGTGCCCACAAGAAGAGTAGTAGTGTCTATTTGTGTACATTTGATGTAATATAGTCTCATGAAGACTCTTTCTTGTAATTGCTTATTCATTAATAAAAAGTTGAAACGTTCATTCATTCTTCCTTGTCTGAAGCTTTATGATAAAACCTTAGTCTTTTAGTCCATAAACAAACTAAACAACTTACGAAGAGACAAATGTAGATTTGCATGAACAAACTCTTCGTAGTTTGCTTAAAACGACATATTCGCAATCTTAGGGTCAAAGGACTATTGACCTCAGTACGATTGTTTGAAGAATCTATGATGTCTGGTTATGAGGCATTGAGAGTTGGAGACTCTATAGTTCTTCTAGGTATCTTCCGAAGGTACTGAATTGACCAGTGCACTTCTAGAGACAAGATAAGAACAAACCATTTAACCTCTTGTGTCTCGAAGTCACTATGTATGAATTGCATCATGCTTACCTTAATCCTGAAATGAGACATGCCATTTCACACCTTAGTATCCTCATTTGAGAAAGTCAGAGTTCGGACTCACTATGTGATTCCGAACAGGGCCTATTGGTGAAGTACTAAGTTGTGAGTATGTCATGAGTAACTTTGTGAAGTTCTCATAGATATGGAATTCATGTACAAGATTGCTGAAATGCAATGTATGTCACCTCATGCTTTGTTCCTTGGAGTGTGAATAAATGAACTGGCCAGTGTCCAAATTGAGTCCTGACTCTTTTGGATGAAACAATGTGACTTGTTAGCTCCTCGTCAATACATTGTTTCTAATGGCCGAGTGAGCCATTTGAGTCATTTGTGTGAATAAATGAACTGGCCGAGTGAACTGTCCAATGGCCGAGTGAGCCATTTGACCCAGCCAATGGCCGAGTGAGCCATTGACTCGGCCCATGGCTGGGCTCTGACTTGGCCATTGGTTTGGGCCGACTCCTGGTTGAGTCAGGGTTCCGCCGCCCAAGACCTCGTACTAGCCATGTGGGTCGAAGAGATGCCCTTGTTCCCGTTGGCCCTAGACGGGCCAACAACAAATGTCAATAAATTTTTTGACAAGTTCATTTGATGACTTAATGTCACTCGGCCATGACTTGATCATTGGGCCTTGTGAATTAATTTCATTTCATAAGAATTTTATTGAAAATTCTAAATGGGCCTTTTCTTATGTTGTCATGAACAAGTGAAGAAAATTCTAGAAGCCTTTTTCTAGACATAATAGGCGCCCACTACCCAAAGAGAAAGGGAAATTATTTTGTGCATAAATGTATTTAGATACTTGCTAAAAGAAAAAGAGGAAACACATTTGCATAAGGATGCACAAGGTATTTCGGCCAAGAGAGTAATAGGCAAGCCAAGGAACAAAAAAGGAAACAAATCCTAGCCTTCTAGAAGGCTGCCTTGGGCGCCCAAATGGAATGGGAAATAAGGGTTATTTTGCTCATGAATATGTGATATTCTATAGAAGAGTAAACTACCTTATTGAAGGTAAGACCTCTCCTATAAATAGGAGCCTCATTCTTCTCATTTTATTCATTCCACACAAGTTAGAGACTGAGAGACTCTCTCTCTAGACATTGTGGCCGAAAATCCTCTCTCCCTCTCTCTAGTTTATTTTCGATTTTTTCTTGTCTTGGCACCTAGGTCCTCACTCGACCTAGTGTTTAACTCTGCAACTTCGAGACTCATTCTTAAGTCATAGTGTTTAAAAGTGCCCACTCACTGATTCCTTCTTTTCGAGTGATTTAGTGATAGAAACTTTCGTGGTTGCTCGAGGTGCCGAAGAAAGAAAGAGAGACGTGCTGTGAGGGGAGACGAGCGTTGCAAACTTTCCAAAAGCTTCTTCAAAGTTCAAGCTTCAAGAAAGGTTAGAAAACTCTTAGCTCATATTGTTTTTAATTACATGTACTTACTTCTTTGTCTAGGTTAGTAAAAACTGTTTTTACTTGAAAAGAAATTTTTTAAAATTCCGCCGCTTCCCGAAGCGTTTAATATTTTTCTTAAATCCTAGATCAATTCCAACAAATGGTATCAGAGCTATGGTCAAAGATTAGCATGTACATGTTTTTAAAATTATGAGCTTGAAAATCGTTTTCGAAAGTTTACTAATTTTGTGACAAGTTAGAATTGTAATCTTAGATTTTTTTTAATTTAATGCTCTTGTCTTTAAATTAAAAAGCATGTTGATTTTCTATGAGCTTGGGATGTTTTTAAAACACATTAGAATCAGTTCTAAAAGTTTTTAATTTTTTATATTGAAAAACGTGTTTTAAAGGTTTGAGAAATTTCGGTAAATTTTGTGACTAGTTACCTTGTCTTTCTAGTTTCTTTTATTTACCGTATTCGTTTTATGCTTGTTGTTATTTCTTTTATATCATGTTATTACCCTGCTAATAAAACACAAATAAAAGCTTTAAACAACATCTTAAAACGTTCCGTTACACTTGATTCTTTTTCGCACCTAAAAATGACCAAGCTTTAATTTATTTCTTTTTCTTCGAGCTGGAGTAAACCCGCATTAAAAGTGGCATAACTCTCTGCTCAGAAATCGAAATTTAATTATTATTGAATCAAATTAAAGCTCTGTCTGTCCTCTGCCTATGCCACCGGTTTCGGCTCAAAAGGACATTGGAGCCGCCAGATATGGCGATTTTACTCCGAGGTGCGCGGCTGTCTGAAACTCCAGGTTTTTAGAAATCCGGATTTTCAGACCCCACTACCATGAGTTATAGAACTCTAATGAGAAAATTTTCTTGATAAAAAATGTTATTCATATGATTATAAACATGATGTGTAAGATTAAAATGTTTTGATTTTTGAAAGTTTAATTGAAATTGTTTTTTTTTACAAAACTAGTTTGAATTTTGAAAAACCGTTTTCACTTTCAAACTTGAAAAATATTTTATCATCCAAATCAAATAAATTTTCAAAATGTTTTCAAAACTATATCTATATCACATATGTTCAAAATCTATATGCTCTTGAAAATTTGAGTGGGAGGTCTCCTTGTAGACAAGCCGAAAAATAAAAAGATGTGTAATCTCAAACTTTCAAGTGTTCGAGTGAGTTGAAGTTCACACTTCCCTCACGCACTTTCCCGAAATAGAAAATAGGAAAAGATCGAGTATGTACCTTGTGCCTTTATGCACTAATACTACTCTGAACATGTCGATCTAGGATTCTCTTCTAGTTGTCCGCTCTGTCGCTCTCTAACTAGGAAATCTGTTTCCGAACTTATGAGAGTCGATGAACCAACTCCAAAAACTAAGTGGGAGGGTTATATTCGTTGTTTGTAACCCACGATCCCCAACACTAACGAAAGATGCAATAACGTGGGACTAAGAGCTGCTCTTGCGACCCTCACTTAAATGTGAGTACTCCAAGGCGTTATTGCTTCGATCATTGCTCAATGAGCTACGTCCGAGAGTGATGCAATGATGACAAGGCCTCCCCTTGGGGGATTGTTTTTCAAAGCTGATCTTTTGGACTAAGTGGTTGGTTACACACTTAGGCTCAATCCCTAGTAATCCTCCCTTGAGGCTCTGCGAAAGGATATGAGTGATCAAACCAATTTACAAGGTGGCTAGTCAAAGCTGATGTATTGACATCTTGGCTAAGCATTAATGATGTGTCATTTACTTATAAATGGAGATTTTTTGCGGCCTTCTCTTGAGGGAGTAAATTATCGTTTGGTTTATAACACCTTTGGAGTTTATAAAAGCCTTAAAACTTAAATCCTAAACCAAAGACTAATCATAAACTTGTTTCAACTTTTATAGGCAATATGTCTCTCAACCCTCTCTCTACAATTCTTTCCTCGAATAAACTCGAAGGCGACAATTACGTCGACTGGAAACGTAACCTCGACATAGTCCTTACTGTCGACAAGCACAAATGGGTTCTCACCACCCCCTGTCCTCAAACGAATGAAGATTTGACGCAAGAGGAGAAAGACGCCCTGGCGGCCTGGCTTCGATCCGATGAGATTTCGAGGTGCTATATTTTGGCATCGATGAACAATGTGTTGCAACAACAACATCGTGATTATGAAACTGCCACCGATATGCTCTACAATCTCCATGAGATGTTTGGAGGGCAAGGATGTCAAGCTAGGCAACAAGCGGTCCGACAATTCATGAACTGTCGTATGAAGGCTGGAACTCCCGTTAAAGTTTCCAAGATCATATCTATTTTAGTCTCCCCATCAATATCAGGACCCCTTTTCTTCTTCTATATCCAAGACTTTGTTGACATACATCGAGTGCATTTCAACTTTCATGGCGTCAAGCCAAAGGTTTGATTCAGAACAAGCCATCGCTTGGCTATAGGAAACAGGATCATCCATGTCGTAGACGGCTACAAGAGAGTCTCCATAAGACATGTACCTGTCAGGCTTTTGAGTAGCCCTCCCACTACGTCTAAGTACTACTTGACGAGATTCTGATGAGTTAGGTTGTGTTTCAGTTGGGGTAAGAACAGTTCTTACAGATGAGGTAGAAGCTTCCTCACCCAACTTTTCTTCAAGCACAATTTTGCTTCTAGGTTTTGCATCTTTCATAAAGTCCTCCTCAAGGAAACGAGCATTCATGCTAACGAAAATCTTATCGTCCTCGGGACTATAGAAAGTAAAACCTTTGGTTTCCTTCGGATATCCTACAAACAGGCACAATTCTGACCTACTAGCCAACTTGCTAGTCTTTTGCCTCAGCACGTGTGCAGGGCAACCCCAAATTCGGATGCGGCCAAGATTCACTTTACGGCCAGTCCATCTCTCATAAGGAGTACCAGGAACCGTTTTAGACGGAACTTGATTCAGAATGTAGGCGGCTGTTTCGAGGGCATATCCCCAAAAGGAAAGCGGGAGTGATGAGTAACTCATCATCGATCTAACCATCTCCATAAGAGTTCGGTTTCTTCTCTCTGACACTCCGTTTTGTTGAGGTGTGCCAGGTGCGGTAAGCTGAGAAGCGATACCTTCTTCTTTAAGAAAGTCATCGAACTCTCCAGACATATACTCACCACCTCGATCAGATCGAAGGGTTTTGATCACTTTGCCAGTTTGCTTTTCCACTAAAGCCCTAAAGACCTTAAATACGTTAAAGGTCTCGGGTTTGTGTTTAAGCAAATAGACAAACCCATATCTTGAGTAATCATCAGTGAAGGTAACGAAGTATTCGTATCCTTCACGTGCCTGTTGGTTGAGCGGACCACATACATCAGAATGTATTAGTTCCAGCAACTCAGTGGCTCTTCGACCCTTATCGGAGAAAGGTCGCTTAGTCATTTTTCCTTCTATGCAGGATTCACAAGTAGGTAGTGAACCTATTGCAGAGGCTTGGAGTGGACCATCCCTCACAAGTCTCTTAATCCTATCTAGACTGATATGACCAAGTCTAAAGTGCCAGAGGTATGTTGATTTTGTTAGATCGGAGGATTCAGAAAGTTTGATCCTCTTTGGCTCCCTAATTAGATCGTTATCTATTTCGGTGTCTAAAAGAGAAGGTTGAGTGGGATAGATGTAAAAAAGACCATTCTTCATACATGCATCAGTGACGAAAGAATTAGAAAAAGAAATACGAATTCTATTCTTTATAAACTTTAAATAATAATCTTGCTCGAAAAGTTGAGCAACAGATACTAGGTTTTTCCCAAAGGAAGGAACATAATAAACATTATTCAAATTTAAAGTTCGATCTTCAAAAGATAGCGTCACGGATCCCACAGCCTTCGCAGACACCACGCTCTCATCACCCCACTTGAAGCAGAAGTCGCCATCCTCTAAGCTTTTGCTTTTCCTAAAACCAGTCAAGGAGCAGCAAATATGGTTAGTAGCAGCGGAGTCAATAATCCACGATGATACATTATCAGCTACTAAAAAGGCTTCAGTAACAAGTACAATACCTTTTGCTTTGGTTTTGAGGTAGGCGGGACAGTTCCTACGCCAGTGACCAGGCTCGTTGCAGTGGTGGCACTTGTCTCTAGACTTGTCCACCTTCGGAGCCTTTGGCGCCTTCTTCTTCGTTTGAACCTTAGGTTGGTTCCTCTTCTCGGCATTGCGAGGTCTCTTCTTAGATCCAGAGGTGGAGGCAGTAGCATGTACTTCTCCTTGAGCCCTCTTTTTCTTAGTGAGTGCCTTAGCGGTTTGAAGTTCCTTCATCAGCTCGGTAACAGTGTACTCCAACTTGTTCATGGAATAATTCAACTTGAAGGTATCAAAGGTTTCGGGGAGAGTTTCCAAGATCATATCTATTTTAGTCTCCCCATCAATATCAGATCCAAGAATCTCCATTTCGTTTAGATAGCTAATGATCAGCATCATATGATCTCTAACGGGACTTCCAGCCTTCATACGACAGTTCATGAATTGTCGGACCGCTTGTTGCCTAGCTTGACGTTCTTGCCCTCCAAATATCTCATGGAGATTGTAGAGCATATCGGTGGCAGTTTCATAATCACGATGTTGTTGTTGCAACACATTGTTCATCGATGCCAAAATATAGCACCTCGAAATCTCATCGGATCGAAGCCAAGCCGCCAGGGCGTCTTTCTCCTCTTGCGTCAAATCTTCATTCGTTTGAGGACAGGGGGTGGTGAGAACCCATTTGTGCTTGTCGACAGTAAGGACTATGTCGAGGTTACGTTTCCAGTCGACGTAATTGTCGCCTTCGAGTTTATTCGAGGAAAGAATTGTAGAGAGAGGGTTGAGAGACATATTGCCTATAAAAGTTGAAACAAGTTTATGATTAGTCTTTGGTTTAGGATTTAAGTTTTATTAAGACTTTTGTAAAATCCAAAGGTGTTATAACCCAAACGATAATTTACTCCCTCAAGAGAAGGCCGCAAAAAATCTCCATTTATAAGTAAATGACACATCATTAATGCTAAGCCAAGATGTCAATACATCTATTTTGACTAGCCACCTTTTAAATTGGTTTGATCACTCACATCCTTTCGCAGATCCTCAAGGGAGGATACTAGGCATTGAGCCTAAGTGTACAACCAACCACTTAGTCCAAAAGATCAGCTTTGAAAAACAATCCCCCAAGGGGAGGCCTTGTCATCATTGCATCACTCTCGGACGTAGCTCATTGAGCAATGATCGAAGCAATAACGCCTTGGAGTACTCACATTTAAGTGAGGGTCGCAAGAGCGGCTCTTAGTCCCACGTTATTGCATCTTTCATTAGTGTTGGGGATCGTGGGTTACAAACAATGAATATAACCCTCCCACTTAGTTTTTGGAGATGGTTCATCGACTCTTATAAGTTCGGAAACAAATTTCCTAGTTAGAGAGCGACAGAGCGGACAACTAGAAGAGAATCCTATATCGACATGTTCAGAGCAGTATTAGTGCATAAAGGCACAAGGTACATACTCGATCTTTTCCTATTTTCTATTTCGGGAAAGTGCGTGAGGGAAGTGTGAACTTCAACTCACTCGAACACTTGAAAGTTTGAGATTACACATCTTTTTATTTTTCGGCTTGTCTACAAGGAGACCTCCCACTCAAATTTTCAAGAGCATATAGATTTTGAACATATGTGATATAGATATAGTTTTGAAAACATTTTGAAAATTTATTTGATTTGGATGACAAAATATTTTCAAGTTTGAAAGTGAACACGGTTTTTCAAAATTCAAACTAGTTTTGTAAAAATTCAATTTCAATTAATCTTTAAAAAATCAAAACTTTTAATCTTACACATCATGTTTATAATCATATGAAAAACATTTTTGCTCAAGAAAGTTTTCTCATTAGAGTTCTATAACTCATGGTAGTGGGGTTTGAAAATCCGGATTTCTAAAAAAAACTGGAGTTTCAGACAGCCGCGCACCTCGGAGTAAAATCGCCATATCTGGCGGCTCCGATGTCCTTTTGAGCCGAAACCGGTGGCATTGCACAGAGGACAGACAGAGCTTTAATTTGATTCAAGAAGCATTAAATTTCGATTTCTGAGCAGAGAGTTATGCAACTTTTAATGCGGGTTTACTCCAGCTCGAAGAAAAAGAAATAAATTAAAGCTTGGTCCTACTTAGGTGCGAAAAAGAATCAAGTGTAACGGAACGTTTTAAGATGTTGTTTAAAGCTTTTATTTGTGTTTTATTAGCAGGGTAATAACATAGAATAAAAGAAATAACAACAAGCATAAAACGAATACGGTAAATAAAAGAAACTAGAAAGACAAAGTAACTAGTCACAAAATTTACCGAAATTTCTCAAACCTTTAAAACACGTTTTTCAATATAAAAAATTAAAAACTTTTAGAACTGATTCTAATGTGTTTTAAAAACATCCCAAACTCATAGAAAATCAACATGCTTTTTAATTTAAAGACACGAGCAATAAATTAAAAAAAATCTAAGATAACAATTCTAACTTGTCACCAAATTAGTAAACTTTCGAAAACGATTTTCAAGCTCATAATTTTAAAAACATGTACATGCTAATCTTTGACCATAGCTCTGATACCATTTGTTGGAATCGATCTAGGGTTTGAGAAAATAATTAACGCTTCGGTAAGCGGCGGAATTTTAAAAATTTTCTTTTACAAGTAAAACAGTTTTTACTAACCTAGACAAGTGCAAGTACATGTAATTAAAAACCAATATGAGCTAGAAGTTTACTAACCTTTCTTGAAGCTTGAACTTTGAAGAAGCTTGTGGAAAGTTTGCAACGCTCGTCTCCCCTCGCAGCACGTCTCTCTTTCTTTCCTCGGCACCTCGAGCAACCACGAAAGTTTCTATCACTAAATCACTCGAAAAGAAGGAATCATTGAGTGGGCACTTTTAAACGCTACGACTTAAGAACGAGTCTCGAAGTCGCAGAGCTAAACACTAGGTCGAGTGAGGACCTAAGTGCCAAGACAAGAAAAATAGAAAATAAACTTAGAGAGAGAGAGAAGAGGGGCGGCAACCACAAGTTCTAGAGAGAGAAGCTCTCAATCTCTAACTTATGTGGAATGAATGGAATGAAGGGAATGAGGCCTCTATTTATAGGGGAGGTTTTACCTTCAATAAGGTAGTTTCCTCTTTCATTGAATATCACATATTCATGAGCAAATATTGCTCTCCTTCCCTTAGAGTCACTCGGCCAAATAGGCTTCTAGAAGCCCTTGGATTTGTTTCCTTTTTTGTTCCATTCCTTGCTTGTTTCTTGTGTTGGGCGCCTACCTCTTATTTCCCTTAGAGGAAATTTGTTTCCTCTTTTTCTTTTGGCAAGTATCTTCATACATTTATGCACAAAATATTCTCTCTTGTCTCTTGGGTATTTGGGCGCCTATAGTGATGCTAGAAAGGCCTTCTAGAAGCTTTTCCACTTGTTCATGACAACATGAAAAAGGCCCATTAAGAATTTTCAATAAAATTCTTATGAAATGAAATTAATTCACAAGGCCCAATAAACAAGTTATGGCCGAGTGACATTAAGTCATCAAATGAACTTGTCAAAAAATTTATTGACATTCATTTCATCCTTTGTCTCAAAAGACAAAAATACCCTTTTAACTATTTTCGTTCTTGTTTTGACTTAGCTTCCAGTTTAACTATTCCTATCGATGTGATTCGTGACAGTGACCTCATGGACCCAAATGAACAAAGCTTGAGCTAAACACTTGGACTCAAAAGCTCACAAACCTTTTCCAAGTTTAGTTTAATGCCAACTGACTCCACTAAAGAGCTGACACTGAAAATCTCTCGGTTCAAATGAATTTATTTTCTACTCAAGAATTCGACTTAATTAGGATGAGCGGATCCACTGAATATTATCTATGTTTACCCTTCATGAATGTCATCAGCTAGTCGGGATTTACTAAATTACCATTTTACCCTTCTAGCTGTTATTTCCTCAACTCCTTTGTCGCTTGTGAATAAGTTAGAAACAATGTATTGACGAGGAGCTAACAAGTCACATTGTTTCATCCAAAAGAGTCAGGACTCAATTTGGACACTGGCCAGTTCATTTATTCACACTCCAAGGAACAAATCATGAGGTGACATACATTGCATTTCAGCAATCTTGTACATGAATTCCATATCTATGAGAACTTCACAAAGTTACTCATGACAGACTCACAACTTAGTACTTCACCAATAGGCCTTGTTCGGAATCACATAGTGAGTCCGAACTTTAACTTTCTCAAATGAGAATACTAAGGTGTGAAATGGCATGTCTCATTTCAGGATTAAGGTAAGCATGATGCAATTCATACATAGTGACTTCGAGACATAAGAGGTTAAATGGTTTGTTCTTATATTGTCTCTAGAAGTGCACTGGTCAATTCAGTACCTTCGGAAGATACCTAGAAGAACTATAGAGTCCCCAACTCTCAATGCCTCATAACCAGACATCATAGATTCTTCTAACAATCATACTGAGGTCAATAGTCCTTTGACCCTTAGATTGCGAATATATCGTTTTATGCAAACTACGAAGAGTTTGTTCATGCAAATCTACATTTGTCTCTACGTAAGTTGTTAAGTTTCTTTATGGACTAAAAGACTAAGGTTTTATCATAAAGCTTCAAACAAAGAAAGAATGAATGAACGTTTCAACTTTATTAATGAATAGATAGGCAATTACAAGCAAGAGTCTTCATGAGACTTTATTACATCAAATGTACAAAATAAAGACTACAACTCTTCTTGTGGGCACCATTGACAACAAACTCCCACTTGACTCAAAGAAGGTGTGTGTAGTCCTTCATGCCTAATCCCTCACGATGTTGGTCGAAGACCTTGTTCGCTAGGGCCTTGGTGAATGGATCTGCGAGGTTGTCCACCGTTGAGATCTTCTTCACTTCCACGTCTCCGCGCTGCACGATCTCTCGAATCAAATGGTATTTCCTCTCAATATGCTTAGAGCGCTTATGGCTTCTAGGTTCCTTTGAGTTAGCGACAGCCCCACTATTATCACAATAAAGGGTCATGGGCTCGTCGACGTTTGGAACAATTTCCAAATACTTAAGGAACTTTCTAAGCCATACAACCTCTTTGGATGCTTCACAAGCAGCCACATATTCCGCTTCCATTGTGGAGTCAGCAATGCAAGATTGCTTAATACTTCTCCACATAACAGCTCCACCATTAAGGATGAACACAGATCCCGAAGTGGATTTCCTGGAATCCTTATCCGCTTGAAAATCGGAGTCGGTATATCCCGTCATAGTCAGGTCAGTACCTGAGTATGTAAGCATCAAGTTCCTAGTTCTTCGAAGATACTTAAGAACATGCTTAACAGCAATCCAGTGCTCGGGTCCAGGGTTGGATTGGAAACGGCTAACTATGCCAACGGCGAAACATATATCAGGTCTAGTGCAAAGCATAGCATACATGAGGCTTCCTACGGCAGAGGCGTAAGGAATCTTCCTCATGTCTTCAATCTCTTGTGCAGTCTTGGGAGACTGGTCCTTAGAGAGTGAAACTCCATGCCTAAAGGGTGTTTGACCCCTCTTGCAGTCTTGCATCGAGAAGCGATCCATCACCTTATCAATATAAGATGCTTGAGAGAGTGACAGGGTCCGGTTTTTCATATCTCGAAAGATTTGGATTCCTAGAATGTATGCGGCTTCTCCTAGATCCTTCATGTCGAATTGCGTTGCTAGCCAGACCTTAACCTCAGATAACTTACCCACGTCATTACCAATGAGAAGTATATCATCGACATATAGTACCAGAAACACAACTTTGCCTTCGTGTATTAACTTGTAAACACAAGGCTCATCTATTGACTGTTCAAAGCCGAAGCTCTTTACAGTTTCATCGAATCTAATATTCCATGACCTAGATGCTTGCTTTAGTCCATAAATGGATTTAAGCAACTCACAAACCTTGGTCTCTTGACCTTTATCCACGAAACCGTCTGGTTGAGCCATGTAAATGCGCTCGTCAAGATTGCCATTCAGAAAGGCTGTCTTGACATCCATTTGCCAGATCTCATAGTCGAGAGCTGCAGCTATGGATAGGCGTATGCGGATGGATTTAAGCATTGCGACTGGCGAGAAGGTTTCTTCATAGTCAATCCCTTCTTGTTGGGTATAACCCTTCGCCACAAGTCGTGCTTTGAACGTCTCGACGTTCCCATCAGGACCCCTTTTCTTCTTGTATATCCACTTACACCCTACGGGTTTAATCCCTTCAGGAAGGTCTACAAGTTTCCAGACTTTGTTGACATACATCGAGTGCATTTCAACTTTCATGGCGTCAAGCCAAAGGTTTGATTCAGAACAAGCCATCGCTTGGCTATAGGAAACAGGATCATCCATGTCGGAGACGGCTACAAGAGAGTCTCCATAAGACATGTACCTGTCAGGCTTTTGAGTAGCCCTCCCACTACGTCTAAGTACTACTTGACGAGATTTTGATGAGTTAGGTTGTGTTTCAGTTGGGGTAAGAATAGTTCTTACAGATGAGGTAGAAGCTTCCTCACCCAACTTTTCTTCAAGCACAATTTTGCTTCTAGGTTTCGCATCCTTCATAAAGTCCTCCTCAAGGAAACGAGCATTCATGCTAACGAAAGTCTTATCGTCCTCGGGACTATAGAAAGTAAAACCTTTGGTTTCCTTCGGATATCCTACAAACAGGCACAATTCTGACCTACTAGCCAACTTGCTAGTCTTTTGCCTCAGCACGTGTGCAGGGCAACCCCAAATTCGGATGCGGCCAAGATTCACTTTACGGCCAGTCCATCTCTCATAAGGAGTACCAGGAACCGTTTTAGACGGAACTTGATTCAGAATGTAGGCGGCTGTTTCGAGGGCATATCCCCAAAAGGAAAGCGGGAGTGATGAGTAACTCATCATCGATCTAACCATCTCCATAAGAGTTCGGTTTCTTCTCTCTGACACTCCGTTTTGTTGAGGTGTGCCAGGTGCGGTAAGCTGAGATGCGATACCTTCTTCTTTAAGAAAGTCATCGAACTCTCCAGACATATACTCACCACCTCGATCAGATCGAAGGGTTTTGATCACTTTGCCAGTTTGCTTTTCCACTAAAGCCCTAAAGACCTTAAATACGTTAAAGGTCTCGGGTTTGTGTTTAAGCAAATAGACAAACCCATATCTTGAGTAATCATCAATGAAGGTAACGAAGTATTCCTATCGATGTGATTCGTGACAGTGACCTCATGGACCCAAATGAACAAAGCTTGAGCTAAACACTTGGACTCAAAAGTTCACAAACCTTTTCCAAGTTTAGCTTAATGCCAACTGACTCCACTAAAGAGCTGACACTGAAAATCTCTCGGTTCAAATGAATTTATTTTCTACTCAAGAATTCGACTTAATTACGATGAGCGGATCCACTGAATATTATCTATGTTTACCCTTCATGAATGTCATCAGCTAGTCGGTATTTACTAAATTACCATTTTACCCTTCTAGCTGTTATTTCCTCAACTCCTTTGTCGCTTGTGAATAAGTTAGAAACAATGTATTGACGAGGAGCTAACAAGTCACATTGTTTCATCCAAAAGAGTCAGGACTCAATTTGGACACTGGCCAGTTCATTTATTCACACTCCAAGGAACAAAGCATGAGGTGACATACATTGCATTTCAGCAATCTTGTACATGAATTCCATATCTATGAGAACTTCACAAAGTTACTCATGACAGACTCACAACTTAGTACTTCACCAATAGGCCTTGTTCGGAATCACATAGTGAGTCCGAACTTTGACTTTCTCAAATGAGAATACTAAGGTGTGAAATGGCATGTCTCATTTCAGGATTAAGGTAAGCATGATGCAATTCATACATAGTGACTTCGAGACATAAGAGGTTAAATGGTTTGTTCTTATATTGCCTCTAGAAGTGCACTGGTCAATTCAGTACCTTCGGAAGATACCTAGAAGAACTATAGAGTCCCCAACTCTCAATGCCTCATAACCAGACATCATAGATTCTTCTAACAATCATACTGAGGTCAATAGTCCTTTGACCCTTAGATTGCGAATATATCGTTTTAAGCAAACTACGAAGAGTTTGTTCATGCAAATCTACATTTGTCTCTACGTAAGTTGTTAAGTTTGTTTATGGACTAAAAGACTAAGGTTTTATCATAAAGCTTCAAACAAAGAAAGAATGAATGAACGTTTCAACTTTATTAATGAATAGATAGGCAATTACAAGCAAGAGTCTTCATGAGACTTTATTACATCAAATGTACAAAATAAAGACTACAACTCTTCTTGTGGGCACCATTGACAACAGACTTCTGCTTCAAGTGGGGTGATGAGAGCGTGGTGTCTGCGAAGGCTGTGGGATCCGTGACGCTATCTTTTGAAGATCGAACTTTAAATTTGAATAATGTTTATTATGTTCCTTCCTTTGGGAAAAACCTAGTATCTGTTGCTCAACTTTTCGTGCAAGATTATTATTTAAAGTTTATAAAGAATGGAATTCGTATTTCTTTTTCTAATTCTTTTGTCACTGATGCATGTATGAAGAATGGTCTTTTTTACATCTATCCCACTCAACCTTCTCTTTTAGACACCGAAATAGATAACGATCTAATTAGGGAGCCAAAGAGGATCAAACTTTCTGAATCCTCCGATCTAACAAAATCAACATACCTCTGGCACTTAAGACTTGGTCATATCAGTCTAGATAGGATTAAGAGACTTGTGAGGGATGGTCCACTCCAAGCCTCTGCAATAGGTTCACTACCTACTTGTGAATCCTGCATAGAAGGAAAAATGACTAAGCGACCTTTCTCCGATAAGGGTCGAAGAGCCACTGAGTTGCTGGAACTAATACATTCTGATGTATGTGGTCCGCTCAACCAACAGGCACGTGGAGGATACGAATACTTCGTTACCTTCACTGATGATTACTCAAGATATGGGTTTGTCTATTTGCTTAAACACAAATCCGAGACCTTTAACGTATTTAAGGTCTTTAGGGCTTTAGTGGAAAAGCAAACTGGCAAAGTGATCAAAACCCTTCGATCTGATCGAGGTGGTGAGTATATGTCTGGAGAGTTCGATGACTTTCTTAAAGAAGAAGGTATCGCTTCTCAGCTTACCGCACCTGGCACACCTCAATAAAACAGAGTGTCAGAGAGAAGAAACCGAACTCTTACATTCTGAACCAAGTTCCGTCCAAAACGGTTCTTGGTACTCCTTATGAGCAATGGACTGGCCGTAAAGTGATAAGGTGATGGATCGCTTCTCGATGCAAGACTCCAAGAAGGGCCAAACACCCTTTAGGCATGGAGTTTCACTCTCTAAGGACCAGTCTCCCAAGACTGCACAAGAGATTGAAGATATGAGGAAGATTCCTTACGCCTCTGCCGTAGGAAGCCTCATGTATCCCATGCTTTGCACTAGACCTGACATCTGTTTCGCCATTGGCATAGTTAGCCGTTTCCAATCCAACCCTGGACCCGAGTACTGGATTGCTGTTAAGCATGTTCTTAAGTATCTTCGAAGAACTAGGAACTTGATGCTTACATACTCAGGTGCTGACCTGACTATGAAGGGATATACCGACTCCAATTTTCAAGCGGATAAGGATTCCAGGAAATCCACTTCGGGATCTGTGTTCATCCTTAATGGTGGAGCTGTTGTGTGGAGAAGTATTAAGCAATCTTGCATTGCTGACTACACAATGGAAGCAGAATATGTGGCTGCTTGTAAAGCATCCAAAGAGGCTGTATGGCTTAAAAAATTCCTTAAGTATTTGGAAGTTGTTCCAAACGTCGACGAGCCCATGACCCTTTATTGTGATAATAGTGGGGCTGTCGCTAACTCAAAGGAACCTCGAAGCCATAAGCGCTCTAAGCATATTGAGAGGAAATACCATTTGATTCGAGAGATCGTGCAGCGCAGAGACGTGGAAGTGAAGAAGATCTCAACGGTGGACAACCTGGCAGATCCATTCACCAAGGCCCTAGCGAACAAGGTCTTCGACCAATATCGAGAGGGATTAGGCATGAAGGACTACACACATCTTCTTTGAGTCAAGTGGGAGTTTGTTGTCAATGGTGCCCACAAGAAGAGTTGTAGTCTTTATATTATACATTTGATGTAATAAAGTCTCATGAAGACTCTTGCTTGTAATTGTTTATTCATTAATAAAAAGTTGAAACGTTCATTCATTCCTCCTTGTCTGTTTGAAGCTTTATGATAAAACATTAGTCTTTAGTCTATAAACAAACTAAACAACTTACGAAGAGACAAATGTAGATTTGCATGAACAAACTCTTCGTAGTTTGCTTAAAACGATATATTCGCAATCTAAGGGTCAAAGGACTATTGACCTCAGTATGATTGTTAGAAGAATCTATGATGTCTGGTTATGAGGCATTGAGAGTTTGATACTCTATAGTTCTTCTAGGTATCTTCCGAAGGTACTGAATTGACCAGTGCACTTCTAGAAACAAGATAAGAACAAACCATTTAACCCTTTATGTCTCGAAGTCACTATGTATGAATTGCATCGTGCTTACCTTAATCGTGAAATGAGACATGCCATTTCACACCTTACGTATTCTCATTTAAGAAAGTCAGAGTTCGGACTCACTATGTGATTCCGAACAAGGCCTATTGGTGAAGTACTAAGTTGTGAGAATGTCATGAGTAACTTCTTGAAGTTCTCATAGATATGGAATTCATGTACAAGATTGCTAAAATGCAATGTATATCACCTCATGCTTTGTTCCTTGGAGTGTGAATAAATGAACTGGCCAGTGTCCAAATTGAGTCCTGACTCTTTTGGATGAAACAATGTGACTTGTTAGCTCCTCGTCAATACATTGTTTCTAACTTATTCACAAGCGACAAAGGAGTTGAGGAAATAACAGCTAGAAGGGTAAAATGATAATTTTGTAAATCCCGACTAGCTGATGATATTCATGAAGGGTAAACACTGATAAGATTCTGTGGATCCACTCATTACAATTAGGTTGAATTCTTGAGTAGAAAATAAATTCATTTGAACCGAGAGATTTTCAGTGTCAACTCTTTAGTGGTGTCAGTTGACATTAAGCTAAACTTGGAAAAGGTCTGTGAAGTTTTTAGTCCAAGTATTTAGCTCAAGCTTTGTTCATTTGGATCCATAAGGTCACTGTCACGAATCACATCGAGTAGGAATAGTTAAACTGGAAGCTAAGTCAAAACAAGAACGAAAATTGTCAAAAGGGTATTTTTGTCTTTTGAGACAGGATGAAATGAATGTCAATAAATTTTTGGACAAGGTCATATGATGACAAGTAATACTTTGCCAAGGTCATATCCGCTTGAAAATCGGAGTCGGTATATCCCGTCATAGTCAGGTTAGTACCTGAGTATGTAAGCATCAAGTTCCTAGTTCTTCGAAGATACTTAAGAACATGCTTAACAAGAATCCAGTGCTCGGGTCCAGGGTTGAATTGGAAACGGCTAACTACGCCAACGGCGAAACATATATCAGGTCTAGTTTAAAGCATAGCGTACATGAGGCTTCCTACGGCAGAGGCGTAAGGAATTTTCCTCATGTCTTCAATCTCTTGTGCAGTCTTGGGAGACTGGTCCTTAGAGAGTGAGACTCCATGCCTAAAGAGTGTTTGGCCCTTCTTGGAGTCTTGCATCGAGAAGCGATCCATCACCTTATCAATATAAGATGCTTGAGAGAGCGTCAGGGTCCGGTTTTTCCTATCTCGAAAGATTTGGATCCCCAGAATGTACGCGGCTTCTCCTAGATCCTTCATGTCGAATTGCTTTGCTAGCCAGACCTTAACCTCAGATAACTTACCCACGTCATTACCAATGAGTAATATATCATCGACATATAGTATCAGAAACACAACTTTGCCTTCGTGTATTAACTTGTAAACACAAGGCTCGTCTATTGACTAATCAAAGCCGAAGCTCTTCACAGTTTCATCGAATCTAATATTCCATGACCTAGATGCTTGCTTTAATCCATAAATGGACTTAAGCAACTCACAAACCTTGGTCTCTTGACCTTTTTCCACGAAACCGTCTGGTTGAGCCATGTAAATGCGCTCGTCAAGATTGCCATTCAGGAAGGCTATCTTGACATCCATTTGCCAGATCTCACTGGCGAGAAGGTTTCTTCATAGTCAATCCCTTCTTGTTGGGTATAACCCTTCGCCACAAGTCGTGCTTTGAACATCTCGACGTTCCCATCAGAACCCATTTTCTTCTTGTATATCCACTTACACCCTACGGGTTTAATCCCTTCAGGAAGGTCTACAAGTTTCAAGACTTTGTTGACATACATCGAGTGCATTTCAACTTTAATGGCGTCAAGCCAAAGGTTTGATTCAGAACAAGCCATCGCTTGGCTATAGGAAACAGGATCATCCATGTCAGAGACAGCTACGAGAGAGTCTCCATAGGACATGTACCTGTCAGGAATTTGAGTAGCCCTCCCACTACGTTGAAGTACTACTTGACGAGATTCTGATGAGTTAGGCTGTGTTTCAGTTGGGGTAAGAACAGTTCTTACAGATGAGGTAGAAGCTTCCTCACCCAACTTTTCTTCAAGCACAATTTTGCTTCTAGGTTTTGCATCTTTCATAAAGTCCTCCTCAAGGAAACGAGCATTCATGCTAACGAAAATCTTATCGTCCTCGGGACTATAGAAGATGAAACCCTTGGTTTCCTTTGGATATCCTATAAACAAGCACAATTCTAACCTACTAGCCAACTTGCTAATCTTTTGCCTTAGCACATGTGCAGGGCAACCCCAAATTCGGATGTGGCCCAGATTCAGTTTACGGCCAGTCCATCGTTCATAAGGAGTACCAGGAACCGTTTTGGACGGAACTTGGTTCAGAATGTAAGCGGCTGTTTCGAGGGCATATCCCCAAAAGGAAAGAGGGAGTGATGAGTAACTCATCATTGATCTAACCATCTCCATAAGAGTTCGGTTTCTTCTCTCTGACACTCCGTTTTGTTGGGCTGTGCCTGGTGCAGTAAGCTGAGAAGCGATACCTTCTTCTTTAAGAAAGTCATCGAACTCTCCAGACACTCACCACCTCGATCAGATCGAAGGGTTTTGATCACTTTGCCAGTTTGCTTTTCCACTAAAGCCCTAAAGACCTTAAATACGTTAAAGGTCTCAGATTTGTGTTTGAGCAAATAGACAAACCCATATCTTGAGTAATCATCAGTGAAGGTAACGAAGTATTCGTATCATCCACGTGCCTGTTGGCTGAGCGGACCAGATACATCAGAATGTACTAGTTCCAGCAACTCAGTGGCTCTTCGACCCTTATCGGAGAAAGGTCGCTTAGTCATTTTTCCTTCTATGCAGGATTCATAAGTAGGTAGTGAACCTATTGCAGAGGCTTGGAGTGGACCATCCCTCACAAGTCTCTTAATCCTATCTAGACTGTTATGACCAAGTCTTAAGTGCCAGAGGTATGTTGATTTTGTTAGATCGGAGGATTCAGAAAGTTTGATCCTCTTTGGCTCCTAATTAGATCGTTATCTATTTCGGTGTCTAAAATAGAAGGTTGAGTGGGATAAATGTAAAAAAGACCATTCTTCATACATGCATCAGTGACAAAAGAATTAGAAAAAGAAATACGAATTCCATTCTTCATAAACTTTAAATAATAATCTTGCTCTAAAAGTTAAGCAACAGATATTAGGTTTTTCCCAAAGGAAGGAACATAATAAACATTATTCAAATTTAAAGTGCGATCTTCGAAAGATAGCGTCACAGATCCCACAGCCTTCGCAGACACCGCGCAGCATCACCCCACTTGAAGCAGAAGTCGGCATCCTCTAAGCTTTTTCTTTTCCTAAAACCAGTTAAGGAGCAACAAATATGGTTAGTAGCAGCGGAGTAAATAATCCACGATGATACATTATCAGCTACTAAACCAGCTTTAGTAATAAGTACAATACCTTTTACTTTGATTTTGAGGTAGGCAGGACAGTTCCTACGCCAGTGACCAGGCTCATTGCAGTGGTGGCATTTATCGTTAGACTTATCCACCTTCGGAGCCTTTGGCGCCTTCTTTTTCGTTTGAACCTTAGGTTGGTTCTTCTTCTCTGCCTCGCGAGGTCTCTTCTTAGATCCAGAGGTGGAGGCAGTAGCATATACCTCTCCTAGAGCCCTCTTTTTCTTAGTGAGTGCCTCAGCGGTTTGAAGTTCCTACATGAGCTCGGTAACAGTGTACTCTAGCTTGTTCATGGAGTAATTCCGTTTGAAGGTATCGTGTTACTAGTCCGTCTCGGCCCGGTAAAGCGACGACGACCGTGATAGCAGCCGTCCCAGGACTCTCCCGACGCACGACCGACTCAGGGGCGGCCTCCGGCTCCATGGCCGACCCAGGGCCGGCCTCCGAGCTCCATGGGCGACCCAGAGCCGGCCTCCGAGCTCCATGGACGACCCAGAGCCGGCCTCCGGCTCCATGGACGACCCAGAGCCGGCCTCCGGCTCCATGGCCGATCCAGGGCCGGCCTCCGAGCTCCATGGACGACCCAGAGCCGGCCTCCGAGCTCCATGGACGACCCAGAGCCAGCCTTCGGCTCCTTGGACGACCCAAGGCTGGCCTCCGAGCTCCATGGACGACCCAAAGCCGGCCTCCGAGCTCCATGGACGACCCAGAGCCGGCCTCCGGCTCCATGGCCGACCCAGGGCCGGCCTTCGGCCAAGGGGACGCCCAAAATGCCCCTCAGCCACCTATAAATACCGGGGTCCCTCCCCTGGTCCAGGTAATCCGAAATTTGAGTACTGAAACGCTGTCGAACTCGTACCTCGCTTGTTTCTCTCAAGTCTCGGCCCCTAAACACTTAAACCCTCTACACACCACCTCAATCCTATTAATGTTGAGCGTCAGAGAGGTAAACAGAGGTAACCCCTCTGTTTCCCATTTGTAGTTCACATATTCTCTACTGCTTTTCAGGTACCGAGACGAGGTGAACTTCTACCACGGCTAAGGGACGACTTGAGATATCAAGTCCGACACGCTCGAGTCAAGACGAGACCACTTGGTCCGGCCTCGGGTCTAACCGCCTTTGACTCCTAAATCGTTGTCCGAAAAACTGCGACAATATTTTGGCGCTAGAAGGAGGGGGCCGCCGACCTTAACACGCTCTCCCTTCCATTTCCTCAATTTCACTACGTCTACGACTCTCGAGAGATGAGTCACATTCCCACCACCTCCGCGGGTACTCGAGCGTCTAGCTCGAGGTACGGTCTCCGACGCCTTGCACACCGTCTTGAAGGGCAACCTCGCGATAGCGAGATCCAGCCCCAAGACCCGGTGAATGACCCCGAGGCCGAGCTCCGATAGGACACGGCCCGACGGCTTGCGGAGCTCCTTGACCGTCCCGGCGTTGACGGCTCGCTCATCTCCAATCTCCTCGGCTACGACGTCGAGGATCGATCTGCTCGAGACGACTCCGACCCCGACTATGTGGGGGAGTCGAGGACCGATGAGGCGACTCCTAGCCTCGCTCAAACACGACCCGAGAGGTCCAATGGTGCATTGGCCGATCCTTCGCACCCGGTGCGACGACAGGCAAGGTAACAGTCCCAGGGACTCGCCCCCTCGGTTTCAAGAGGCGGTCCGACACGGCCCCTCGCCGAGGAGAGAGCGACTCTGGTTGACGATGGGGCCGATAGCCGAAGCGCTCGCCGGACGATTCGACCAAGGGCGACCTCGCCTCGCCACGCACCGAGTGTGGACCTTAGAGAGCGCTTGATGGCGCAGAGAAACTCTCGAGGGGAGGATCTCTGTCAAAGGCTCAACTCTCGGAGGGACGCGCTTCCCGCCGCAACTCTCCTCCGGCCTCAGGCCAATGTCGTGGACCAAGCGTCCAACGAGCGCCGACCGGTGACTCCCGTGGCCCCGACGGTCGGCCCTACTAAAGGGCTTGATATGGTCACGATGATTCAGAGCCTCCAAAACCAAATCATCGAGATGAGGGAGTCAGGAAGGCAACGGCCGTACGGAGGGATTGAGGAATCATACTCTCCCTTCGCCGCTCAAATCCTCGCGCAGCCTTGCGTGGGGAACTTCAAACTACCGTCCATCCCTCCCTATGATGGACGGACGGACCCAAACTTCCACATCCAACACTACGAGACGTGGATGACAATGCAAGGACAGACGGACGCCACCCTCTGTCAGGCCTTCAGCCTGACCCTCACAGGGTCGGGATTTCAGTGGTTCCGAAGCCTAAGGCCGGGGAGCATCTCGTCTTTCCGGGCCTTGCGAGAGACCTTCCTTGCTCAATTCGCCACCCTCGTGGCGCAAAAGAAGTCAAAGACCCACCTCCTCTCCATCTGACAAGGGAGAGACGAGACACTGAGACAATACCTCGCCCGCTTCACCGAGGAGTCTCACAAAGTCGAAGGGTTCGACGATAAGGACGCCATCACAGCGATCACCAAGGGAGTGCGCACATGCGACTTCCTCAAATCCATTGTTGGAAAGGTCCCACGGGACATGGCGGAGCTAATGGCGAGAGCCCGCACGTATATGGGAATCGAGGACTATCTCGATGGCCAGGATGGCCGAAAGTCAGGGGGACAGGGTAGTCGCCGCTGCGACGACCAGGACGGAGATCGCCCGGACCCTCGAAAGAAGAGGAATAAGGGAGGCCAGGCCCCTAACGGCCGCTCCCTCCCCGGGCCGAGGCCTCCACATGTCGATAGCTTTCGAAAGTTCTCGACCTTTACTCCTCTGAATACTCCGCCGGAGCGGATCCTGGCTCTGCACCGTGACAAGGTGGGAAGTCCGACTCCTCTCACAAAGGATCCCGCCAAGAGGGATCGAAGTAAGTTCTGTGAATACCACCAGGATCACGGGCATCTGACGTCCGAATGCTATCAACTCAAGCGTCAGATTGAGGCCCTGATTCAAGATGGGAAACTGAAGGAATACGTCCTTATTACGATCGGGACGGCCGCGGCGCACGGGGAGCGCCCACGGCAAGAAAAGAAAGGTCCGGCGATGGTGACCGTCACGGACCGAGCGGCAATCGAAGAACCGGAGAGCTCGCAACTGCACATCGTGGGCGCGATCTTGGGCGGCCCGGAGTTCGGAGACTCGGCCACGCAGAGGAAGAAGTACGTGCGCGAAGTTTCCCAAGGGAAAATAGCGCACTACATCAACCACACGTACGAGGCCCCCCCTCCGGCCCCGTTCGAATCCATGTTCTTCACCGGCCAAGAGGCGGCACGAGTGCTCCATCCACACAACGACGCGATAGTCGTCTCTGCCCCCATCGTCAACAACCTCGTCCGGAGAATCCTAATCGACAATGGGAGCTCCGCCGACATAATCTTCAAGTCGGCATTGGACAGGATTAAGCTATCCGGGATGAGACCGACCCCGATCTCAACCCCGCTCTTCGGCTTCTCCGGGGAGAGGGTCATGACAGAGGGAACTATCGACCTCCCGGTTACCTTCGGTACCCCGAGAGGGCTCGAGGTTACCCACATCGTGTCGTTCCTTGTCGTGGATCAGCCCTCGGCATACAATATCATCGTCAGCCGCCCGACTCTCAATCGGTTGAAGGCCATAACGTCCACGTACCATCTGATGATGAAGTTCCCGACCGAGAAGGGGATCGCCGTAATGCTGGGAGACCAGTCAATGGCGAGGATGTGCTACATCCAGGGCGTGGACGGAAAAGGGAAAGGAATGACGGTGAGCACCGTCTTCCAGCTCGGGGACAAATTCCCTTGCAAGATAGAGGAAAGAGGCACCTTCGGGGAACTGGACCAAAGGGACAATGTCGAGCATCGAAAGGTGGAGACACCGGACGACCTCGTTCCCGTCGTGTTGGATGACGCCAAGCCTGACCAAGTAGTCAAGGTAGGCGCCCAACTCCCGTCCGGGATCCGGGCCGAGCTCGCCGCCTTCCTCCGTGAGCACAAAGATGTCTTTGCGTGGACACACGCCGACATGTCGGGGATCGACCCCGAAATAATGGTTCACCGTCTCAATGATGACAAGAGAGTGGCCGAGCGCGTTCAACCGCGACGGACATTCAGCGGGGAGAGGTACCAAGCCATTGGTGAAGAGGTTGACAAACTTCTCGCCGCCGACTCATCAGGGAGGCGGAGCACCCCAAGTGGGTGTCCAATGTCGTTATGGTCAAGAAGCCAAACGGGAAGTGGCGGATCTGTATCGACTACAAAGATCTCAACAAGGCCTGCCCAAAAGATAGCTTCCCTCTCCAGAGGATCGAGCAACTCGTGGACGCCACGGCCGGCCACGAGTTGTTGAGTTTCATGGACGCCTACTCGGGCTACAACCAGATCCGCATGCACGAGCCGGATCAGATCAAGACCACCTTTGTTATGAACCGCGGACTCTACCAACAAGGTCATGCCATTTGGCCTCAAAAACGCGGGAGCGACGTATCAAAGGTTGGTGAACCGAATGTTCGCCAATCAAATTGGCAAAACCATGGAGGTCTACGTGGACGATATGCTCGTCAAAAGCCTCAAGGCCCACGACCACGTTCGAGACCTTAGGGAGATGTTCATGATCCTGCGACGCTACAGGATGAAGCTCAACCCCAACAAGTGCGCTTTTGGGGTCGAGTCCGGAAAATTCTTGGGCTACATGGTTAGCCGCCGCGGGATCGAGGCTAACCCCGAGAAGATCAGGGCAATCTTAGAGATGAGGTCGCCACAAAAAGTAAACGAAGTTCAGAGCTTGACGAGAAGGATCGCCGCCCTGACGCGATTCGTTTCCAAAGCCACCGATAGGCTCTCCTCGACGCTGAGACTCGATACCCGGAAATCGAGAGATTGTCCCTCGCCCTCGTCATGAGCGCGAGAAAACTCCGACCCTACTTTCAGGCGCACCCCATTGTGGTCCGCATGGGTCATCCCATCGAGAAGGCCCTTCAAAAAGGGACCTCCTCTCGAATGGCCGTATGGTCCCAAGAGTTGGGCGAGTGCGGGGTCGAGTTCCAACCAAGAACCGCCATCAAGGTTGCCAAGCCCTCGCCGACTTTGTAGCTGAGTTCAGAAGCGCGCCCTCAACTGACGAGAGGGACAAAGAAGATGAGGGCAGAGAAGACAAGGAGGACGACCACAGCGAGTCGTCGAAAAAGAGGACCAACAACCCGATAGGGCCGGTCTGGGACTTGCGCGTGGATGGCGCGTCAAACGCCCAGGGAGGCTGGCGCCGGCGTTGTGCTCACAAATCCTGATAGGGAAAAACTGAGATACGCCTTGCGGTTCGAGTTCAAGGCTTCCAACAATGAGGCAGAGTACGAGGCTCTGATCGTTTTCTTGGAGCTAGCGAACAAGCTAGGCGTCCAAAACCTGCGCATCCACTGCGACTCGCAGTTGATTGTGAACCAGGTTAAGGGCGACTACGCCGCAAAAGAGCCGAACATGGTCACGTACTTGTCCAAGGCTCAAAAGAACCTAGAGGCCCTGTCATGGTTCGAGATCGTCCAAGTTCCTTGAGAGGCAAATATCGACGCTGACGCCCTGGCTCGCCTCGCGTCCGGGATAGACGAGGAGGGCGAAGGCAGCGTCCCGATCGAAGTATTGACCCGACCCTACGTCTCGAGAGACGACGTAGGAGTTGTTGGCGAGACTCCACCTCCCTCGTGGAATTCCTTAGGCGAGGAGTCGTCCTCGAAGACAAAGAAAAGGCCAAAAAGCTGAGAAGCTTGGCGCCGAAGTACACGATGAGGGAAGACAACTTGTTCAAAAGAGGCTACTCTATGCCCCACCTCCGCTGCTTGACCGAGGTCGAGGCGAAGAAAGCGCTCCGTGAAGTGCACGAAGGGGTGTGCGGAAACCACGCCGCTGGACAATCTTTGGCATTAAAGCTACTGAGACTCGGATATTTTCGGCCGACCTTGAAAAAGGACTCCCACGAGTGGGCCAAAAAATGCGATAAATGCCAGAGGTTCGCCCATATCCCGCGCCAAGCGCCGGCCCCGTTATGCCCGATCGTCGTACCGCGACCTTTCGCGAAGTGGGGAGTCGACCTCATCGGCGAACTACCCACGTCCCCGAGACAGTACAAGCATGCGATCGTGGCGATCGACTACTTCACGAAGTGGGTAGAGGCCGAACCGCTGGCAAAGATCACCGAGGCAAACACGACGAACTTCATCTGGAAGAACATTGTCTGCCGCTTCGGGATCCCCGCGTCGATTGTGACCGACAACGGAAAACAATTCGACAACGCGCGCCTCCGGGAAATGTGCGAACAGTTGGCATTTGCAAGGCCTACTCCTCTCCCCGCCATCCACAAGCCAACGGTCAAGTCGAGGCGGTCAACAAGAAAATCAAAGAGAACCTGAAGAAGAAACTGGAAGAAAGGAAGGGGGCTTGGGCCGACGAGCTTCCCATGGTCTTGTGGGCATACCGAACCACCGCTCGAAATGCGACCGGCGAAACCCCTGGTACCTGTCGAAACCAAGCTGCCAACCCTGCGCATAGAGGAGTACGAAGAGGCCGCCAATAACGACGTAATCTGACCCGAGCTGGACCTCATAGATGAGAAGAGGGCGGACGCGCCCACCCGCCTTGCTGCACAAAAGAGGAAGGTCGAGAAGTACTACAACTCCAAGGTCAAGCTGCGACCGTTCGCCGACGGAAGCCTTGTCCTTCGAAAGGTGTTCCAAAACACCAAAGTGCAAGGTGCGGGAGTTCTGGGTCCCACCTGGGAGGGTCCATACCGTGTGCGCCGAGCCATCCACAACGGCACATACGAGCTCGAGAACCTGGAAGGACTCGTGTTCACGCACCCGTGGAACGCGGAGCACCTACGGCAATACTACCAATAGAGGCGCCTCGTCCCCGACTTGCAATTATTTTCATTTTATTTTCGATTTTTGCAAAGACAATTTTAAATTCCAAGAATGGCCAACGGCCTGGGAATGTAATTTTTTTTTTTATTATTATTGCAACATTATAATCGAATTACATTTCGCACCGAAAGCTTTACCTTATTTTATAACAGTTTCTCGTCTTCTCTACGAGTACCCGAGAGACTCGGGGGGCTAACGGATAGTTGGGTAATCGTTGGGTCGTCACCAGCTGGTCGAGCTCGCCACTTCGTCTGGTCGAGATCACCACGTCGTCTGAGCCGAGCTCGTCACTTCGTCTGGTCGAGCTTGCCACTTCGTCTAGTCGAGCTCACCACGTCGTCTGAGCCGAGCTCGTCACTTCGTCTGGTCGAGCTCGCCACTTCGTCTGGTCAAGGTCGCCACGTCGTCTGGTCGAGCTCGCCACTTCGCCAAGCCGAGCTCGTCACTTCGTCTGAGTCGAGCTCGTCACTTCGTCTGGTCGAGCTCGCCACGTCGTCTGGTCGAGCTCGCCACGCCATAAGGTCGGGCTCGCCACTTCGCCTAAGCCGAGCTCATCACTTCGTCTAAGTCGAGCTCGTCACTTCGCTTGGTCGAGCTCGCCACGTCGTCTGGATGAGCTCGCCATGTCGTCTGGTCGAGCCCGCCACGTCATCCGGTCAAGCTCGTCACTTCGTCTAGCCAAGCTCGTCACTTCGTATCGTCGAGCTCGCACAATGACACGTTTTACGCGCCGAAAGGCAGCAAAACATCAACAAGTCGGATCCGCACACCGGACCTCCGACCCTCGCGCGACGCTCTCGCACAATTCCACGCCACGCACACCGATAGGCAACGGGGCGTCGGTGGGTCACGTCCGCGCACCAGACCGTCGATCCCAGCAGTCAAAACCCAAAACGTGACCCGCGTACCGACGAGTACCACGCTAACTGGGAACTGCAAGCTCGTCCCGATACGCACGCCGATAGTTAGCGTACTCGCCGGAAGATGAGCGCGACGACCGCCCAGCTCGCACACGCCGATAGGTGACGAGTCACGAATGGGTGGCCGAGAGTCGCACCCGCCGGGCGAATCTGGTTTAGCCAGCGTCCGCGGGAAGCTTCGCCGCCAAGTGCGGTGGTAAGCCGTGCAGACCAGTTACGCCAGGTATGGCAAGCCGGGCTCGTAAGACACGCGCCAGTTGCGTCGCGCGAATCGATTACGCTAAGCATAGCAAGTCGAGAAAATAATGTTGGAATCGATCTAGGGTTTAAGAAAAAGATTAATGCTTCGTTAAGCGGCGGAATTTTAAAAATTTTCTTTTTAAGTAAAACTAGTTTTTACTAACCTAGACAAGAGCATGTGCATGTAAATAAAAACTAATATGAGCTATTAAAGTTACTAACCTTTCTTGAAGCTTGAACCTTGTAGAAGCTTTTGGAAAGTTGCAACGCTCGTCTCCCCTCGCAGCACGTCTCTCTTTCTTTCCTCGGCACCTCGAGCAACCACGAAAGTTTCTATCACTAAATCACTCGAAAAGAAGGAATCAGTGAGTGGGCACTTTTAAACACTACGACTTGAGAACGAGTCTCGAAGTCGCAGAGCTAAACACTAGGTCGAGTGAGGACCTAGGTGCCAAGACAAGAAATAATCGAAAATAAACTAGAGAGAGAGAGAGAGGATTTTCGGCCAAAGTTCTAGAGAGAGAGTCTCTCAAATCTCTTAAACTTGGATGAATTGAATTGTGAGGAAATGAGGCTCCTATTTATAGGAGAGGTCTCACCTTCAATAAGGTAGTTTCCTCTTCTATAGAATATCACATATTCATGAGCAAAATTCCTCTCTTTCCTATTGAGACACTCGGCCAAGCTAGGGCTTCTAGAAGCCTTGATTTGTTTCCTATTTTGTTCAAAGCTTGCCTTTTCTCTCAATGTGGCCGATTCCCTTATGCATCCTTATGCAAATTTGTTTCCTCTTTTTCTTTTGGCAAGTATCTAAATACATTTATGCACAAAATAAACTCTCCTATTTCTCTATTAGGGTAGGCGCCCAAGTCTCTCTAGAAGGAGCTTCTAGAAGCTTCTTCATTTGTTCATGACAACATGAGAAAGGCCCATTAAGAATTTTCAATAAAATTCTCATGAAACGAAATTAATTCACAAGGCCCAATGATCAAGTCATGGCCGAGTGAAACATGTCACAAAATGACCTTGTCAAAAAATTTATTGACATTCATTTCGTCCTTTGTCTCAAAAGACAAAAATACCCTTTTAACTATTTTCGTTCTTGTTTTGGCTTAGCTTCCAGTTTAACTATTCCTATCGATGTGATTCGTGACAGTGACCTCATGGACCCAAATGAACAAAGCTTTAGCTAAACACTTGGACTCAAAAGTTCACAAACCTTTTCCAAGTTTAGCTTAATGCCAGCTGACTCCACTAAAGAGCTGACACTGAAAATCTCTCGGTTCAAATGAATTTGTTTTCTACTCAAGAATTCGACCTAATTATAATGAGCGGATCCACTGAATATTATCTATGCTACCCTTCATGAATGTCATCAGCTAGTCGGGATTTACTAAATTACCATTTTACCCTTCTAGCTGTTATTTCCTCAACTCCTTTGTCGCTTGTCAATAAGTTAGAAACAATGTATTGACGAGGAGCTAACAAGTCACATTGTTTCATCCAAAAGAGTCAGGACTCAATTTGGACACTAGCCAGTTCATTTATTCACACTCCAAGGAACAAAGCATGAGGTGACATACATTGCATTTCAGCAATCTTGTACATGAATTCCATATCTATGAGAACTTCACAAAGTTACTCATGACATACTCACAACTTAGTATTTCACCAATAGGCCCTGTTCGGAATGACATAGTGAGTCCGAACTCTGACTTTCTCAAATGAGAATACTAAGGTGTGAAATGGCATGTCTCATTTCAGGATTAAGGTAAGCATGATGTAATTCATACATAGTGACTTCGAGACATAAGAGGTTAAATGGTTTGTTCTTATATTGTCTCTAGAAGTGCACTAGTCAATTCAGTACCTTCGGAAGATACCTAGAAGAACTATAGAGTCCCCAACTCTCAATGCCTCATAACCAGACATCATAGATTCTTCTAACAATCATACTGAGGTCAATAGTCCTTTGACCCTAAGATTGCGAATATATCGTTTTAAGCAAACTACGAAGAGTTTGTTCATGCAAATCTACATTTGTCTCTTCGTAAGTTGTTAAGTTTGTTTATGGACTAAAAGACTAGGGTTTTATCATAAAGCTTCACACAAAGAAAGATTGAATGAACGTTTCAACTTTTTATTAATGAATAAGCAATTACAAGCAAGAGTCTTCGTAAGACTATATGACATGAAATGTACATAAATAGACACTACTACTCTTCTTGTGGGCGCCATTGACAACAAACTCCCACTTGACTCAAAGAAGAGGTGAGTAGTCCTACATGCCTAATCCCTCACGATGTTGGTCGAAGACCTTGTTCGCTAGGGCCTTGGTGAATGGATCTTCCAGAGATCTACTTCACCTCCACGTCTCCGCGTTGCGCGATCTCTCGAATCAAATGGTATTTCCTCTCAATATGTTTAGAGCGCTTATGGCCTCTAGGTTCCTTTGAGTTAGCGACAGCCCCACTATTATCACAATAAAGGGTCATGGGCTCGTCGACGTTTGGAACAACTTTCAAATACTTAAGGAACTTTCTAAGCCATACAGCCTCTTTGGATGCTTCACAAGCAGCCACATATTCTGCTTCCATTGTGGAGTCAGCAATGCAAGATTGCTTAATACTTCTCCACACAACAGCTCCACCATTAAGGATGAACACAGATCCCGACGTGGATTTCCTGGAATCCTTATCCGCTTGAAAATCGGAGTCGGTATATCCCGTCATAGTCAGGTCAGTACCTGAGTATGTAAGCATCAAGTTCCTAGTTCTTCGAAGATACTTAAGAACATGCTTAACAGCAATCCAGTGCTCGGGTCCAGGGTTGGATTGGAAACGGCTAACTACGCCCACGGCGAAACAGATGTCAGGTCTAGTGCAAAGCATAGCATACATAAGGCTTCCTACGGCAGAGGCGTAAGGAATTTTCCTCATGTCTTCAATCTCTTGTGCAGTCTTGGGAGACTGGTCCTTAGAGAGTGAAACTCCATGCCTAAAGGGTGTTTGACCCCTCTTGCAGTCTTGCATCGAGAAGCGATCCATCACCTTATCAATATAAGATGCTAGAGAGAGCGACAGGGTCCGGTTTTTCCTATCTCGAAAGATTTGGATCCCCAGAATGTACGCGGCTTCTCCTAGATCCTTCATATCGAATTGCTTTGCTAGCCAGACATTAACCTCAGATAACTTACCCACGTCATTACCAATGAGTAGTATATCATCGACATATAGTACCAGAAACACAACTTTGCCTTCGTGTATTACCTTGTAAACACAAGGCTCATCTATTGACTGTTCAATGCCGAAGCTCTTTACAGTTTCATCGAATCTAATATTCCATGACCTAGATGCTTGCTTTAGTCCATAAATGGATTTAAGCAACTCACAAACCTTGGTCTCTTGACCTTTATCAACGAAACCGTCTGGTTGAGCCATGTAAATGCGCTCGTCAAGATTGCCATTCAGAAAGGCTGTCTTGACATCCATTTGCCAGATCTCATAGTCGAGAGCTGCAGCTATGGATAGGAGTATGCGGATGGATTTAAGCATCGCGACTGGCGAGAAGGTTTCTTCATAGTCAATCCCTTCTTGTTGGGTATAACCCTTCGCCACAAGTCGTGCTTTGAACGTCTCGACGTTCCCATCAGGACCCCTTTTCTTCTTGTATATCCACTTACACCCTACGGGTTTAATCCCTTCAGGAAGGTCTACAAGTTTCCAGACTTTGTTGACATACATCGAGTGCATTTCAACTTTCATGGCGTCAAGCCAAAGGTTTGATTCAGAACAAGCCATTGCTTGGCTATAGGAAACAGGGTCATCCATGTCAGAGACGGCTACAAGAGAGTCTCCATAAGACATGTACCTGTCAGGCTTTTGAACAGCCCTCCCACTACGTCGAAGTACTACTTGACGAGATTCTGTTGAGTTAGGTTGTGTCTCAGTTGGGGTAAGAACAGTTCTTACAGATGAGGTAGAAGCTTCCTCACCCAACTTTTCTTCAAGCACAATTTTGCTTCTAGGTTTCGCATCCTTCATAAAGTCCTCCTCAAGGAAACGAGCATTCGTGCTAACGAAAGTTTTATCGTCCTCGGGACTATAGAAAGTAAAACCTTTGGTTTCCTTCGGATATCCTACAAACAGGCACAATTCTGACCTACTAGCCAACTTGCTAGTCTTTTGCCTCAGCACGTGTGCAGGGCAACCCCAAATTCGGATGCGGCCAAGATTCACTTTACGGCCAGCCCATCGTTCATAAGGAGTACCAGGAACCGTCTTGGACGGAACTTGGTTCAGAATGTAGGCGGCTGTTTCGAGGGCATATCCCCAAAAGGAAAGCGGGAGTGATGAGTAACTCATCATTGATCTAACCATCTCCATAAGAGTTTGGTTTCTTCTCTCTGACACTCCGTTTTGTTGAGGTGTGCCAGGTGCGGTAAGCTGAGAAGCGATACCTTCTTCTTTAAGAAAGTCATCGAACTCTCCAGACATATACTCACCACCTCGATCAGATCGAAGGGTTTTGATCACTTTGCCAGTTTGCTTTTCCACTAAAGCCCTAAAGACCTTAAATACGTTATAGGTCTCGGATTTGTGTTTAAGCAAATAGACAAACCCATATCTTGAGTAATCATCAGTGAAGGTAACGAAGTATTCGTATCCTCCACGTGCCTGTTGGTTGAGCGGACCACATACATCAGAATGTATTAGTTCCAGCAACTCAGTGGCTCTTCGACCCTTATCGGAGAAAGGTCGCTTAGTCATTTTTCCTTCTATGCAGGATTCACAAGTAGGTAGTGAACCTATTGCAGAGGCTTGGAGTGGACCATCCCTCACAAGTCTCTTAATCCTATCTAGACTGATATGACCAAGTCTAAAGTGCCAGAGGTATGTTGATTTTGTTAGATCGGAGGATTCAGAAAGTTTGATCCTCTTTGGCTCCCTAATTAGATCGTTATCTATTTCGGTGTCTAAAAGAGAAGGTTGAGTGGGATAGATGTAGAAAAGAGCATTCTTCATACATGCATCAGTGTCAAAAGAATTATCAGGAAACGAAATACGAATTCCATTCTTAATGAACTTTAAACAATAATCTTGCTCTAGAAGACGAGCAACGGATATTAAGTTCTTCCCAAAGGTAGGAACAAAATAAACATTATTCAAGTTTAAAGTGCGGTCTTCAAAAGACAGCGTCACGGATCCCACAGCCTTCGCAGACACCAGGCTCCCATCACCCCATTTGAAACAGAACTCGCCTTCCTCTAAGCTTTTGGTTTTCTTGAAACCATTCAAGGAACAACGAATATGGTTAGTAGCAGCGGAGTCAAGAATCCACGTTGATACATTATCAGCTACTAAGCATGCTTCGGTAACTAGTACAATACTATGTTCCTTTGCTTTGAGATAGGCGGGATAGTTCTTTTTATCGGCCTTGTAAGGTCTCTTCACAGTTCCAGAGGCGGAGGCTTTTTGCTCAGTAGCATGTGCCTCTCCTTGATTCCTCTTTCTCTTAGTGAGACCTACAGCAGTGTGAAGTTTCTCCATAAGCTTGGTAACAGTGTACTCTAGCTTGTTTATTGAGTAGTTCATCTTGGAGGTATCAAGAGATGCGGGGAGAGTTTCTAAGATCATATCTATGACATTCTTCCCATCATTCTCAGATCCTAGGATTTCCATCTTATTTAGAAAACTAATGATCAGTATCATAAAGTCTCTAACAGGAGTCCTAGCCTTCATATGACAGTTCATAAACTGTCGGACTGCTTGTTGCCTTGCTTGACGCCTTTGCCCTCCAATTATCTCAAGGAGATTGTAGAGCATTTCGGCGGCAGTCTCGATGTCACGATGTTGCTCTTTTAGCATATTGTTCATAGATGCCAAGATACAGCACCTCACAATCTCATCGGATCGAAGCCAGGCCGCTAAGGCGTCATTGTCCTCTTGAGTTGAATCATCATTCGACAGAAGAGGACACGGGGTGGTGAGTACCCATTTGTGCTTGTTAACGGTAGGTATTATGTCGAGGTTACGTTTCGAATCTACGTAGTTTTCGTTTTCGAGTTTGATCGAGGAAAGAAAGATTGAGAGATGTTTGCGGGACATAAAGCCTATTGAAGTTGAAACAAGTTTATGATTAGTCTTTGGTTTAGGATTTAAGTTTTATTAAGACTTTTATAAAATCCAAAGGTGTTATAAACCAAACGATAATTTACTCCCTCAAGAGAAGGCCGCAAAAAATCTCCTTTTATAAGTAAATGACACATCATTAATGCTTAGCCAAGATGTCGATACATCAGCTTTGACTAGCCACCTTGTAAATTGGTTTGATCACTCATATCCTTTCGCAGAGCCTTAAGGAAGGATACTAGGGATTGAGCCTAAGTGTGCAACCAACCACTTAGTCCAAAAGATCAGCTTTGAAAAACAATCCCCCAAGGGGAGGCCTTGCCATCATTGCATCACTCTCGGACGTAGCTCATTGAGCAATGATCGAAGCAATAACGCCTTGGAGTACTCACATTTAAGTGAGGGTCGCAAGAGCGGCTCTTAGTCCCACGTTATTGCATCTTTCATTAGTGTTGGGGATCGCGGGTTACAAACAACGAGTATAACCCTCCCACTTAGTTTTTGGAGTTGGTTCATCGACTCTTTTAAGTTCGGAAACAGATTTCCTAGTTAGAGAGCGACAGAGCGGACAACTAGAAGAGAATCCTAGATCGACATGTTCAGAGCAGTATTAGTGCATAAAGGCACAAGGTACATACTCGATCTTTTCCTATTTTCTATTTCGGGAAAGTGCGTGAGGGAAGTGTGAACTTCAACTCACTCGAACACTTGAAAGTTTGAGATTACACATCTTTTTATTTTTCGGCTTTGTCTACAAAGAGACCTCCCACTCAAATTTTCAAGAGCATATAGATTTTGAACATATGTCATATAGATATAGTTTTGAAAACATTTTGAAAATTTATTTGATTTGGATGACAAAATATTTTTCATGTTTGAAAGTGAAAACGGTTTTTCAAAATTCAAACTAGTTTTGTAAAAATTCAATTTCAATTAATCTTTCAAAAATCAAAATTTTTAATCTTACACATCATGTTTATAATCGTATGAAAAACATTTTTGCTCAAGAAAATTTTCTCATTAGAGTTCTATAACTCATGGTAGTGGGGTTTGAAAATCCGGATTTCTAAAAAACTGGAGTTTCAGACAGCCGCGCACCTCGGAGTAAAATCGCCATATCTTGCGGCTCCGATGTCCTTTTGAGCCGAAACCGGTGGCATTGCACAGAGGACAGACAGAGCTTTAATTTGATTCAAGAATCATTAAATTTAGATTTCTGAACAGAGAGTTATGCCACTTTTAATGCGGGTTTACTCCAGCTCGAAGAAAAAGAAATAAATTAAAGCTTGGTCCTACTTAGGTGCGAAAAAGAATCAAGTGTAACGGAACGTTTTAAGATGTTGTTTAAAGCTTTTATTTGTGTTTTATTAGCAGGGTAATAACATAGGATAAAAGAAATAACAACATGCATAAAACGATTCAAGTAAAAATAAGAAACTAGCAAGATAACAAAACTAGTCACAAAATTTTACTCGAAATATTCTCAAACCTTTAAAACACGTTTTTCAATATAAAAAATTAAAAACTTTTAGAACTGATTCTAATGTGTTTTAAAAACATCCCAAACTCATAGAAAAACAACATGCTTTTTAATTTAAAGACATGAGCAATAAATTAAAAAAAAACTAAGATAACAATTCTAACTTGTCACAAAATTAGTAAACTTTCGAAAACGATTTTCAAGCTCATAATTTTAAAAACATGTACATGCTAATCTTTGACCATAGCTCTGATACCATTTGTTGGAATCGATCTAGGGTTTAAGAAAAAGATTAACGCTTCGTTAAGCGGCGGAATTTTAAAAATTTTCTTTTTAAGTAAAACTAGTTTTTACTAACCTAGACAAGAGCATGTGCATGTAAATAAAAACTAATATGAGCTATTAAAGTTACTAACCTTTCTTGAAGCTTGAACCTTGTAGAAGCTTTTGGAAAGTTGCAACGCTCGTCTCCCCTCGCAGCACGTCTCTCTTTCTTTCCTCGGCACCTCGAGCAACCACGAAAGTTTCTATCACTAAATCACTCGAAAAGAAGGAATCAGTGAGTGGACACTTTTAAACACTACGACTTGAGAACGAGTCTCGAAGTCGCAGAGCTAAACACTAGGTCGAGTGAGGACCTAGGTGCCAAGACAAGAAATAATCGAAAATAAACTAGAGAGAGAGAGAGAGGATTTTCGGCCAAAGTTCTAGAGAGAGAGTCTCTCAAATCTCTTAAACTTGGATGAATTGAATTGTGAGGAAATGAGGCTCCTATTTATAGGAGAGGTCTCACCTTCAATAAGGTAGTTTCCTCTTCTATAGAATATCACATATTCATGAGCAAAATTCCTCTCTTTCCTATTGAGACACTCGGCCAAGCTAGGGCTTCTAGAAGCCTTGATTTGTTTCCTATTTTGTTCAAAGCTTGCCTTTTCTCTCAATGTGGCCGATTCCCTTATGCATCCTTATGCAAATTTGTTTCCTCTTTTTCTTTTGGCAAGTATCTAAATACATTTATGCACAAAATAAACTCTCCTATTTCTCTATTAGGGTAGGCGCCCAAGTCTCTCTAGAAGGAGCTTCTAGAAGCTTCTTCATTTGTTCATGACAACATGATAAAGGCCCATTAAGAATTTTCAATAAAATTCTCATGAAACGAAATTAATTCACAAGGCCCAATGATCAAGTCATGGCCGAGTGAAACATGTCACAAAATGACCTTGTCAAAAAATTTATTGACATTCATTTCATCCTTTGTCTCAAAAGACAAAAATACCCTTTTAACTATTTTCGTTCTTGTTTTGGCTTAGCTTCCAGTTTAACTATTCCTATCGATGTGATTCGTGACAGTGACCTCATGGACCCAAATGAACAAAGCTTTAGCTAAACACTTGGACTCAAAAGTTCACAAACCTTTTCCAAGTTTAGCTTAATGCCAGCTGACTCCACTAAAGAGCTGACACTGAAAATCTCTCGGTTCAAATGAATTTGTTTTCTACTCAAGAATTCGACCTAATTATAATGAGCGGATCCACTGAATATTATCTATGCTACCCTTCATGAATGTCATCAGCTAGTCGGGATTTACTAAATTACCATTTTACCCTTCTAGCTGTTATTTCCTCAACTCCTTTGTCGCTTGTCAATAAGTTAGAAACAATGTATTGACGAGGAGCTAACAAGTCACATTGTTTCATCCAAAAGAGTCAGGACTCAATTTGGACACTAGCCAGTTCATTTATTCACACTCCAAGGAACAAAGCATGAGGTGACATACATTGCATTTCAGCAATCTTGTACATGAATTCCATATCTATGAGAACTTCACAAAGTTACTCATGACATACTCACAACTTAGTATTTCACCAATAGGCCCTGTTCGGAATGACATAGTGAGTCCGAACTCTGACTTTCTCAAATGAGAATACTAAGGTGTGAAATGGCATGTCTCATTTCAGGATTAAGGTAAGCATGATGCAATTCATACATAGTGACTTTGAGACATAAGAGGTTAAATGGTTTGTTCTTATATTGTCTCTAGAAGTGCACTAGTCAATTCAGTACCTTCGGAAGATACCTAGAAGAACTATAGAGTCCCCAACTCTCAATGCCTCATAACCAGACATCATAGATTCTTCTAACAATCATACTGAGGTCAATAGTCCTTTGACCCTAAGATTGCGAATATATCGTTTTAAGCAAACTACGAAGAGTTTGTTCATGCAAATCTACATTTGTCTCTTCGTAAGTTGTTAAGTTTGTTTATGGACTAAAAGACTAGGGTTTTATCATAAAGCTTCAAACAAAGAAAGATTGAATGAACGTTTCAACTTTTTATTAATGAATAAGCAATTACAAGCAAGAGTCTTCGTAAGACTATATGACATGAAATGTACATAAATAGACACTACTACTCTTCTTGTGGGCGCCATTGACAACAAATAAGACGCATAACAGACAAAAAAGCTTTAACCGAAGCAAATAATGTTGTACGAGCAATCCAACAATAAAAATATGAGAGTACGAAAAACGTCGAACGAAAGAAAAACATAACAAAAATCCGAGAGGAAACACCACGTAAGCGCAAAACAAGTGCGCAGAAAACCAAAGAAAAGTTGGCTACTCTGAGCCGAAGTCGATGTGCTCTTCATCTTCCTCGGGGCGAGGAGCGCCGGACCCGCCAACGGCTTCTCCGTCCGACTGGCGGTTCGTCGACTGTGCAGCCTCCGCGGGGACTTGAGGATGCGGGTCGTCCTCCGGCGGCTCGTCCTCCAAAGGAGGGAACATGGCATTAAAGAAGGAAAACGTGGTCCCACGAGACGCGTTTTCCTTCGCGGTCGCGTCTTTGACCCGTTTGGCCGCCTCATAACGAGCCACCTCCAGCGCGATGTCCCAATCGTCCTCCAAGTCCATCTTGGACAGCATAGCGTCGTCCCTCTCCTCGACGAGGGTCTGCACTTCCACTTGCAAAGTGTCCCTCTCCCTCTCGGCCTTGACCCGATAGATCTCGCTCGCCGACAGCCGAGCATGGACGATGCTCAGCTCCTCGTCCCGGCTCGAGAGCGCCGCCTGGAGTTTCTTCGTCTCCCCTGAGAAGGTGTCGGCCCCCTGCTCCGCCATCTCTCGGGATGCCTGCTCTGCCGCGCGGAGCGACTTCTCGGCCACTGACTCCTCGCGATCTCGCTGCAGTTCCTCGAGTGCTTGATACTCTCGAGTGGTACGGACTCCCGTTAGAGCAGCAGCATGGGCGGCCGCCGCGCTCTCCTTGTCTTTCTCCATGATCTGCATACGCCGTAGCAAATCCCGGAGAATGCGATCGCTTCGCTCTTGGCGTGCGAGCATCTGTGGAAACGAATGATATGCGTATGATCGATATGAGCATAGTGATTACACATGAAGCGAGAAAATGAGTCGTACCTTTCGGGCGTCTCCGATCCCATTCTGGAAATGCTCGAGGTCGCTCGTCGTCAGGAGACTCTTGAAATCCCATAAAGAGGTTTCAAGGATCCCTCGGGAGCACTGGTCCCTCAGCTCTGCCGCCTCCGCTAGGAGCATCGAGTCCAAGCCGTCCGGCGCCGCCGATGTGTGAGCGTGCTTGTGGCCGAAGGGTGATCCGAAGGAAGCCGACGATGACGGTCGCTTGTTAGAAGAGATCGCTTCGTTCCTCGCCCGCGGTGGTGACCCCCGGTGGCGAACCTCAGCTTGGGGACGAGCTGCGGTCGTATCTTCGACGGTAAGAGCCGCTCTCGGCACTTGTGTGCGCGGTCGATGTCATCGGGTCATGGTCTTTGAAAATGGGAAAGAAACGACAATAAGTTAGAACGCAAAACGATAAGCATAAATACAACGAAACATGCAATAGCGCGGAAACATGAGTACGGCTAGTACCCCCCACGTCGGGGGGAGGGGCAGACGAACCCCACGCCTCTGATTGAGGATCCTCCGCAATCTCCGCACCGAGACCCGGGCACGGAGGAGCGTCCTCGCTAGGCACGAACCACCCAGTCCTCGCCATCAGGTCTGGGGACTCGAAGAGTGATCCCTGCCATCTCGACTCCGGGACCGCCCTGATCACCGTGTCGAGCTCGGAGTCCTCGACGTCGCTTACCTGTGGAAAATCGGCCGCGGGACCGAACGTGAGGGGCGCAACCCCGAAAGCTGACTCGGACACCCACACCCAAGGGTACCTATGCTTCGAAGCGACCCTGGTGACGATGGCTAGGCACTTCCGATGTGAGACTAGGTAGGAGCCCGGTCTCCCGGGGACCCCTCTCACCGATATGAGATCCTGAATGTCGTTCGCAGTGACGGCCCTTTTCTTCGCTCGATAGAGCATCATATGGCACGCCGTAACCACTCGGTAAAAGAACGGAGACATCTGCGAAGCGTGTACCCCTAACCAAACCAGCAACTCCTGGATGACCGGTTGGAAGGGCAACCTTAGCCCTCCACGAAGACTCGCCTCATGGATCGCTGCGAACCCCTTTCGCGGGCGAGTCGGAAGGTCATCGGGTAACGGCCGTAGGATCGACACGGACTCCGGGATGTTGTAGCGCTTCCTCAGGCTTGTGAAGCTGATAATCGAAAGCGAACTCGGGACATCGACACCTGAGCAGTCAAGGTCGCCTCGTATGACCGATTCTCTAATCGGAAAGGTTAAGGCCCGCGTCTCCTCCCGCGCTGTTAAGGAAAGCGTCGCCGCGGGTGTGGCGTGACGGCTCGACGAGTTGCTCGAGCGCTCGACGTCTGGAGCGTCGCTCGGGCGGGGGGCGGCACCCTCACGGCTGCCCTTTCGAGCCGGGCTGTCCCTCTCGACCTCGGCATGGTCCCCCGAGCGCGCGCCTGGCTGCCGGCCGGCCAGGCCGCCGCCGTCAGACCGGCCCCACCCGTGGCTGTCCGTGCTCCCTCCTGTGCGTGCATCCAGCCCGAGGACCCAGCCAGTCCCCTGGCTGGGCGGATCCTCCACGCGCACGCCCGGCCCGGCAGCCCTGTCCAGCCCTAGGCCGCTTGGGCCTTTCTCGCGCGCGCCTACCCAGCCCAATTCCTGGCCGGCTGGGTCCTCACCTCGCAGGCCCGGCCCGATAGGGCCTAGGTTTTGCTCAAGGGCCGCCTCCTGGCCGGCGTCACCCGGCCGAGCCAAGGCCTCCCCCGCGTTGGGACCGGCCCAGAGGGTGTCGACGTCGGCCGGCGCGCCCCTCTCGGTGCCGGCTTCGCCGTGCGCGGACGTCCCAGATTCGCTCGCACAACCCGGGCATTCCTCTTCACCGGCGCGCCTGGTGGCTGCCCAGACGGCCCCGCCCGGTCGGGTGAGGGCCCCCTCGGCGTTGGAGATGGCCCAGACCGCGCCGACCTGGGGCAAGACGTCCTCCCCGGCGTCGGCCCCCTCCGGCGCGTCTCCTCCAGCGCCGGCCGCTCCCGGAACAGCATCCTCCGGCACGCGTGCGCCGCCCAGGCCACCTGTGAATGGTTGAACGTCGTTCCCCGGCCTGGGCGGGTCTCCCCCGGCATATCCCGCGCTGCCAGCGCTGCCTTGGGCCATGGCACCTTCTCCGGCGCACGGGCCGCACCCGGCGTCCGCCTGCAGGTGCTGGCCGTCTCCGGCACGCTCACCCTCTCCCTCACCGGTCAACCACGCCTCCACCAAAGTAAGATCTTCCTCAGCCATCTCAGCTGCGTTGATCGAATTCGATGAGTTCCGTATGTCGGGGAACGTTGAAGGAGGCGAAATTTGGGCCCAAAAATTGTCTAAATCTACGTGGTTGTCCCCAAACATGTGAAGCAGGTCGCCTTCAATGGTCCCACACCCCGAAGGGTAGTCGATGGGGTCCATGGGCGCAAATAACGAGACTAGAGCGATCGACAAAAAATAATATTATTTCAAGAGACGTCGGGACATACCTCTTGGCGGCGGGCTTCTCCGGTGGGCCGACGTTAGACTTTGAGTTTACCAGGCGACTTACACTCGGTGATAAACTCGGGGGGCTAATGTTACCAGTCCGTCTCGGTCCGGTAAAGCGACGACGACCGTGATAGCAGCCGTCCCAGGACTCTCCCGACGCACGGCCGACTCAGGGGCGGCCTCCGAGCTCCATGGGCGACCCAGAGCCGGCCTCCGAGCTACATGGACGACCCAGAGCCGGCCTCCGGCTCCATGGACGACCCAGAGCCGGCCTCCGGCTCCATGGCCGATCCAGGGCCGGCCTCCGAGCTCCATGGACGACCCAGAGCCGGCCTCCGAGCTCCATGGACGACCCAGAGCCGGCCTCCGAGCTCCATGGACGACCCAGAGCCGGCCTCCGGCTCCATGGCCGACCCAGGGCCGGCCTTCGGCCAAGGGGACGCCCAAAATGCCCCTCAGCCACCTATAAATACCGGGGTCCCTCCCCTGGTCCAGGTAATCCGAAATTTGAGTACTGAAACGCTGTCGAACTCGTACCTCGCTCGTTTCTCTCAAGTCTCGGCCCCTAAACACTTAAACCCTCTACACACCACCTCAATCCTACTAATGTTGAGCGTTGGGGAGGTAAACAGAGGCGACCCCTCTGTTTCCCCTTTGTAGTTCACATATTCTCTACTGCTTTTCAGGTACCGAGATGAGGTGAACTTCTACCACGGCTAAGGGACGACTTGAGATATCAAGTCCGACCTGCTCGAGTCAAGACGAGACCACTTGGTCCGGCCTTGGGTCTAACCGCCTTTGACTCCTAAATCGTTGTCCGAAAAACTGCGACAACATATCGAAAGTTTCGAGGAGAGTTTCCAAGATCATATCTATTTTAGTCTCCCCATCAATCTCAGATCCAAGGTTCTCCATTTCGTTTAGATAGCTAATGATCAGCATCATATGATCTCTAACGGGAGTCCCAGCCTTCATGCGACAGTTCATGAACTGTCGGACCGCTTGTTGCCTAGCTTGACGTCCTTGCCCTCCAAACATCTCATGGAGATTGTAGAGCATATCGGTGGCAGTTTCGTAATCACGATGTTGTTGTTGCAACACATTGCTCATTGATGCCAGAATATAGCACCTCGCAATCTCATCGGATTGAAGCCAGGCCGCCAGGGCGTCTTTTTCCTCTTGCGTCGAATCTTCATTCGTTTGAGGATAGGGGGTGGTGAGAACCCATTTGTGCTTGTCTACAGTAAGGACTATGTCGAGGTTACGTTTCCAGTCGACGTAATTGTCGCCTTCGAGTTTATTTGAGGAAAGAATGGTTGAGAGAGGGTTGAGAGACATTTTGCCTATAAAAGTTGAAACAAGTTTATGATTAGTCTTTGGTTTAGGATTTAAGTTTTTAAACATTTGATAAAATCCAAAGGTGTTATAAACTAAACGATAATTTACTCCTTCGAGGGAAGGCTGCAAAAAATCTCCATTTATAAGTAAATGACACATCATTAATGCTTAGCCAAGATGTCAATACGCCAATTTTGACCAGTCACCTTTTAAATTGGTTTGATCACTCACATCCTTTCGCAGGGCCTCGACGGAGGATTACTAGGGATTGAGTCTAAGTGTTTAACCAACCACTTAGTCCAAAAGATTGACTTTGAAAAACAATCCGCCGAGGGGATGTCTTGTCTCATTGTCTCACTTTCGGATTTAGCTCATTGAGCAATGATCAGTGCAAAGCGCCCTTGAGTACTCTCATTTAAGAGAGGGCCACGAGGGTGACTCTTAGTCTAGCGACAATTGCACTTTTCATTAGTGTTGGGGATCATGGGTTACAAACAACAGATATAGCCGCGCACCTCGGAGTAAAATCACCATAACTGGCGGCTCGGATGTCGTATTGACCCAAAACCGGTGGCATTGGAAAGAGGAGAGACAGACCTTTAATTTGATTCAAGAATCATTAAATTTCGATTTTTGAGCAGATATTTATGCCACTTTTACTGCTTGTTTTACTCCAGCTCAAAGAAAAAGAAATAATTAAAGTTCGGTCTTTTAAGGTGCGAAAAAGAATCGAGTGTAACGGAACATTTTAGGAGGTTGTTAAAGCTTTTATTTGTGTTTTATTATCAAGGTAATAACATGGTATAAAAGAAATAACAACAAGCATAAAATGATTCAAGTAAATAAAAGAAACTAGCAAGACAATATAACTAGTCACAAAATTACTCGAAATTTCTCAAACCTTAAAACACGTTTTTCAATATAAAAAATTAAAAACTTTTAGAACTGATTCTAATGTGTTTTAATAACATCCCAAAATCATAGAAAATAAACATGATCTTTAATTTAAAGGCAAGAGCAATAAATTAAAAAAATAAAAGAAAATAATTCTAACTTGTCACAAAATTAGTAAACTTTCGAAAACGATTTTCAAGCTCATAATTTAAATACATGTACATGCATATCTTTGACCATAGCTCTGATACCATTTGTTGGAATCGATCTAGGGTTTAAGAAAAAGTTTAACGCTTCGGTAAGCGGCGGAATTTTAAAAATTTTCTTTTTACAAGTAAAACAGTTTTTACTAACCTAGACAAAGAGCAAGCACATGTAAATAAAAACAAATATGAGCATAAAAGATTACTAACCTTTTTAGAAGCTTGAACGTTGAGAAGCTTTTGGAAAAGGTTGCAACGTTCGTCTCCCCTCGCAGCACGTCTCTCTTCCTTTCCTCGTTAACTCGAGCAACCACGAAAGTTTCTATCACTAAATCACTCAAGGTAAAAGGAATTAGTGTGTGTGCACTTTTAAACACTACGACTTAAGAACGAGTCTTGAAGTCCCAGAGCTAAACACTAGGTCAATTGAGGACCTAGGAGCCAAAACAATAAAAACGAAATTGAATAGAGAGAGAGAGGAGAGGGGCGGCCAAGTCTAGAGAGAGAAGCTCTCAATCTCTAAAACTTTGGAATGAATGAAATGTGTGGAATGAGGCTCCTAATTATAGGAGAGGTCTCACCTTCAATAAGGTAGTTTCCTCTTCTATAGAATATCACATATTCATGAGCCAATTTCCCTTTTCTTTCATGAGGCACACGGCCAAGAGGATCCAAGCAAGTCCTTGGATTTGTTTCCTCTTTTATTTGCTTCTCCCTTGACTTCTCTAGGGCGCCCACTTGATTTCCTCTTAGGGGAAATTTTTTTCCTCTTTTTCTTTTGGCAAGTATCTTCATACATTCATGCACAAAATATTCTCTCTTTCTTTGGGTATGTTGGGCGCCTAACATCATTCTAGAAAGGCCTTCTAGAAGCTTTTCCATTTGTTCATGACAACATGAAAAATGCCCATTAAGAATTCTCAATAAAATTCTAATGAAATGAAATTAATTCACAAGGCCCGATAAATCTAATTTTGGCCGAGTGTTACTTGTAATCAAATGACTATGTCAAAAAATTATTGACATTCATTTCATCATAGGTCTCAAAAGACAAAAATACCCTTTTGACAATTTTCGTTCTTGTTTTGACTTAGCTTCCAGTTTAACTATTCCTACTGGATGTGATTCGTGACAGTGACCTCATGGATCCAAATGAACAAAGCTTGAGCTAAACACTTGGACTCAAAAGTTCACAAAACTTTTCCAAGTTTAGGTTAATGTCAACTGACTCCACTAAAGAGTTGATATTAAAAATCTATCGGTTCAAATGAATTTATTTTCTACTCAAGAATTCAACCTAATTGTAATGAGCGGATCCACAGAATATTATCAGTGTTTACCCTTCATGAATATCATCAGCTAGTCTGGATTTACAAAATTACCATTTTACCCTTCTAGCTGTTATTTCCTAAACTCCTTTGTCGCTTGTGAATAAGTCAGAAACAATGTATTGACGAGGAGCTAACAAGTCACATTGTTTCATCAAAAGGAGTCAAGACTCAATTTGGACACTGGCCAGTTCATTTATTAACATCCCAAGGAACAAAGCATGAGGTGATATACATTGCATTTTAGCAATCTTGTATATGAATTCCATACCTATGAGAACTTCACAAAGTTACTCATGACATTCTCAAAACTTAGTATTTCACCAATAGGCCTTGTTGGAATCACATAGTGATTCCGAACTCTGACTTTCTCAAATGAGAATACGTAAGTTGTGAAATGGCATGTCTCATTTCAGGATTAAGGTAAGCACGATGCAATTCATACGTAGTGACTTCGAGACATAAGAGGTTAAATGGTTTGTTCTTATCTTGTCTCTAGAAGTGCACTGGTCAATTCAGTACCTTTGGAAGATATCTAGAAGAACTATAGAGTCTCCAACTCTCAATGCCTCATAACCAGACATCATATATTCTTCTAACAATCATACTGAGGTCAAAAGTCCTTGGAATCTTAGATTGTGAATATATTGTTTTAAGCAAACTACGAAGAGTTTGTTCATGCAAATCTACATTTGTCTCTTCGTAAGTTATTTAGTTTGTTTATGGACTAAAGACTAATTTTTTATCATAAAGCTTCAAACAGACAAGGAGGAATGAATGAACGTTTCAACTTTTTATTACTGAATAAGCAATTACAAGCAAGAGTCTTCATGAGACTTTATTACATCAAATGTACAATATAAAGACTACAACTCTTCTTGCGGGCACCATTGACAACACTATTGACCTCAGTACGATTGTTAGGAGAATCTGTGATGTCTGGTTATGGGACATTGAGAGTTGGAGACTCTATAGTTCTTCTAGTTATCATCTGTAGGTACTAAATTGACCAGTGCACTTCTAGACACAAAATAAGAACAATCCATTTAACCTCTTATGTTTGAAAGTCGCTACGTATGAATTGCATCATGCTTACCTTAATCCTGAAATGAGACATGCCATTTCACAGCTTACGTATTCTCATTTGAGAAAGTCAGAGTTCGGAGTCACTATGTGATTATGAACAGGAACTTTTGGTGAAGTACTAAGTTGTGAAGATGTCATGAGTAACTTTGTGATGTTCTCATAGATATGGAATTCATGTACAAGATTGCTGAAATGCAATGTATATCACCTCATGCTTTGTTCCTTGGAATGTGAATAAATGAATTGGCCAGTGTCCAAATTGAGTCTTGACTCTTTTGGATGAGACACTATGACTTGTTAGCTCCTCGTCAATACATTGTTTCTAACTTATTCACAAGCGACAAAGGAGTTGAGGAAATAACAGCTAGAAGGGTAAAATGGTAATTTTGTAAATCCCGACTAGTTGATGATATTCATGAAGGGTAAATATAGATAATATTCAGTGGATCAACTCATCACAATTAGTTGAATTATTGAGTAGAAAATAAATTCATTTGAACCGAGAGATTCTCAGTGTCAACTCTTTAGTGGAGTCAATTGACATTAAGCTAAACTTGGAAAAAGTTTGTGAACTTTTGAGTCCAAGTATTTTAGCTCAAGCTTTATTCATTTGGATCCATGAGGTCACTATCACAAATCATATCGAGTAAGAATAGCTAAACTAGAAGCTATGTCAAAACAAGAACGAGACTAGTTTTACGAAAATTATCAAAAAGATATTTTTGACTTTTTGGACATAGGATAAAATGAATGTCAATAAATTTTTTGACATGGTCATATGATGACTCAAATCACTCGGCCATGATGTGTTCATTGGCCCTTGTGGATTAATTTCATTTCATAGAATTTTACTTGAAAATTCTTAATGGGCTTTTCTTATGTTGTCATGAACAAGTGAAGAAAAATCTAGAAGGCCCTTCTAGAAGGTCTTGGCCGCCTAACCCAAGGAGAAAAAGAGACTAATTTTGTGCATTAATGTATGAAGATACTTTCCAAAAGAAAAAGAGGAAACAAATTTGCATCTAGATGCATTAGGGAATTCGGGCAAATGGGTCAAGGGAGAAGCAAGATAAAAGAGGAAACAAATCCAAGGACTTGCTCGTATAGCTTGCACGTCCAAGATAGAGAAAGGGAAGCCAATATTTGCTCATGAATATGTGATATTCGATAGAAGAGGAAACTACCTTGTTGAAGGTGTTATCGGCCCGTCTCGGACCGACGAGGACAAAAGCGTCACTTCAACCCACACGACCGGCGCGAGGCCTCGGACGGCGGAACCTTGCATCGGCCATTGGCCGGCCCAAGGTTGACTTAGCCATTGGCCGGTACAAACCAATGGTCGGCCCAAGATTGACTCGGCCACTGGCCGGCCCAAACCCTTCAGCCGACCATTAGCCGGCTCAAGCCTTCAGCCGGCCAATGGCCGCCCCAAGGTTCAGCCGGCCATTGGCCGGACCAAGCTTTCAGTCGGCCAATGGCCGACCCAAGGTTCAGCCGGCCATTGGCCGGCCCAAGCTTTCAGCCGGCCAATGGTCGACCCAAGGTTCAGCCGGCCATTGGCCGGCCCAAGCTTTTAGTCGGCCAATGGCCGACCCAAGGTTCAGCTGGCCATTGGCCGGCCCAAGCTTTCAGCCGGCCAATGGCCGACCCAAGGTTCAGCCGGCCATTGGCCGGCCCAAGCTTTCAGCCGGCCAACGACCGACCCAGGGTTCAGCCGGCCATTGGCCGGCCTAAATTTTCAACCGGCCAATGGCCGATCCAAAGGCTCACTCGGCCAAGGGGTTGCCCAAAACACCCCTTGGTCGCCTTTAAATGCAGAGGTCCGCCCTCTCCCAAAGGTAATCCAATTTTGAGTCCCGAAACGCTGTCGAACTCATATCTCGCCCGTTTCACTCATCTTTGGCCTCTAAACACCTAAACCCTCTATATTCCACCTCAATCCTACTAATGTTGAGCGTCAGAGAGGTAAACAGAGGCACCCCCTCTGTTTACCCTTTGTAGTTCACACTCGTTTTCCTCTTTTTCAGGTGTTTGGACGAGATAGACATCATCAGCAGCTAAGGGAAGACTTGGGATACCAAGTCCGACACGCTCGAACCGAAGCGAGATCACTTGGTCCGGCCTTGGGTTTGACCGCTTTCGGTTCCTAAATCGTTGTCCGAAAATGAGCGACAACATTTTGGCGCTAGAAGGAGGGGATCTCCCGACCTTGGCAATGCATTCCCTCTACTACTCTTCTTCTACCTTTGACGACAAAACTCTCGATAGATGAGTCAATTGTTTGTCACCTCCGCAGCCGACCGAGCGACTAGCTCGAGATGCACCTTGGGAAGCACGGCGCGTTGGACTGGGGATCAAGGGCCTCGTGATAACGAGAGCCTACCCCTCGAACCAGCCATCCATGAACCGGCCGGCCGGCGACGCCAATGACGCTCTCCGTGAAGACACGGCCCGGAGACTCTCTGAACTGCTCGAGCGGCCTGGGGTGAGTGGCGCACTCATCGCTGACCTCCTCGGCTACAACAACGTCGACGACGTCAACCATGACAAGAAAGACCCTAACACTAAGGCAAAATAAAAAACCAACAAGACCAACCTCGACCGCGCAACTCACGAAAGTGAACGCGCCCGCACGCCTTCAAGGGGACACCCTTAGGCGGTCGCACCAGGACATCAATCAATGATTGGACGCACACATGCGCACTCGAGGGGACACCCTCAAGAGACCACCTAAAGGCGTCAAAGATCGAGCAATACTCAAGGACGCTCAATCTCAAGGTCCCGAAAGGGATGCTCCGAGCTCCCCATTTGCGTCCAAAACCCCCGGACAGATGACGACATCGATGGTCGCGGCATCCGTCGAGGACGTCGCTTGAATAACACACCCTTGCCAAGGGTGATAGGAACGGCCAACGGAGACTTGAGAGACCGCCTCAATTCCTAAAGGGAGAATCACGGGAGCGACTTGAGAGAAAAACTCAACGCCCGACGCGAGATCGCGAGAGAGGTCGCCGTGGAAGACCAACGACCCAACGTTGTTGATCGAGCATCAAACAAGAAGCGCGTTGCCACACTCGTCGCACCGGCCGGCGGTCCCGACTCACGAAGGAAGAGGCGTAGAAATGGTCAGGTCCCCAATGACCATCCTTCTCCGACCCCGAAGCAATCCCTCGTCCCTCTCAACACGACGCCCGAAAAGATCCAGAGCTTACACAGAGAGGAGCTGGGATCCCCGCCTCCAATGAAGAGGGACCCCGCAACGCGGGATAGGAGCAAAGAATGTGAGTATCACCAAGAGCATGGACACGCGATTGATTCCCTGATTCGTGGCGGGAGTCTAAAAGAATTCGTCGCATCTGCTAGCAAGGTGACAATCCAGACTGAGCACCCGACTCGTTGAAGGGAAGGAAACATCTACTAAAGAACAAACTCCCACCATTTGCAGCCACGATTGTCACAACTTTCGCTGTTAAACTCACGCCCGAACTTGCTCGACTTCGTGATCATTTTATTTCAAGCAAGTTATTTTCTTTTTCCTAAGAAGGCCAAGTGCCATGGCAAGCTGTAACAACCTCTTATTACAATAAAAAAAAATTGCGCTACCTATTGTGACATATTATTGTATATCCCCTGCACGAGAGTTTCCTTCTTTTCGTCTCACAAACGCAAGAAACTCGGGGGGTTAATAGGGAGCAATACTCAATCAAAACAACTAAAAAATAATAATAAAAGTATAACAAAGTCTCAAGGGGCCGATGGTTAGGCCGGAGTTCCCGAAGAGAAACAATCTACACACGACTCCTCGAGTTGAGTTCACTCATCGAGTTGAGTCCCGAGTCCACGAGTCGACTGATGACTCCTCGTGTTGACTCTCCACATGACTCCTCGAGTTGAGTTCCGAGTCCACGAGTCGACTGATGACTCCTCGTGTTGACTCTCGACATGACTCCTCGAGTTGAGGTCGCTCCTCGAGTTGAGTCCCGAGTCCAGGAGCCGACTGATAAGTCCTCGTGCCGACTCTACACATGACTCCTCGAGTTGAGTTCACTCATTGAGTTGAGTCTCGAGTCCAAGAGTTGACTGATGACTCCTCGTGTTGACTCTCCACATGACTCTCCTCGAGTTGAGGTCACTCCTCGAGTTGAGTCCCGAGTCCACGAGTGGACTGATAAGTCCTCGTGGCAACTCTACACATGACTCCTCGAGTTGAGTCCCGAGTCCACGAGTCGACTGATGACTCCTCGTGTTGACTCTCTACATAACTCCTCGAGTTGAGTTCACTCCTCGAGTTGAGTTCCAAGTCCACGAGTCGACTGATGAATCCTCGTGTTGACTCTCCACATAACTCCTCGAGTTGAGTTCACTCCTTGAGTTGAGTCCCAAGTCCATGAGTCGACTGATAAGTCCTCGTGCCGACTCTACACGTAACTCCTCGAGTTGAGTTCACTCCTCGAGTAGAGTTCCGAGTCCACGAGTCGACTGATGACTCCTCGTGCCGACTCAATACATAACTCCTTGAGTTCGCTCCTCGAGTTGAGTTCTGAGTCCACGAGTCGACTGATGACTCCTCGTGTTGAGTCTATTCATGACTCCTCAAGTTGAGTTCATTCTCCGAGTAGAGTTCCGAGTCCACAAGTCGACTGATGACTCGTCGTTCCAACTCTACACATGAGTTGACTAGCCCTCGAGTCAACCTTACGCGTAACTCCTCGAGTCGAGTCTGTTCCCCGAGTTAAGTCCCAAACCCACGAGTCGACTTGAAAGCCCTCGTGTCAAACATGCGCAGTTTCTTAAGTCACCAGTCGACGGTAAACTCACAAGACTCGAGGATAAATCTACATGTTCTCCCACAAGCAACAAAAAATTGTCCCTAAACGACGTGCTTAAGTCGCCCCTAATGGCGCACCAAAACTCGCTCCACGACGCTCTCGTGGGAGGAAGAATGGGCCAACCGAGTCCCCAAACGTGACGAGCGCGCCGTGGCGCCACACTCGCAAGGGCACAAGACTCGACCCACGAGACTCAACCCGAGAACGTGACCAGTGCACTAAGGTGCCACACTCGCCGGGGGATCAAGTCTACACCTAACCTCGCCTATCACATGACACGCGCACCCAAGGGTGCCACGCTCATTAGGTGTTATGATCGCGCTCGCCGCCTAGCTCGCACGCCGATAGGCAGCGACTCACATATGGATTTCAAAGGCCTACGCCCGCCGGACGAAACTGGTCTAGACAGCGTCCACGGAAAACCTGGTCACGCAATGTGGCACCGAGGCCCTTCAAGGCCCAAGCCGTGCAAATCGATCACGCCTTCATTGGTAAATCGAGAAAATAAGCCGCGCACCACCAATAAAGCCGTACAAATCGATTACGCCTTCGTTGGTAAGTCAAGAAAATAAGCCGCGCACCATCGAGACGTGCAAATCGATTACGCCTTCATTGGTAAATCGAGAAAATAAGCCGCGCACCACCAATAAAGCTGTGCAAATAGATTACGCCTTCGTTGGTAAGTCAAGAAAATAAACCGCGCACCATCGAGACGTGCAAATCGATTACGCCTTCATTGGTAAATCGAGAAAATAAGCCGCGCACCACCAATAAAGCCGTGCAAATCGATTACGCCTTCATTGGTAAATCTAGAAAATAAGCCGCGTACCACCGCTAAGACGTACAGATCGATTACGCCTTCATTGGTAAGTTGAGAAAATAAGCCGCGCACTAACAACGCGTGCCAATCGATCGCACCTTCATCAGCAAATCGAGAACATAAAACAACAAAATCCGTCCCTCGCGACGCGCAAAAGCCGTCTCTCGTGACGAGCAAAGGCCGTCCCTCGCGACGCACAAAAGCCGTTCCTCGCGACGCACCAAAGCCGTCCCTCGCAATGCATTAAAATCCCTTTTACGGCGCGCTCACAAACCCGACAGCGTTCGTCCCATGCCACACGTCAGTGCAAGTACTGAGTTTCCACTCGACCCACGCTCGACCAGAAACTAGGGGGGCTAATGTTATCGGCCCGTCTCGGACCGACGAGGACAAAAGCGTCACTTCAACCCACACGACCGCCGCGAGGCCTCGGACGGCGGAACCTTGCCTCGGCCGTTGTCCGGCCCAAGGTTGACTCAGCCATTGGCCGGTCTAAACCAATGGCCGGCCCAAGATTGACTCGGCCATTGGCCGGCCCAAGCTTTCAGCCGGCTAATGGCCGCCCCAAGGTTCAGCCGGCCAATGGCCTACCCAAGGTTCAGCCGGCCATTGCCGGACCAAGCTTTCAGCCGGCCAATGGCCGACCCAAGGTTCAGCCGGCCATTGGCCGACCAAAGCTTTCAGTCGGCCAATGGCCGACCCAAGGTTCAACCGGCCATTGGCCGGGCCAAGCTTACAGCCGGCCAACAGTCGACCCAAGGTTCAGCTGGCCATTGGCCGGCCCAAGCTTTCAGCCGGCCAACAGCTGACCCAAGGTTCAGCCGGCCATTGGCCGGCCCAAGCTTTCAGCCGGCCAATGGCCGACCCAAGGTTCAGCCGGCCATTGGCCGGCCCAAGCTTTCAGCTGGCCAACGGCAGACCCAAGGCCGGCCCAAATTTTTAGCCGGCCAATGGCCGATCCAAAGGCTTACTCGGCCAAGGGGTTGCCCAAAACACCCCTTGGTCGCCTATAAACGCAGAGGTCCGCCCTATCCCAAAGGTAATCCAATTTTGAGTCCCGAAACGCTATCGAACTCAAACCTCGCTCGTTTCACTCATCGTTTGCCTCTAAACACCTAAACCCTCTATATTCAACCTCAATCCTACTAATGTTGAGCGTCGGAGAGGTAAACAGAGGCACGCCCTCTGTTTCCCCTTTGTAGTTCACACTTCTTTTCCTCTTTTTCAAGTGTTTGGATGAGATAGACATCATCAATAGCTAAGGGAAGACTTGGGAGACCAAGTCCGACACTGTCGAACCGAAGCGAGATCACTTGGTCCGGCCTTGGGTCTGACCGCTTTCGGTTCCTAAATCGTTGTCACAACATAAGGTAATCCCTCCCTTATAAATAGAGGCCTCATTCTCGTTGTTTATTCATTCCGTTTTAGAGATTGAGAGTTTCTCTCTCTAACTAGGCCGTCCAGCTCTTCCCTCTCTCTCTAGTTTTCTTTCGTTTTTGTTTTGGCACCTAGGTCCACATTTGACCTAGTGTTTTAGCTCTTCGAATTTCTGACTTGTTCTCGAGTCGTCGTGTTTAAAAGTGCCCACACACTAATTCCTTTCTTTCTCGAGTGATTTTAGTGATAGAAACTTTCGTGGTTGCTCGAGTTCCCGAGGAAAGAAGAGAGACGTGCTGCGAGGGGAGACGAACATTTCAACCATCAAAAGGCTTCTCAACTTTCAAGCTTCTCAAAGGTTAGTAAACTTATATTGCTCGTTTATAATTTTAATTTATATGTACTTGCTCTTTGTCTAGGTTAGTAAAATCGTTTTACTTGTTTTAAAGAAAATTTTTAAATTCCGCCGCTTGCTCGAAGCGTTAAACTTTTTCTTAACACTAGATCAATTCCAACATTCAATTATTCACATTCCAAGAAACAAAGCATGAGGTGATATACATTGCATTTCAGCAATCTTGTATGGGAATTCCATATCTATGAGAACTTCACAAAGTTACTCATGACATCTTCATAACTTAGTACTTCACCAATATGTCTTGTTAAGAATCACATAGTGAATCCGAACTCTAACTTTCTCAAATGAGAATACGTAAGCTATAAAATGGCATGTCTCATTTCAGGATTGAGGTAAGGATGATGCAATTCATACGTAGTGACCTCGAGACATAAGAGGTTAAATGGTTTGTTCTTATCTTGTCTCTAGAAGTGCACTGGTCAATTTAGTACCTTTGAAAGATACCGAGAAGAACTATAGAGTCTCCAACTCTTAATGTCCCATAACCAAACATCATAGAATCTCCTAACAATCGTACTGAGATCAATAATCCTTTGATCAATAATCCTTTGATCCTTAGATTGTGAATGTATTGTTTTAAGCAAACCATGAAGAGTTTGTTCATGCAAATCTATATTTGTCTCTTCATGTGTGGTTAGGTTTGTTTATGGACTAAAGACTAAGGTTTTATCATAAAGCTTCAGAAAAGGAAGAATGAATGAATATTTCAACTTTTATTATTAAATAAGAAATTACAAGCAAGAGTATTCATGAGATTTTATTACATCAAATGTACAAAAGTAAAGACTACAACTCTTCTTGTGGGCACCATTGACAACGGAAGAACCTTGATGCTCTTTCGTTGTTTGAGATAGTCCAAATCCCTCGCGAAGCAAACACCGAGGCTGACGCCCTGGCACGCCTCACGTCGGGAATAGACGTAGAGGGGAAGGCAGCGTCCCAATAGAGGTGTTGAACCGACCCTACGTCTCGAGAAGTGATGTAGGGGTGATCGACAACGTGCCACCCCCATCATGGAAGACACCGCTCGTGGAATACCTCAAGCAGGGAGTCGTTCTCGACAACAAAGAAGAAGCGAGAAAGCTGAGACGCTTGGCACCAAAGTACTACACCATGAGAGGGGACACTCTATTCAAGAGAGGGCACTCAATGCCACTCCTTCGGTGCTTGAATGAGGGCGTGTGCGGGAATCACGTTGTTGGACAATCTTTAACTCTGAAAATCCTGAGACTCGGGTACTTTTGGCCAACCTTGAAAAAGGACTCCCACGAGTGGGCCATAAAATGTGAAAAATGTCAGAGATTCGCTCACGTCCCGCTCCGGATCATCGTGCCTTCGCAAAGTGGGGGATCGACCTCATCGGCGAGCTGCCTATGGCCCCACGACAATACAAGCATGCGATCGTAGCAATCGATTACTTTACCAAGTGGGTAGAGGCAAAACCATTGGAAAAAATCAAGGAGGCGAATACAACTAACTTCATCTGGAAGAACATCATCTGCCGCTTCGGGATCCCCGCCTCGATCGTGACAGACAACATGAAGCAATTCGATAATGCAAGCGTCCGCGACATATGTGAGCAGTTGGGAATCAGCAAGACATTCTCCTCCCCTCGGCATCCCCAGGCTAACGGCCAAGTCGAGGTAGTCAACAAGACAATCAAGGAGAATCTGAAAAAGAAAATAGAAGAAAGAAAGGGAGAATGGGCCGATGAGCTTCCTGCAGTCATGTGGGCTTATCGATCGACCGCATGAAACATGACCGACGAAACACCATTCGTTCTTGCGTTCGGGGTTGAATCCGTGGTCCCCATCGAAACCAAGCTCCCGACTTTTCGCATGAAAGAATTAGAGGAATGCACCAACAACGAGGCAATGAGGCTCGAGCTGGGCCTTATAGACGAGAAATACGCAGACACACTGACCCACCTTGCCACACAGAAGAGAAAGGTCGAGAAATACTTTAATTCTAAAGTCAAGCTTCGAAAATTCACCGACGGAAGAATCGTCCTCAGAAAGGTGTTTCCAGAACACCAAGGTGCAAGGAGGAGGAGTCCTGGGTCCCACCTAGGAGGGCCCGTACCATGTGCGCCGAGCCATACACGACGGCACCTACGAGCTCGAGAATCTAGAAGGGCTCGTGTTCACTCACCCGTGGAACGCCGAGCATTTGAGGCAATATTACCAATAAAGCTCGTCCCCATCTCTCTTGTTTTCTTTTTCAATTTCGTTAATGACGATTTCAAATTTGAGCGAGGCAAACAGCCATGGGATGTAATTTTACTCCTTTGCATAATATAAGACCTGTTGTCAATGGTGCCCACAAGAAGAGTTGTAATCTTTATATTCTACATTTGATGTAATAAAGTCTCATGAAGACTCTTGCTTGTAATTGCTTATTCATTAATAAAAAGTTGAAACGTTCATTCAATCTTCCTTGTCTGAAGCTTTATGATAAAACATTAGTCTTTAGTCCATAAACAAACTAAACAACTTACGAAGAGACAAATGTAGATTTGCATGAACAAACTCTTCGTAGTTTGCTTAAAACAATATATTCACAATCTAAGATTCCAAGGACTATTGACCTCAGTATGATTGTTAGAAGAATCTATGATGTCTGGTTATGAGGCATTGAGAGTTGGAGACTCTATAGTTCTTCTAGGTATCTTCCAAAGGTACTGAATTGACCAGTGCACTTCTAGAGACAAGATAAGAACAAACCATTTAACCTCTTATGTCTCGAAGTCACTACGTATGAATTGCATCGTGCTTACCTTAATCCTGAAATGAGACATGTCATTTCACACCTTAGTATTCTCATTTGAGAAAGTCAGAGTTCGGACTCACTATGTGATTCCGAACAGGGCCTATTGGCGAAGTACTAAGTTGTGAGAATGTCATGAGTAACTTTGTGAAGTTCTCATAGATGTGGAATTCATGTACAAGATTGCTGAAATACAATGTATATCACCTCATGCTTTGTTCCTTGGAGTGTGAATAAATGAACTGGCCAGTGCCCAAATTGAGTCTTAACTCTTTTGGATGAAACAATGTGACTTGTTAGCTCCTCGTCAATACATTGTTTCTAACTTATTCACAAGCGACAAAGGAGTTGAGGAAATAACAGCTAGAAGGGTAAAATGGTAATTTTGTAAATCTCGACTAGCTGATGATATTCATGAAGGGTAAACACAGATAATATTAAGTGGTTCCGCTCATCATAATTAGGTTGAATTCTTGAGTAGAAAATAAATTCATTTGAACCGAGAGATTTTCAGTGTCAACTCTTTAGTGGAGTCAGTTGACATTAAGCTAAACTTGGAAAAGGTTTGTGAACTTTTGAGTCCAAGTATTTAGCTAAAGCTTTGTTCATTTGGATCCATGAGGTCACTGTCACGAATCACATCGATTAGGAATAGTTAAACTGGAAGCTAAGTCAAAACAAGAACGAAAATTGTCAAAAGGGTATTTTTGTCTTTTGAGACATAGGATGAAATGAATGTCAATAAATTTTTTGACAAGGTCATTTGATGACTTAATAATACTCGGCCATGACTTGATCATTGGGCCTTGTGGATTAATTTCATTTTATAAGAATTTTATTGAAAAATCTTAATGGGCCTTTTTCATGTTCTCATGAACAAATAAAGAAGCTTCTAGAAGCTCCTTCTAGAGGACATGTTGGGCGCCTACTACCCAAGAGATAGAGAGAATATTTTGTGCATAAATGTATCAAGATACTTGCCAAAAGAAAAAAGAGGAAACAAATTTGCATGAGGATGCTTTAGGGTAATCGGCCAAGAGAGAGTCAAAGGCAAGGCATGGAATAAAATAGGAAACAAATCCAAGGCTTATTGAAGCCTATGTTGGCCGTGTGACTCAATAAAGGAAATAGGGAAATTAGCTCATGAATATGTGATATTCTATAGAAGAGGAAACTACCTTATAGAAGGTGAGACCTCTCCTATGAATAGGAGCCTCATTCCACACATTTCATTCATCCAAGTTTAAGAGATTTGACAGACTCTCTCTCTAGAACTTGGCCACCCCTCTCCTCTCTCTCTCTAGTCAATTTTGTTTTATTGTTTTGGCACCTAGGTCCTCATTTGACCTAGAGTTTAGCTCTGCGACTTCAAGACTCGTTCTTAAGTCGTAGTGTTTAAAAGTGTCCACTCACTAATTCCTTTTATTTCGAGTGATTTAGTGATAGAAACTTTCGTGGTTGCTCGAGTTGCCAAGAAAGAAAGAGAGACGTGCTGCGAGGGGAGACGAGCGTTGCAAACTTTCCAAAAGCTTCTCAAAGTTCAAGCTTCAAGAAAGGTTAGTAAACTTCTTAGCTCATATTAGTTTTTATTTACATGTGCTCGCTCTTTGTCTAGGTTAGTAAAAAAACTGTTTTTACTTGAAAAGAAATTTTTTAAAATTCCGCCGCATAACGAAGCGTTAAACTTTTTCTTAAACCCTAGATCAATTCCAACAAGACCATCAGATTACGTTTCATTTTGCATTTTATGATACATTGCTATAATTTCTAGTCTCCTCTACGAGTACCCAAGAAACTCGGGGGGCTAACAGGGACACATCATTCGCGCGACGCCTCGCACGACTAAAAAAAGGTAGTCCATCGGACTCACAAGTGACTTGCGGGCCGACAGGCGTTACATCCGCACACCGGATGGGAGTCCCAAGGCAACAACCAAAACCCAAAATGCGACGTGTGCACCGACAGGTACCACGCTCGTTGGGAACTATGCCTACTCAAAGCCCATCTTGAAGCACGACACGCACTCCAACAGGTAGCGTACATACCAGGAAAGTGGCCCGCTCGCCGCCCAGCTCGTGCACCGATAGATAGCGAGTCGCCAATGGGTTTCAAAGGCTTGTGTCCGCCACACGAAACTAGTCTAGCCAACATCCACGGAAAATCTAACCACACGATGCGGCACCAAGCCGTGCAAACCGGTTACACTAGACATAGCAAACCAAGACTCATAAGACACACAACAACCAAGTCGCGCGTATCGACTACGCTAGATATAGGAAATCGAGAAAATAAGATGCATAATAAACCAGAGAAGGGTAAACAAAAAAAATCGATGTCATGGAAACAATCCAACGGAAAAGGGAAAATGACAAATATCCAAAAAAAACGTCAAAGAAAGTGAGCGCTAAACAAGTGCACAAAAAATCGAAACGAAACCAGCTACTCGGAACCAAAATCAACTTGCTCCTCGTCGATCTCTAGAAGAGCACCCGATCCATAAGTGGCCTCTCCGTCGGGGGGACAGTTCGTCGATTCGGCGGCCTCCACAGTGATGTGAACCTCGCTGCCTTTGCGATGAACGAAGCTCAAATCGTTGCGGAATTACGTGGGTTGCCTCAATAAGTCTTTGCTTCAGTTTGGATGAAAGTTTGCGGTTTTGTTGTTGTAGAGAATTTTTGGTGGTTTTTGGATAGGTTATGTTGTCGCTCGTTTTCGGACAACGATTTAGGAGCCCCGAACGGTTCGACCCGAGGCCGGACCAAGTGGTCGCGTTCGGGCTCGAGCGTGTCGGACTCGGTATCTCGAGCCTTCCCTTAGTTGTGAATGTCCCTTGGGTTCGTCCGAACACCTCCAAATGAGGAATCTGGAGGGTGAACAGGGGTGTGACCGCGCCAAAGGTTGGCTGCCTATGTACCCTTTAGTCGGGATCAGGTCATGACGTAGTTCAGGGCAAGTGTCGTGGCTGGATCGCGAGCGTTGGGTCGGCTGGATCTGCGGCGTCGGTCGGGATGAAAGCTTCGGCGAGCACCAAAGTCGGCCTACGCGCGCCGGGGCCGAACAGGTCTGTAGCACCGGCGGGAGTCGAGGCTTCGGCGGGCGTCGAGGCTGGATCGCGAGCGCCGGGTCGGCTGGATCTGCGGCGTCGGTCGGGATGAAAGCTTCGGCGAACACCAAAGTCGGCCTACGCGCACCGGGGCCGAACAGGTCTGCAGCGCCGGCGGGAGTCGAGGCTTCGGTGGGCGTCGAGGCTGGATCGCGAGCGCCGGGTCGGCTAGATCTGCGGCGTCGGTCAGGATGAAAGCTTCGGCGAGCACCAGAGTCGGCCTACGCGCGCCGGGGCCGAACAGGTCTGCAGCGCCGGCGAGAGTCGAGGCTTCGGCGGGCTTCGAGGCTGGATCACGAGCGCCGGGTCGCCTGCGTTCGCTGCTTCGGAATCTCTGAGAATGAGAAATCGAAGAGAATTCACTCCAGGCCTAGGATAGCCTTAAGAGAAGCAGAGAGAAGTCTTAAGTTTCTTTTCAGCAGGAATGCGTTTTTTCTCTTTCCCCTCAATGAGAGGGGGTATTTATAGTAGTTGGAGGTTGCGTGTTGAGGGATTTGGTAGGGCCCAGCCGAAATGGCTTCAAGAGTGATAAAGAAAATGCTCTTCGTGGGGAAAGATTGGTGTTGGGATGATATCATGGTTTATTGGTGGGTCCCAGAAAACAAATAAGCTTAGCTCATTGGTGTGGAAAGGATGGTGTTGGGATGATATTATGGTTTATTGGCGGGTCCCAGAAAACAAATAAGCTGAGCTCATTGGTGTGGAAAGGTTGGTGTTGGGATGATATTATGGGCTGGTACTTTTCCTTTTTGGTCCTTGGCATGGCAGGGATTTTTCCTTTTCGGTCCTTGGCAGGACTACGATTGCCTCCACAATCTTTGGGTTGGACTTCCTCCTGGAGGTCGAGCCTGCCTGGAGGTCAAGCTCGCCGGGAGGCCGAGCTCGTTTGGGGGTCGAGGTCGAGCTCGTGAGGCCGAGGTCGAGCTCGTGAGGCCGAGGTCGAGCTCGTGAGGCCGAACTCGAGCTCGCGAGGCCAAGGTCGAGCTCGCGGGGCCGAGGTCGAGCTAACTCGAGCTCGCGGGGCCGAGGTCGAGCTCGTGGGGCCGAGGTGGAGCTCGTGAGGCCGAGGTGGAGCTCGTGAGGCCGAGGTGGAGCTCGTGAGGCCGAGGTCGAGCTCGTGAGGCCGAGGTCGAGCTCGCGAGGCCGAGGTCGAGCTCGCGAGGCCGAGGTCGAGCTCGTGAGGCCGAGGTCAAACTCATGGGGCCGAGGTCGAGCTCGTGTAGCCAAGGTCGAGCTCGTAGGGCCGATGTCGAGCTCGGGAGGCCGAGGTCGAGCTCGTGAGGCCGAGGTCGAACTCATGGGGCTGAGATCGAGCTCGTGGGGCTGAGGTCGAGCTCGTGGGGGCCGAGGTCGAGCTCGTGAGGCCGAACTCGAGCTCGCGAGGCCGAGGTCGAGCTCGCGAGGCCGAGGTCGATGAGGCCGAGGTCGAGCTCGCGAGGCCGAGGTCGAGCTCGTGGGGCCGAGGTCGAGCTCGTGAGGCCGAAGAGATGCTTTGTCCTCGTTTGAGTTCGGCCTAAAATGTTTTTTTTATGGGAAAAATCTCTCATAATATTAGCCCCCCAGTTTTTTGGAGGACTTTGTCGTTCAAGAAACTTCGTGTCTTCGGGCGGATCGTTGCCTGCCACGGCGTTACCCCGACCGTCCTTGGTTTCCTAGCTTGAGTACGTCGACGGTGAGCGCTCCCCACATGCCTTCGCTCGTTGTTGGGTTGCTCGTACAACATTGTTTGCTTTAGTTAAAGCTTTTTTGCCAGTTATGCGTCTTATTTTCTCGACTTGTTATGCTCAGCGTAATCGTCTTGCGCAATTTGATCAACGCGTGTCTCACGAACTTGGCTTACTATATCTAGCATAACCAGTTTGCACGGCTTACCGCCACACTTGTCGGCGAAGTTTCCCGCAGACGCTGGCTAGACGAGTTGCTCCCGACGGGTGCGACTTTCGGCCATCCATTCGTGACTCACTGCCTATCGGCGTGTGCGAGCTGGGTGGCCGCCGCGCTTATCTCCCGTCGAGTACGCTACCTATCGGTGTGCGCATCGGAGCGAGCTTGTTGTGGATGCAGTTCCCAGTGAGCGTGGTACTTGTCGGTACGCGTGTCATGTTTTGGGTTTTGACTGCCGGGATCGACAGTCCGGTGCGCGGACGTGATCCCCCGACGTCCCGTTGCCTATCGGTGTGCGAGGCGTGGAATCGTACGAGAGTGTCGCACAAGGGTCGGAGGTCCGGGGCGCGGATCCGACTTGTTGACGTTTCGCTACCCTTCGGCGCGTAAAACGCGTCATTGCGCGAGTGCGTCGTGCGCGGGTCGGAGGCCCGGTGCGCGGATCCGACTTGTTGACGCTTCGCTACCTTTCGGCGCGTGAAACGTGTCATTGCGTGAGTGCGTCGCGCGCGGGTCGGAGGTCCGGTGCGCGGATCCGACTTGTTGACGCTTCGCTACCTTTCGGCGCGTAAAACGTGTCATTGCGCGAGTGCGTCGCGCGCGGGTCGGAGGTCCGGTGCGCGGATCCGACTTGTTGATGCTTCGCTACCTTTCGGCGCGTAAAACATGTCATTGCGCGAGTGCGTCGCGCGCAGGTCGGAGGTCCGGTGCGCGGATCCGACTTGTTGACGTTTCGCTACCTTTCGGCGCGTAAAACGTGTCATCGCGCGAGTGCGTCGCGCGAAAAAAGAGCTTGTTAGCCTCATTAGCCCCCCGAGTTTCTTGTGTACTCGTAGAGGAGACAAGAAATTATAATACAACAGGGTAGAGGTTTCGGAGTGAAATGTAATTAGATTATCATGTGGAAATAGTCAAAAAATTACATTCCCAGGCTGTTGGCCGTACTTGAAATTTTTAAAATTGTCTTTGCAAAAATCGAAAATAAAATGAAAACAACAAAACATAGAGTAAGCAGGAACGGGCATCTATTGGTGGTATTGCCAAAGGTGCTCCACGTTCCAAGGGTGCGTGAATACGAGTCCTTCTAGGTTCTCGAGCTCGTACGTGCCGTTGTGGATGGCTCGGCGCACACGGTACGGGCCTTCCCAGGTGGGACCCAGAACTCCCGCACCTTGCACCTTGGTGTTTTGGAATACCCTTCTGAGGACGAGGCTTCCATCGGCGAACTTTTGCAACTTGATCTTGGAGTTGCAGTACTTCTCGACCTTCCTCTTTTGTGCGGTAAGGCGGGTGAGTGCGTCCGCCCTCTTCTCATCTATGAGGTCTAGCTCGAGCCTGATTGCATCGTCGTTGGCGACTTCTTCGTATTCCTCGATGCGCAGGGTCGGTAGCTTGGTCTCGACAGGTACCATGGCCTCGATGCCGAACGCGAGAGCGAAAAGGGTTTCGCCGGTCGCGTTTCGAGCGGTGGTTCGGTATGCCCACAAGACCATAGGAAGCTGGTCGGCCCAAGCCCCCTTTCTTTCTTCCAGCTTCTTTTTCAGGTTCTCCTTGATTGTTTTGTTGACCGCCTCGACTTGACCGTGGCTTGTGGATGGCGGGGAGAAGAGAAAGTCTTGCTAATGCCCAAATGCTCGCACATTTCTCGGAGGCGCGTGTTGCCAAATTGCTTTCCGTTATCGGTCACAATCGACGCGGGGATCCCGAAGCGACAGACAATGTTCTTCCAGATGAAGTTCTTCGTGTTCGCCTCGGTGATCTTTGCTAGCGGCTCGGCCTCTACCCACTTCGTGAAATAGTCGATTGCCACGATCGCGTGCTTGTATTTCCTCGGGGCCGTGGGTAGCTCACCGATGAGGTCGACTCCCCATTTCGCGAAGGGTGACGGCACGATGATCGGGCATAAAGGGGCCGGCGCTTGGCGCGGGATGTGGGTGAACCTTTGGCACTTGTCGCATTTTTTGGCCCACTCGTGGGAGTCCTTTTTCAAGGTTGGCCAAAAATATCTGTTGTTGGCCCGTCTAGGGCCAACGGGAACAAGGGCATCTCTTCGACCCACATGGCTGGTACGAGATCTTGGGCGGCAAAACCCTGACTCAACCAGGAGCCGGCCCAAACCAATGGCCAAGTGAAAACCCAGCCATGGGCCGAGTCAATGGATCACCCGGCCATTGGCTGGGTCAAATGGCTCACTCGGCCATTGGACAGTTCACTCGGCCAATGGCCGAGTGAACCCCTCAGCCACCAAGGCAGTTCACTCGGCCATTGGCCGAGTGAACCTTCCAGCAGTTCACTCGGCCAATGGCCGAGTGAACCCCTCAGCCACCAAGGCAGTTCACTCGGCCATTGGCCGAGTGAACCTTCCAGCAGTTCACTCGGCCAATGGCCGAGTGAACCTTCCAGCCGCCAAGGCAGTTCACTCGGCCATTGGCCGAGTGAACCTTCCAGCAGTTCACTCGGCCAATGGCCGAGTGAACCTCCCAGCTGCCTCAGCAGTTCACTCGGCCATTGGCCGAGTGAACCTTCCAGCAGTTCACTCGGCCAATGGTCGAGTGAACCTCAGCCGGCCCAAGACCTTCACTCGGCCAATGGCCGAGTGAACCTCACCACCATGTTCACTCGGCCATTGGCCGACCCAGCCTCCTCCAAGGCTGACCCAAACATTCTCACTCGGCCAAGGGGTCTTCAAACCACCCCTTGGCTGCCTATAAATACCAAGGCACCCCCCTTTGGTCCAGGTAATCCATTCTTGAGTATTGAAACGCTGCCGAACTCGTACCTCGCTCGTTTCTCTCAAGCTTTGGCCTCTAAACACCCCTAAAACCTCTATACTCCACCTCAATCATACTAATGTTGAGCGTCGGAGAGGTAAACAGAGGCAACCCCTCTGTTTCCCCTTTGTAGTTCACACCTTTCTGTTCGCGTTTCAGGTGCTTGGACGAGATAGAGATCATCTACAGCTAAGGGACGGCTTGGGATATCAAGCCCGACACGCTCGAGTCGAGACGAGACCACTTGGTCCGGCCTTGGGTCTAACCGTCTACGACTCCTAAATCGTTGTCCGAAAAACTGCGACAACATTTTGGCGCTAGAAGGAGGGGCTCACCGACCTTAGCACGCTCTCCCTTCCATTCCACACTTTCACTACAACTACGACTCTCGAGAGATGAGTCATCTACCAACTACCTCCGCGGGTACCCGAGCGACGAGCTCGAGGTACGGTCTCCGACTCCTCGCACACCGTCTTGAAGGGCAACCTCGCGATAGCGAGAGCCAGCCCCAAGACCCGGTGAGCGACCCCGAGGCCGAGCTCCGAGAGGACACGGCCCGGCGGCTCGCGGAGCTCCTTGACCGTCCCGGCATTGACGGCTCCCTCATCGCCGGTCTCCTCGGGTACGACGTCGAGGATCGATCTGCTCAGGATTACTTCGACCCCGAATACGTGGAGGAGTCGAGGACCGACGAGGCCACCCCTAGCCTCGCTCAAGCGCGACCCGAGAGGGCCAACGGTGCGTTGGCCGATCCTTTGTACCCGGCGCGACAACAGGCACGGTCACAGTCCCGGGGACTCGCCCCCTCGGTTTCAAGAGGTGGCCGGACACGGCCCCTCGCCGAGGAGAGAGCGACTCTGGTCGACGATGGAGCCGATAGCCGAGCGCTCGCCGGACGACCCGACCAAGGGCGACCTCGCCTCGTCACGCACCAAGCGTGGACCTTAGAGAACGCTTGACGGCGCAGAGAAACTCCCGAGGGGAGGATCTCCGCCAAAGGCTAAATTCTCGAAGGGACGCGCTCCCCGCCGCAACTCTTGGCCGACCTCAGGCCAATGTCATGGACCAAGCGTCCAACGAACGCCAACCGGTGACTCCCGTGGCCCCGACGGTCGGCCCTGCTAACGGGCTTGACGTGGTCACGATGATTCAGAGCCTCCAGAATCAAATCATCGAGATGAGGGAGTCAGGGAGGCAAAGGCCGTACGGAGGGATCGAGGAATCATACTCTCCCTTCGCCGCACAAGTCCTCGCGCAGCCATGCGTGGGAAACTTTAAGTTACCGTCCATTCCCCCCTATGATGGACGTACGGACCCCCACTTCCACGTCCAACACTATGAGACGTGGATGACGATGCAAGGGCAGACGGACGCCACCCTCTGCCAAGCCTTCAGCCTGACCCTCACAGGGTCGGGCTTTGAGTGGTTCCAAAGTTTGAGGCCTGGAAGCATCCCGTCCTTCCGGGCCTTGCGAGAGGCTTTCCTCGCTCGCTTCGCCACGCTTGTGGCACAAAAGAAATCGAAGACCCACCTCCTCTCCATTCGACAGGGGAGAGATGAGACATTGAGACAATACCTCGCTCGCTTCACCGAGGAGTCTCACAAAGTCGAGGGCTTCGACGACAAGGACGCCATCACGGCGATCACCGAGGGAGTTTGCACGAGCGACTTCCTCAAGTCCATTGTCGGGCAAGTCCCGCGAGACATGGCGGAGCTGATGACGAGAGCCCGCACACATATGGGAATCGAGGACTATCTCGATGGTCGCGATGGCCGAAAGTCAGGAGGACAAGGTAGTCGCCATCGCGAAGAACGGGACGAAGATCGCCCCGACCCTCAAAGCAAGAGGAGCAGGGGAGGCCGGGCCCCTAACGGTCGCCCCCTCTCCGGTCCAAGATCGTCGCACGTTGATAGCTTCCGAGCGTCATCAACATACACCCCTCTGAACACTCCGCAAGAGCGGATCCTAGCTCTGCACCGCGACAAGCTAGGAAGTCCGGCTCCTCTAGCGAAGGATCCCGCGAAGAGGGATCGGAACAAGTTCTGTGAGTACCACCAGGATCACGGGCATCTGACGTCCGAGTGCTATCATCTTAGGCGTTAGATCGAGGCCCTGATTCAGGACGGGAAATTAAAAGAGTATGTCCTGAGAACGGTCGGGACGGCCGTTGTGCACGAAGGCCGTCCACGGCAAGGAAGGAAGGGTCCGGCGACGGTGACTGTCATGGACCAGGCAGCGATTGAAGAACCGGAGAGCTCACAGCTGCATGTCGTGGGCTAAGCCCGTCCCCTTTTCTCATTATGTCATTTTATTTACGGTTTTAAGACAATCTCGAATTTCAATAAGGCCAATGGCCCAGGGATGTAATTTTTGACTATTTGTGCATGATAATTGTATCACATTTCACCTCGAAGTCTTTATCTTGCTGCATTATAATTTCTAGTCTCCTCTACGAGTACACGAGAAACTCGGGGGGCTAATGGGAAACAATGCTCAACGAAGAACAATGCTCGACGAAACTAAAGTTCGCTCGCTCAACAAAAAAAAAAAAAAAAAAAAAAAGAAAGAAAGAGAGACGCGCAAATCGATTATGCCTTCGTTGGCAAGTCGAGAAAAGTAAGACGCGCACAACACAACGAAGACGCGCAAATCGATTATGCCTTCGTTGGCAAGTCGAGAAAAGTAAGACGCGCACAACACAACGAAGACGCGCAAATCGATTATGCCTTCGTTGGCAAGTCGAGAAAAGTAAGACGCGCACAATACAACAAAGACGTGCAAATCGATTATGCCTTCGTTGGCAAGTCGAGAAAAGTAAGACGCGCACAACACAACGAAGACGCGCAAATCGATTATGCCTTCGTTGGCAAGTCGATAAAAGTAAGACGCGCACAATACAACAAAGACGTGCAAATCGATTATGCCTTCGTTGGCAAGTCGAGAAAAGTAAGACGCGCACAACACAACGAAGACGCGCAAATCGATTATGCCTTCGTTGGCGAGTCGAGAAAAGTAAGACGCGCACAATACAACAAAGACGTGCAAATCGATTATTCCTTCGTTGGCAAGTCGAGAAAAGTAAGACGCGCACAACACAACGAAGACGCGCAAATCGATTATGCCTTCGTTGGCAAGTCGAGAAAAGTAAGACGCGCACAACACAACGAAGACGCGCAAATCGATTATGCCTTCGTTGGCAAGTCGAGAAAAGTAAGACGCGCACAACACAACGAAGACGCGCAAATCGATTATGCCTGCGTTGGCAAGTCGAGAAAAGTAAGACGCGCACAATACAACAAAGACGTGCAAATCGATTATGCCTTCGTTGGCAAGTCGAGAAAAGTAAGACGCGCACAACATAACGAAGACGCGCAAATCGATTATGCCTTCGTTGGCAAGTCGAGAAAAGTAAGACGCGCACAATACAACAAAGACGTGCAAATCGATTATGCCTTCGTTGGCAAGTCGAGAAAAGTAAGACGCGCACAACACAACGAAGACGCGCAAATCGATTATGCCTTCGTTGGCAAGTCGAGAAAAGTAAGACGCGCACAATACAACAAAGACGTGCAAATCGATTATTCCTTCGTTGGCAAGTCGAGAAAAGTAAGACGCGCACAACACAACGAAGACGGGCAAATCGATTATGCCTTCATTGGCAAGTCGAGAAAAGTAAGACGCGCACAATACAACAAAGACGTGCAAATCGATTATGCCTTCGTGGCAAGTCGAGAAAAGTAAGACGCGCACAACACAACGAAGACGCGCAAATCGATTATGCCTTCGTTGGCAAGTCGAGAAAAGTAAGACGCGCACAATACAACAAAGACGTGCAAATCGATTATGCCTTCGTTGGCAAGTCGAGAAAACAAGACGCGCACAAAACAACAAAGCCGTGCTAACCGATCGCGCCCTCATTGGTAGCTCGAGAAAATGAGCCACGCACGATCAACCCGAAACAAAAAGTCGTCCCTCGCGACGCGCGAAGGCCATTCCTCATGATGCAAACCCGAGAGCATTCATCCCGCGTCCGCATAAAAGCGTAGATTTTGAGTTTCCACTCGACCTACGCTCGACCGGAAACTCGGGGGGCTAATGTTGTTGGCCCGTCTAGGGCCAACGGGAACAAGGGCATCTCTTCGACCCACATGGCTGGTACGAGATCTTGGGCGGCGAAACCCTGACTCAACCAGGAGCCGGCCCAAACCAATGGCCAAGTGAAAACCCAGCCATGGGCCGAGTCAATGGCTCACCCGGCCATTGGCTGGGTCAAATGGCTCACTCGGCCATTGGACAGTTCACTGGGCCAATGGCCGAGTGAACCCCTCAGCCACCAAGGCAGTTCACTAGGCCATTGGCCGAGTGAACCTTCCAGCAGTTCACTCGGCCAATGGCCGAGTGAACCCCTCAGCCACCAAGGCAGTTCACTCGGCCATTGGCCGAGTGAACCTTCCAGCAGTTCACTCGGCCAATGGCCGAGTGAACCTTCCAGCCGCCAAGGCAGTTCACTCGGCCATTGGCCGAGTGAACCTTCCAGCAGTTCACTCGGCCAATGGCCGAGTGAACCTCCCAGCTGCCTCAGCAGTTCACTCGGCCATTGGCCGAGTGAACCTTCCAGCAGTTCACTCGGCCAATGGCCGAGTGAACCTCAGCCGGCCCAAGACCTTCACTCGGCCAATGGCCGAGTGAACCTCACCACCATGTTCATTCGGCCATTGGCCGACCCAGCCTCCTCCAAGGCCGACCCAAACATTCTCACTCGGCCAAGGGGTCTTCAAACCACCCCTTGGCTGCCTATAAATACCAAGGCACCCCCCTTTGGTCCAGGTAATCCATTCTTGAGTATTGAAACGCTGCCGAACTCGTACCTCGCTCGTTTCTCTCAAGCTTTGGCCTCTAAACACCCCTAAAACCTCTATACTCCACCTCAATCATACTAATGTTGAGCGTCGGAGAGGTAAACAGAGGCAACCCCTCTGTTTCCCCTTTGTAGTTCACACCTTTCTGTTCACGTTTCAGGTGCTTGGACGAGATAGAGATCATCTACAGCTAAGGGACGGCTTGGGATATCAAGCCCGACACGCTCGAGTCGAGACGAGACCACTTGGTCCGGCCTTGGGTCTAACCGTCTACGACTCCTAAATCGTTGTCCGAAAAACTGCGACAACAATATCCGAGTCTCAGTAGCTTTAACGCCAAAGATTGTCCGGCGGCGTGGTTTCCGCACACCCCCTCATGCACCTCATGGAGCGCTTTCTTCGCCTCGACTTCGGTCAAGCAACGGAGGAGAGGCATGGAGTAGCTTCTCTTGAACAAGACGTCTTCCCTCAGCGTGTACTTCGGCGCCAAGCTTCTCAGCTTTTTGGCCTCTTCTTTGCCTTCGGGGACGGCTCCTCGCTTAAGGAATTCCACGAGCGGAGTCATCCATGTGGGAGGCGGAGTTTCGTCGACTACCCCTATGTCATTCCTCGAGACGTAGGGTCGGGTCAATACTTCGATCGGGACGCTGCCTTCGCCCTCCTCGTCTATCCCGGACGCGAGGCGAGCCAGGGCGTTGGCGTCGATGTTCGCTTCTCAAGGAACTTGGACGATCTCGAACCACGACAGGGCTTCTAGGTTCTTTTGGGTTTTCGACAAGTACGCGATCATGTTCGGCTCTTTAGCGGCATAGTCGCCCTTAACCTGGTTCACGATCAACTGCGAGTCGCAGTGGATGCGCAGGTTCCGGACGCCTAGCATGTTCGCCAGCTCCAAGCCAACGATCAGAGCCTCGTACTCTGCCTCGTTGTTGGAAGCCTTGAACTCGAACCGCATGGCGTATTTTAGTCTTTTCCTATCAGGATTTATGAGTACGACGCCGGCGCCAGCCCCCCGGGCGTTTGACGCGCCATCTACGTGCAAGTCCCAGACCGGCCCTATCGGGCTGTTGGTTCTCTTCTTCGATGACTCGATGCGGTCGTTCTCCTTGTCTTCCTTGTTCTCATTATCTTTTTCTCCTTCGTCAATCGAGGGTGCGCTTGTGAACTCTGCTATGAAGTCGGCGAAGGCTTGGCCTTTGATGGTGGTTCTCGGCTGAAACTCGACCCCGTACTCGCCCAACTCTTGGGACCATATGGCCATTCGAGAGGAGGTCCCTTTTTGAAGCGCCTTCTCGATGGGGTGTCCCGTGCGCACCACGACGGGGTGCGCTTGGAAGTAGGGTCGCAGCTTTCTCGCGCTCATGACGAGGGCGAGGGACAATTTCTCGATTTCCGGGTATCGGGTCTCGGCGTCGAGGAGCGCCTTGCTAGCGTAATAGACCGACCATTGCACCTTGTCTTCTCGCGTATGAGGACCGCGCTCACGGCCCTATCGGAAACCGCGAGGTAGAGGTACAAGGTTTAGCCATTCTTTGGCTTCGCGAGGAACGGGGGGGAGGTGAAATAGGCTTTCATTCTGCGGAACGCTTCCTCGCACTCCTCCGTCCATACGAACCCGTCGGTCTTCTTCAGTGCCTTGAAGAACGGTTGGCACCTATCAGTGGCTTTGGAAACGAATCGCGTCAGGGCGGCGATTCTTCCCGTCAAACTTTGCACTTCTTTCACTTTTCGCGGCGACCTCATCTCTAAGATCGCCCTAATCTTTTCAGGGTTAGCCTCGATCCCGCGGCGGCTAACCATGTAGCCCAAGAATTTTCCGGACTCGACCCCAAAGGCGCACTTGTTGGGGTTGAGCTTCATATTGTAACGTCGCAAGATCGCAAACATCTCTCTTAGGTCTCGAACGTGGTCGTGGGTCTTGAGGCTTTTGACGAGCATATCGTCCACGTAGACCTCCATAGTTTTGCCGATTTGATTGGCGAACATTCGGTTCACCAACCTTTGATACGTCGCTCCCGCGTTTCTGAGGCCAAAGGGCATGACCTTGTAACAGTAGAGTCCGCGGTTTGTAACAAAGGTGGTCTTGATCTGATCCGGCTCGTGCATGCGGATCTGATTGTAGCCTGAGTAGGCGTCCATGAAGCTTAATAACTCGTGGCCCGCCGTGGCGTCCACAAGTTGCTCGATCCTCGGGAGAGGGAAGCTGTCCTTCGGGCAGGCTTTGTTGAGATCTTTGTAGTCGATACAGATCCGCCACTTCCCGTTTGGCTTTTTGACCATCACCACGTTAGACACCCACTTGGGGTGTTCCGCCTCCCTGATGAAGTCGGCGGCGAGAAGTTTGTCAACCTCTTCACCAATGGCATGGTACCTCTCTCCACTGAACGTCCGTCGTGGTTGAACGCGCTCAGCCACTCTCTTGTCGTCGTTGAGATGGTGAACCATTATCTCGAGGTCGATCCCCGGCATGTCGGCGTGTGTCCATGCGAAGACGTCTTTGTGCTCGCGGGGCCGAGGTCGAGCTCGTGAGGCTGAGGTAGAGCTCTTGAGGCCGAGGTCGAGCTCGTGAGGCCGAGGTCGACCTCGTGAGGCCGAGGTTGAACTCGTGGGGCCGAGGTCGAACTCGTGGGGCCGAGGTCGAGCTCGTGGGGCCGAGGTCGAGCTCGTGGGGCCGAGGTCGAGCTCGTGAGGCCGAGGTCGAGCTCGTGAGGCCGAGGTCGAACTCATGGGGGCCGAGGTCGATCTCGTGGGGCTGAGGTCGAGCTTGTGGGGGCCGAGGTCGAGCTCGTGAGGCCGAGGTCGAGCTCGTGAGGCCGAACTCGAGCTCGCGAGGCCGAGGTCGATGAGGCCGAGGTCGAGCTCGTGAGGCCGAGTTCGACCTCGTGGGGCCGAGGTCGAGCTCGTGGGGCGGAGGTCGAGCTCGTGAGGCCGAAGAGATGCTTTGTCCTCGTTTGAGTTGGGCCTAAAATGTTTTTTTTTTATGGGAAAAATCTCTCATAACAGGTTAAAAGGAAGGGTCGGTTTGGTGTTTTGGGTGGAGTGATAATCGCCACAATAGTTTGTAATTTGAACTATTGATAAGATTGAGGGGGGAATGAAAGACGCCACATAAGTCTATGGAATGAAACTATTGATAAGTCTAGAACTCGAAGAACGCCACAAAGTTATTTGCCTTGATAAGTTTAACGATTTAGAACCTAAGAAATTAGAGAGTATTTTCTCACAAAAGTGTTTTCAGAAATTTTGATTCATAATCTTCATTCAGATTGAGTTGCCTATAAATACAACTTCAAATGATGGTTACAAGTATACCAAAAGACAAGAAAACCAAAGGAGAAACAAACTTAAAAGTCACACAATTAAATTGCTAAAATATTAAATGGACCGATATATTTCGAAGCAGAATAAACTGGGACTGGGATTCGATTTTTAACAAACTGTTCACGTTGTATAAAAGATATCGTCTTTCTCTTCGATTTGATATGCTGTACGCGTAAATCCGGTAACTGAGTCAAAAGATACGGCCCTCTGAAGTTGGACCGACAGATTTGGACGCAGAATTCGGCCCGCATCATTCTCTCCGGGTTGGAATGAATTCGTCCTCGAATTCGATGCATCTTCAGGTATTGTGGAAGGAGAATTATTTTCATGATGAACTCCAAAGATCGAAGCTCCACTTCAAATAAACTGGACATATTAATAAAGTCTTCGTGAACTCCATAAGCTTGATTGATCGTTGAGATGAATGCTATCTTCACTTCTTCTTCTTTCTCTATTTCATTAAAAATTTGGCTACTCAAATGCTCACCAATGATTTCTTCTTCATCATCGCTTTCATCGTAGATCGGATCACCGATTGCCTCGAAGAAATATTCTTCATCTTCTTCGTCGTCAATCTTGAACACGCGTGACATAAAGTCATCTTCAATAAACCCAGCAAAAAGTTGCATGATTCACGATCGTCTTCGGCTCTGATACCAAAGCTCTGATACCTGATAAGAACCTCGCTGCCTTTGCGTTGAACGAAGCTCAAATCGTTGCGGAATTACGTGGGTTGCCTCAATAAGTCTTTGCTTCAATTTGGATGAAGGTTTGCTGTTTTGTTGTTGTAGGGAATTTTTTGGTGGTTTTTGGATAGGCTGAAAGGAAGGGTCGGTTTGGTGTTTTGGGTGGAGTGATAATCGCCACAATAGTTTGTAATTTGAACTATTGATAAGACTGAGGGGGGAATGAAAGACGCCACAATATGTTGGAATCGATCTAGGGTTTAAGAAAATAATTAACGCTTCGGGAAGCGGCGAAATTTTAAAAATTTTCTTTTACAAGTAAAAACGGTTTTTACTAACCTAGACAAGTGCAAGTACATGTAATTAAAAATTAATATGAGTGTTGTCGCAGTTTTTCGGACAACGATTTAGGAGTCGCAAACGGTTAGACCCAAGGCCGGACCAAGTGGTCTCGTCTCGACTCGAGCGTGTCGGGCTCGGTATCCCAAGCCGTCCCTTAGCTGTAGATGATCTCTATCTCGTCCAAGCACCTGAAACGTGAACAGAAACGAACGAGGTACGAGTTGGGGTTGCCTCTGTTTACCTCTCCGACGCTCAACATTAGTAGGATTGAGGTGGTTTATAGAGGGTTTAGTGTTTAGAGGTCGAGACTTGAGAGAAACGAGCGAGGTACGAGTTCGACAGCGTTTCGGTACTCAAATTCGGATTCCCTGGGTCGAGGGAGAGACCCTCATATTTATAGGCGGCCAAGAGGTGTTTGAGAAACCCCTTGGCCGAGGGCCGGCCTTGGAGGGCCGGCCTTGGAGCGCCGGCCGTGGAAGGCCGGCCTTGGAGCGCCGGCCGTGGAGGGCCGGTCTTGGAGCGCCGGCCGTGGAGGGCCGGTCTTGGAGCGCCGGCCGTGGAAGGCCGGTCTTGGAGCGCCGGCCGTGGAAGGCCGGCCTTGGAGCGCCGGCCGTGGAGGGCCGGCCTTGGAGCGCCGGCCGTGGAAGGCCGGTCTTGGAGCGCCGGCCGTGGAAGGCCGGTCTTGGAGCGCCGGCCGTGGAGGGCCGGCCTTGGAGCGCCGGCCGTGGAGGGCCGGCCTTGGAGCGCCGGCCGTGGAGGGCCGGTCTTGGAGCGCCGGCCGCGGAGGGCCGGCCTTGGAGCGCCGGCCGCGGAGGGCCGGCCTTGGAGCGCCGGCCGTGGAAGGCCGGTCTTGGAGCGCCGGCCGTGGAAGGCCGGTCTTGGAGCGCCGGCCGTGGAAGGCCGGTCTTGGAGCGCCGGCCGTGGAAGGCCGGCCTTGGAGCGCCGGCCTTGGCCAGCGCCGGCCTTGGAGAGCCGGCCTTGGCCAGCGCCGGCCTTGGGCCGGTCATACGCCGGGCGGCCGCCGGCCGGGAGCTGGCCGGACGGCACTTGGCCGGCCGGGAGCCGCTGTGCGGGCCTTGCACCGGTCGCGTGGATCTAAGCGATGCCTTAGTTCTCGTCGGTCCGAGACGGACCGACAACATTAGCCCCCCGAGTTTCTGGTCGAGCGTAGATCGAGTGGAAACTCAAAATCCACGCTTTCATATGGATTGGGTTTGGGTCATGAGGAATGGCCTTTGCGCGTCACGAGGGACGACTTTCGTGCGTCGCGAGGGACGGCCTTTGTGCGTCGCGAGGGACGGCCTTTGTGCGTCGCGAAGGACGGCCTTTTGTTTCGGGTTGATCGTGCGTGGCTTATTTTCTCGATCTGCCAATGAGGGCGTGATCGATTAGCACGACTTTATTGTGTCGTGCGCGTCTTATTTTCTCGACTTGCCAACGAAGGCATAACCGATTTGCAAGTCTTCTGTTGTCTTGTGCGCGTCTTGTTTTTTCGATTTGCCAACGAAGGCATAATCGATTCGCGCGTCTTCGTTGTGTTGTGCGCGTCTTACTTTTCTCGACTTGCCAGCGAAGGCATAATCGATTTGCACGTCTTTTTTGTTTTGTGCGCGTCTTACTTTTCTCGATTTGCCAACGAAGGCATAATCGATTTGCACGTCTTTGTCGTTTTGTGCGCGTCTTACTTTTCTCGATTTGCCAACGAAGGCATAATCGATTTGCACGTCTTTGTCGTTTTGTGCGCGTCTTAATTTTCTCGATTTGCCAACGAAGGCATAATCGATTTGCACGTCTTTGTCGTTTTGTGCGCGTCTTACTTTTCTCGATTTGCCAACGAAGGCATAATCGATTTGCACGTCTTTTTTGTTTTGTGCGCGTCTTACTTTTCTCGATTTGCCAACGAAGGCATAATCGATTTGCACGTCTTTGTCGTTTTGTGCGCGTCTTACTTTTCTCGACTTGCCAATGAAGGCATAATCGATTCGCGCGTCTTTATTGTATTGTGACGCAGACCTTGAACCCATTTGTAACTCGTTGCCTGTCGGCCGACGAGCTGGGCGGCGAGCGCGATGCCACATTTGTGTGGCGAGGTTTCCCGTGGACGCTGGCTTGACCAGATACGCCCTGGCGGACGCAAGCCTTGAACCCATTTGTAACTCGTTGCCTATCGGCCGACGAGCTGGGCGGCGAGCGCGATGCCACATTTGTGTGGCGAGGTTTCCCGTGGACGCTGGCTTGACCAGATACGCCCTGGCGGACGCAAGCCTTGAACCCATTTGTAACTCGTTGCCTTTCGGCCGACGAGCTGGGCGGCGAGCGCGATGCCACATTTGTGTGGCGAGGTTTCCCGTGGACGCTGGCTTGACCAGATACGCCCTGGCGGACGCAAGCCTTGAACCCATTTGTAACTCGTTGCCTTTCAGCCGACGAGCTGGGCGGCAAGCGCGATGCCACATTTGTGTGGCGAGGTTTCCCGTGGACGCTGGATTGACCAGATACGCCCTGGCGGACGCAAGCCTTGAACCCATTTGTAACTCGTTGCCTTTCGACCGACGAGCTGGGCGGCGAGCGCAGACTCAAGACTCAACTCGAGGGCTCATGTAGAGCCTGCAAGAGGAATGGTTAGTTGGCTTGTGGACTTGGGACTCAACTCGAGGGCTCTTGTAGAGCCTGCACGAGGAGTTTCGTGAAGAGTCGTCGTGAGGAGTATCGGTCGACTCGCGGACTCGGAGCTCGACTCGAGGAATGAATTCATCTCGAGGAGACATGCGAAGAGTCGGCACAAGGAGTATTGGTCGACTCGTGGACTCGAACTCGACTCGAGGACTCACGTAGAGTTTGCACGAGGAGTTTTGTGAAGAGTCGGCGCGAGGAGTACCGGTCGACGCGCGGACTCGTAGCTCGACTCGAGGAATGAATTCATCTCGAGGAGACATGTGAAGAGTTGGCACGAGGAGTATCCGTCGACTCGTGGACTCGAATTCGACTCGAGGACTCACGTAGAGCCTGCACGAGGAGTTTGCGAAGAGTCGGCGCGAGGAGCATCGGTCGACTCGCGGACTCGTAGCTCGACTCGAGGAATGAATTCATCTCGAGGAGACATGTGAAGAGTTGGCACGAGGAGTATCAGTCGACTCGTGGACTCGAATTCGACTCGAGGACTCACGTAGAGCCTGCACGAGGAGTTTGCGAAGAGTCGGCGCGAGGAGTGTCGGTCGACTCGCGGACTCGTAGCTCGACTCGAGGAATGAATTCATCTCGAGGAGACATGTGAAGAGTTGGCACGAGGAGTATCAGTCGACTCGTGGACTCGAATTCGACTCGAGGACTCACGTAGAGCCTGCACGAGGAGTTTGCGAAGAGTCGGCGCGAGGAGTATCGGTCGACTCGCGGCCTCGTAGCTCGACTCGAGGAATGAATTCATCTCGAGGAGACATGTGAAGAGTTGGCACGAGGAGTATCCGTCGACTCGTGGACTCGAATTCGACTCGAGGAATGAATTCATCTCGAGGAGACATGTGAAGAGTCTCTCTTATTTTTATTTTTTGAGTTGTTGTTGAATTGTTTTTTGATTGAGCGTTGGTCCCTGTTAGCCCCCCGAGTTCTTGCGTTTGTGAGACAAAGGTTGAGAAACTCTCGCGTTAGAGGTATACAATAGTATGCGTTACATTTTTTCGTGTGTGAAATAACTCTTTATTGCCATAAGGGGGTCATTACAGTTTGCCATGGCACTTGGCCTTCTTTGAAAAAAGGAAATTACATTTTTGAAATGAAAGTGATCACGAAGCCGATCGAGTTCGGGCGTGAATGTCGAAGTCGCGACCATCATGGCTTGCCAGTAGACGCAACGAATACCCTGAGATTCCCAACTCGAATTAGGGAATCAATTCGCTTCTTGAGCCGCTTGCATTCGATCGTCACGTGTCCGTGATCTTTGTGGTATTCACAGAATCTGCTTCGATCTCGCTTTGCGGGGTCCTTCGTGAGTGGAGCGGGGCTTCCCAGCTCATCGTGGCGTAAGCTCAGGATCCGGTCGGGCGTTGTGTTGAGCGGGACGAAGGATCGCTTCGGGGCTGGAAAAGGGTGGTCGTTAGGGACTTGACCCTTCCGGCGCCGTTTCCTTCGTGACTCGGGACCAACGGCCGGCATCACAAGCGTGGCCGCGCGCTCTTGGTTGGGTGCTTGATCAGTGTTGGGTGGTTGCTGCCCCAAGACGATCGCGGTCTCACGTTGAGCGTCGAGTTTTTCTCTCAAGTCGAACTCGCAATTCTCTCTTTGAGAGTTGAGGCGGTCTCTCAAGTCTCCGGAGGCCGTCCCTATCACCCTTGTTAAGGGCGCGTCATTCGGGCGACGCCTTTGGCGGGGGCCGAGACCATCCACGTCGTCACCTTCACAAGGGTTTTGGACGCGGACGGTGAGCCTGGAGCGTCCCTTTCGGGACCTCGAGACCGAGCGTCCTCGGGTATTGCGCGAGTTTTGACGCCTTGACGTGGTCGCCCGAGGGTGTTCCCTCGAGGGCGCGCGCGCGTGCTCATAAGAAAGTTGACGTCTCGGCGCGGCCGCCCGAGGGTGTCCCCTTGGAAGCGTGCGCGTGCGTCCCCTTTCGTGAGCAAGGTGGTCAAGGTCGGTCTCGAGGTTGACGTCGTCGACGTTGTTGGAGTCGAGGAGGTCGGCGATGAGGGCGCCGGTGACGCCGGGGCGGTCTAGGAGCTCGGCGAGCCTCCGAGCCGTGTCCTCTCGGACCGCGGCCTCGGGGTCATTCGCCGGGTCTCGGGGCTGGCTCTCGTTATCACGAGGATGCCCTTCGAGACGGTGCGCGGAGCTTTTGAGGTCGTCTCGGACGCCCACGTTGGTGGCGGGGCTACGACTCATCTCTCGAGAGTCGTAGAAGTGAGAAGTAGACTGGTAGAGGGGATGTGTTGCCAAGGTCGAGAGAGCCCCTCCTTCTAGCGCCAAAATGTTGTCGCAGTTTTTCGGACAACGATTTAGGAGTCGCAAACGGTTAGACCCAAGGCCGGACCAAGTGGTCTCGTCTCGACTCGAGCGTGTCGGGCTCGGTATCCCAAGCCGTCCCTTAGCTGTAGATGATCTCTATCTCGTCCAAGCACCTGAAACGTGAACAGAAAGGCGTGAACTACAAAGGGGAAACAGAGGGGTTGCCTCTGTTTACCTCTCCGACGCTCAACATTAGTAGGATTGAGGTGGTTTATAGAGGGTTTAGTGTTTAGAGGTCGAGACTTGAGAGAAACGAGCGAGGTACGAGTTCGTCAGCGTTTCGGTACTCAAATTCGGATTCCCTGGGTCGAGGGAGAGACCCTCATATTTATAGGCGGCCAAGAGGTGTTTGAGGAACCCCTTGGCCGAGGGCCGGCCTTGGAGGGCCGGCCTTGGAGCGCCGGCCGTGGAGGGCCGGTCTTGGAGCGCCGGCCGTGGAGGGCCGGTCTTGGAGCGCTGGCCGTGGAGGGCCGGTCTTGGAGCGCCGGCCGTGGAAGGCCGGTCTTGGAGTGCCGGCCGTGGAGGGCCGGCCTTGGAGCGCCGGCCGTGGAAGGCCGGCCTTGGAGCGTCGGCCGTGGAAGGCCGGTCTTGGAGCGCCGGCCGTGGAGGGCCGGCCTTGGAGCGCCGGCCGTGGAGGGCCGGTCTTGGAGCGCCGGCCGTGGAGGGCCGGCCTTGGAGCGCCGGCCGTGGAGGGCCGGCCTTGGAGCGCCGGCCGTGGAGGGCCGGTCTTGGAGCGCCGGCCGTGGAAGGCCGGTCTTGGAGCGCCGGCCGTGGAAGGCCGGCCTTGGAGCACCGGCCTTGGCCAGCGCCGGCCTTGGAGAGCCGGCCTTGGCCAGCGCCGGCCTTGGGCCGGTCATACGCCGGGCGGCCGCCGGCCGGGAGCTGGCCGGACGGCACTTGGCCGGCCGGGAGCCGCTGTGCGGGCCTTGCACCGGTCGCGTGGATCTAAGCGATGCCTTAGTTCTCGTCGGTCCGAGACGGACCGACAACAATGAGCTAAGAAGTTTACTAACCTTTCTTGAAGCTTGATCTTTGAGAAGCTCTTAGAAAGTTGCAACGCTCGTCTCCCCTCGCAACACGTCTCTCTTCCTTTCCTCGGCACCTCGAGCAACCACGAAAGTTTCTATCACTAAATCACTCGAAAAGAAGGAATCAGTGAGTGGGCACTTTTAAACGCTACGACTTAAGAACGAGTCTTGAAGTCACAGAGCTAAACACTAGGTCGAGTGAGGACCTAGGTGCCAAAACAAGAAAAATCGAAAATAAACTAGAAAGAGAGAGAGAGAGAGGAGTTCGGCCAAGTTCTAGAGAGAGAGTGTATCAAATCTCTTAAACTTGGATGAATGAATTGTGAATAAAAGGGGCTCCTATTTATAGGAGAGGTCTCACCTTCAATAAGGTAGTTTCCTCTTCTATAGAATATCACATATTCATGAGCAAAAATTGCCCATTTCCCCTTTAATTCACTCGGCCAAGGCTGCCTTCTAGAAGGCTTGGATTTGTTTCCTTTTTTGTTCCTTGCCTTGCCTTTTGTCTACTTGGCCGATTCCCTACAAGCATGTGTGGGAAATTTGTTTCCTCTTTTTCTTTTGGGAAGTATCTTGATACATTTATGCACAAAATAATCTCTCCTATTTCTCTATAGGGTAGGCGCCCATATTTGTCTAGAAAAGGCTTCTAGAATTTTCTTCACTTGTTCATGACAACATAAGAAAAGGCCCATTTAGAATTTTCAATAAAATTCTTATGAAATGAAATTAATTCACCAGGCCCAATGATCAAGTCATGGCCGAGTGACATTAAGTCATCAAATGAACTTGTCAAAAAAATTATTGACATTCATTTCACCTTTTGTCTCAAAAGACAAAAATACCCGTTTGACTATTTTCGTTCTTGTTTTGACTTAGCTTCCAGTTTAACTATTCCTATCGATGTGATTCGTGACAGTGACCTCATGGACCCAAATGAACAAAGCTTGAGCTAAACACTTGGACTCAAAAGTTCACAAACCTTTTCCAAGTTTAGCTTAATGCCAACTGACTCCACTAAAGAGTTGACATTGAAAATCTCTCGGTTCAAATGAATTTATTTTCTACTCAAGAATTCGACCTAATTATGATGAGCGGATCCACTGAATATTATCTATGTTTACCCTTCATGAATGTCATCAGCTAGTCGGGATTTACTAAATTACCATTTTACTCTTCTAGCTGTTATTTCCTCAACTCCTTTGTCGCTTGTGAATAAGTTAGAAACAATGTATTGACGAGGAGCTAACAAGTCACATTGTTTCATCCAAAAGAGTCAGGACTCAATTTGGACACTGGCCAGTTCATTTATTCACACTCCAAGGAACAAAGCATGAGGTGACATACATTGCATTTCAGCAATCTTGTACATGAATTCCATATCTATGAGAACTTCACAAAGTTACTCATGACATTCTCACAACTTAGTACTTCACCAATAGGCCCTGTTCGGAATCACATAGTGAGTCCGAACTCTGACTTTCTCAAATGAGAATACTAAGGTGTGAAATGACATATCTCATTTCAGGATTAAGGTAAGCATGATGCAATTCATACATAGTGACTTCGAGACATAAGAGGTTAAATGGTTTGTTCTTATCTTGTCTCTAAAAGTGCACTGGTCAATTCAGTACCTTCGAAAGATACCTAGAAGAACTATAGAGTCTCCAACTCTCAATGTCTCATAACCAGACATCATAGATTCTTCTAACAATCATACTGAGGTCAATAGTCCTTTGACCCTTAGATTGCGAATATATCGTTTTAAGTAAACTACGAAGAGTTTGTTCATGCAAATCTACATTTGTCTCTTCCTAAGTTGTTAAGTTTGTTTATGGACTAAAAGACTAAGGTTTTATCATAAAGCTTCAAACAAAGAAAGAATGAATGAACGTTTCAACTTTATTAATGAATGAATAGGCAATTACAAGCAAGAGTCTTCGTAAGACTATATGACACACTACTACAAAAATAGGATTCTACAACGCTTAAAAAACGTTGTAGAATGATTCTACAACGCTTCTTAAGCGTTGTAGAATCCTGCGTTGTAGAAGCTTCTACAACGCTTAAAAATCCGTTGTAGAATCCAACAGCTTTCTACAACGCTTAATTATCCGTTGTAGAAACTACGCTTCTACAACGGAATCTTAAGCGTTGTAGAAGCTTCTACAACGGTCTAATTCCATTGTGTAATTTTAAAATATTTTCACACATGTCGCCGCGGCGACGTATATTTTTCGCCGCGGCGACGTGCTTCTACAATGGATTGATTTTCCGTTGTAGAAGGACCTAGCCACGGCGAGAATTATACGTCGCCGCGGCGAGTTATTTGCCGCGGCGAGGTACGTTCCGAGCCGCGGCGAGAACATTCTACAACGGATATTCAATCCGTTGTAGAAGCACGTCGCCGCGGCGAAAAATATACTTCGCCGCGGCGAGAAATTCGCCGCGGCGACGTCAAATCTTAGCCGCGGCGAGATGATTCTACAACGGATATAATGCGTTGTAGGAAGGCGATGAATTTTTTTTAAAAAACTCGCCGCGGCGAAGAAAAAATCTCGCCGCGGCGAGACTAAGATTTCTAATTTGCTTGCTCTCGGTATCTTGTCTCGCCGCGGCGAGAAGTATAGTTCGCCGCGGCGAGAATCATTTATTTTCAATCCACAATTTGTTTTTTACACGATACTAGCACCTGAAAATAATCTTCAATACAAAAAATATCTAATATATACATTCATCTCAAATATCCTCATCTTTAAAACATTCAAAATCTAATATATACATCTTCGAAAAAACTAGCTAATCGTCACAGTTAATAAATGTTTGTACATAAGTTACCCATTCTTCCCTAACTCTCTCTAAATCCTCTTTTGTATAGGATTTCTTATTTTCTAATTTTCCTACACCTCCTACGACTATATCACGCATATAAGAAATGACAAAATACCCGCATTCCGTGTTTCCCGTTTGTCTCGGAGCGTCCCAAGCCTTGATGTACGTTGATTGCCCGTTACTATTGGCGTTTTGATGCTCGAGCTTGAAATCAACAAGAACCCTATATAACACGGAGATTATAAGAGAAAAAACATCTAGAACGGTTTATAATAAAAATTATTTAAGAAATCAAAATATTACCTTTTTATCAATCGATTTAAATTTGTTGGGATTTTATTTCTCAACGGGTCAAAGAACATAGCGCTATTTCTCCAAAGGTCGAGGACAACGAGCATCCAATGCGCACCTTTGTTATACGGAATCAAAACTAGTTCACCAAATTTGCAATGTCGTACCACGTTTCCAACGTCCTTGACTCGTTTTGACAAATAAGCCTCCTCGTCGTCATTTTGTATATACGAACTTAAGCTCGGATTTATAAAACAAAAATTTCGAGTCTTCTTCGCCTTTTCTAGCCTCGATCGTAGATAGCTATGACAAACAAATATTTAGTTGATCAAAACACTAAATATTGAATATTGATATTAAAAAACGCATATAAAGAAAACTCTTACTCCATATAAACCGTTATGCTCCCCGCGCCAATTTCCAAGTATTGCAAAAAATCGGAAATGTCTTCAAATGACACCGGAATCGGGATAGCCGCGAGACTTGGACTAACATTGACCATAATCACATCCCCTTCCGGTAACATTACTTTGTTGGCATGTTGAGCGAGCAATCGATACTTTGGATTAATCACCTTGTACGGAATCTTCTTAGCATCATCGATGCTAGCTTCACTCTCAAAACCGAGCTTTGAGAGTTGTTTGACAACCGGACCGCGACTCTCTATTCCCGAGTCCATTTCCATGAGTCTCTTCGGCCACGAGACAAACCCGCCTATAGCATCTTCAACGGTTTGAGCTTCTTCGGTGGGAATTGGCAATTTTGCTTTTTTAATCAAAACCCCCAAAACGGCCACGCGTAAATTTCCTTCCTCCAAAGGTGAGAAATGAACTACGCCTCCATTCATGTACGCTCGCCCATTTGCAACATGAATTGTGCCTCCGAACTCGGTGTCATCAATGAAAAGAAGACACTCGACGCTTTCATCCGAACTCGGTGTCACCGGCGTGGTTGGATTCAAAGAGCAACTAGCACGGACACTATTTGGTTTTTCCACAACAATAGGATCGATCTTCGGACGATCATCAACAATGATAGGATCGATCTTCGGACGATCGTCAACATCGTCGTGTTCTAAGCGAATCAAGAATTTTATCAATAACTTAATACCAAAACATTTATCTTTAATAAATAGATAAAAAAAAAAATTGAACATACCTAAAGAGACCGCTTCATTGACGTGTTCTTCAACATTTGCCATCTCTTTATCATCAACAACCTTCGCATTGAGATTCTCTTTCACTTGCTCGACACTAGGCGACTCGACATTAATGCTACCATTTCCACCGAATGCCTTCATCACCAAGGACTTTAACTCGCTCATTTCCCGACGCATCTTCATTACTTCTTCGTTGGGCGTTGGAGGAACAAAGTACTTAAAACGCGACGTGTGTTTGGATTGACCGCAAACTCGCGACGTTCCCAAAGCTTCTTGCAAAACACTCTTTCCCGATTCCGGCAACCATGTCCCTTGCGATGCTTGTTGTGATAACGTTTTCTACACATAAAATTATTTGAAAATAAAATTACAAGGTTAATTGTTATAACAAAGGTAAAGAACTTACGATTTTGTCTCCCATCAATTTGTCTTTCTCATCCTTGTAGTTATCTACGTCTTTCATTCGCGAGTCAATCCAAAGTTCCTCTTTCGTAGGCCATTCCCCCGTTTCGTCATGCTAGTAAGAAGTAATTATATAATAAATTAAAAAATAATTGCAACATTTGAAATAACTAAAAGAAAAAAATGAATCTAACCTTTTCTTGATCAAGCTTTCGATATCCATTTCGGCCCGTTCGAGATTTGTACACACTTTTTCCGATATTTGATTTCCCATGTTCCGATGTTTGTTTGAACATTTCGGTTCGTCTATACTCAACAAATGCTATCCAATCTTCTTCGGTGATACTTGTATAGTATTTCAAAATACAAGCCGGTCTCTTTAAGGCGATTGGTTCGTTGATTATGTCTTTGAGTAGATCGTTGTATATCTCATGACGAAATAACCTTGCGGCTTCTCCGACTCTCATAAGGCAATCGTGTTTTTGTTCGATAGGAATCGTAAATCCTTCTTGCATTTCGTTCCAAATCCGTTCTTTAATTTGGGCGTTGTCTTTACATCTCCAATCACGCATTGAAAGTGGAACGTGTTCTCTTGCTAACACGCCAAAGTAACTCGACAACTCATCACCCTCTTTACCGATTGGTTGCCCTTTATCATCAAATTGTACCGGGATTTTTTTACCAAGTGTTTTAGCCTTATTAACCCGACCCATAAGAGTGTTTCTTCGTTTTCCTTGTTCATCGGAGTTAAGCGCTAGTTGTCTTCTAATTTTTCGTTTACCACTACCGCTAGAAGTAGTAGTAGTGGACGACATTGAATCTAATAAACAAAATTCAAATCATAATTCAATTTTCAACTCAAATGTTATCACAATTTCAACTCAAATGTAACAAAAATCAAATATAAACTCAACTCTAATCACAATATAAACTCAAATCCAATCCGATTCTAAACAAAAACACAATTTCAATCTCAATTCAATCTACTATCAAATATATTTCTCAAATCAAATCAATATCAAACTTCAATTCAATAAACTCAAATCCAATACAATATCTCCTAATTTCAAATCAATATCGAATTCACACTAAATAAGTCCATGTAAAAATGTTCAAAAACATTACCCGGAGTTGGACGAGCACAAGGGCGGCGAAGAAAAAAGGTGGTGAGGCGAGGTGAGGGCGCGCGGCGAGGGAGGGCGGCGTGGGCGCACGGCGAGGTGAGGGAGGGGGCTCAGCGAGAGGGAGGCGTGGGCGCGGCGCACGGTGAGGAGAGGCAGGTGAGGGTCGGAGAGAGGGAGAGAACGCGCGGGGCGAGGGCGCGGTGGCTCAGCGAGGTGAGGGACGGAGAGAGAGAGAGGGGCCGAGAGAGAGAGAGTGGTGGCCGGAGAGAGGGGCGGGGCGGCAAGAGAGTGGCGGAGAGAGAGAGGGACGAGAGAGATGTGAGTAATGGAGATGAGAAGAAATGAGAATGAGAAATGAGAGGGAAAAAAACGCTAAGTATAGATATGAATGGGCGCGGGTAGTTAAAAAAATTTGAAACTTTCAGATTTTTTAACACTCCTACAACGCTTATTCTAAGCGTTGTAGGAGCTCGCCGCGGCGAAGTGTATTTCTCGCCGCGGTGAGATGATTCTACAACGCTTAGAATAAGCGTTGTAGGAGCCTCGCCGCGGCGAAACCAAATTCTCGCTGCGTCGAGAGTTACCCAGAAACGTCTCGCCGCGGCGAAAATGTGTCATCGCCGCGGCGAGGTAACCCTAGATGTCCTCACCGCGGAAGTATACAATTTCCGCCGCGGCGAGACCTTTCTACAACGCTTAAGTAAGCGTTGTAGAAGCCTCGCCGCGGCAAAGGCTAATTCCCGCCGCGGCGAGAAATACATTCGCCGCGGCGGGAATTGTAGGATGCCGCGGCGAGAGTATATGTCTGGAACATGGTGCTCTCGGTAAGTTTTTCGCCGCGGCGACGACTTGTTCCCGCCGCGGCGCAGGACTCCTGCCGCGGCGGGATTTGTACCTCGCCGCGGCGTGATATGTCGCCGCGGCGAACGCATATTTTTGCCGCGGCGAGGACATTCTACAACGCTTATGGTAAGCGTTGTAGAATGTCTCGCCGCGGCGAAGTAGAAAGTTCGCCGCGGTGAGTGACACGAGACTGGTGATATAAATTCTCATTTCTGGTCTTTTTCACTTTGAACTCTCTCATAACCTCACTCGAAAAAATATTTCCAGTACCTTTTCTACTCATTCTAGAGCGTCCTCGTTTACTAGTCTCATCTACACATTCAAATCTTGTAAGTTCTTCTTTAACTTCTTCTAATTGTTGTTCTCTTGATAGTTTATACTAATTAGAATTGGTAATTTTTTGTATAATTAGGGTTTTTCTATGAATATGAGGAAGTGGATGTGGGAGAATAGATTGAATGAGATATATCGGAAAGGTGTAGATGAGTTTTGTGATTTTGCTAGAGAGAACATGGTAGATTTGAAATCTATTCGTTGTCCTTGTATTAAATGTGGAAATCATAGAAATTTTTCGATTGATGTTGTTCGGACCCATTTGTTTGCATATGGAATAATGACCTCGTATCAAAGATGGTTCTACCATGGTGAGGTATTTCGTTCTACGGAAAATGAGGATGATGTTGAAGATGATATTGATGATATGTGCGGCATGATGAATGATTTGGAGGACGATTTTGTTGAGCGACCGGAATTGTTTGAGTCCATGATGAATGATACGGAGACACCATTATATGAAGGGTGTACAAGCTATTCGAAGTTGTCATTTTTAGTTACATTATTTCATTTGAAGGCGTCGGGGGGTTGGACTAACACTAGTTTTACTCTATTGTTGGAAACTCTGAAAGAAGCATTTCCGAAAGACAATAAAGTACCTTTAAGTATGTATGAAGCAAGGAAGACTTTGGGTACATTAGGCATGAAGTACAAGAAATTCCATGCGTGCCCAAATGATTGTGTTTTATATAGACACGAGTATGAAGATCTAGATGAATGTCCGACGTGCAAAGAGTCACGGTGGAAGAAGGGTAAAATTCCATGTAACGGGGTTAAAGGAGTTCCAGCTAAGGTACGTACATTTTCATCACTTGATTAGGAAATACATGTAGCTCATATTCATTATTTATTACTGATTTTCGTTAAATATATTTCAGTCGTTATGGTACATTCCTCCAATGCCGCGCTTTCGTCGAATGTTTAATAGTGTCAAACACGCGAAGAACATGGTTTGGCACTCCGAAAAGCGTATCGATGATGGTATGTTGAGACATCCTGCTGATGCTGCACAGTGGAAATCATTCGATTTAGAGTATAAGGATTTCAGTGTTGATACTCGAAATTTGCGCCTTGGTCTAGCTTCTGATGGAATGAACCCGTTCAGCATGATGAGCAGTAAATACAGTGTTTGGCCGGTTATACTTGTGAACTACAATCTCCCTCCAAAGCTATGTATGAAGAGAAAGTTCTTGATGTTAACGCTTTTGATTTCAGGACCGAATCAACCAGGAAATGATATTGATGTCTATTTGGCACCGTTGGTCGATGATTTGAAGATGTTATGGGAGAAAGGGATGGAAGTCAAAGACGCTTACCGTGGAGATTCGTTCAACTTAAGGGCAATGTTAATGTGGACTATTAACGATTTTCCGGCCTATGGAAACTTGTCAGGATACTCTGTGAAATGCTCGATTGGTTGTCCGATTTGCATGAAAGACACATCTTCCATCCGTTTGAAGCATGGTAAGAAAACTGTTTTTCTGGGTCATAGAAGATTCTTACCAAGAGATCACTCGTATAGAAGATTGAAACAAGCGTTTGATGGAAATTCAGAAGAACGACCCCCTCCTAGAATTTTGTCTGGTGAAGATGTCTATGAGATGGTTAAAAACGTCAATGAAGTGCTTGGGAAAAGAAAGCGGAGTGCTAGTACTAAAGAATCGTTCAAAGAGAATCCTTGGAAGAAGAAATCGATTTTCTACGACCTTCCTTATTGGAAGACACACTACGTCCGGCATTGTCTGGATGTTATGCACATCGAGAAAAATGTTTGCGAATCGCTTATTGGTACACTTCTTGATGATCCAAATAAATCGAAAGACGGAATACAATCTCGATTGGATCTCAAAGAGATGAATATAAGAAGCATTTTGCATCCCGAGGAGGGGGGTGGGAAAAAAACAAAATTACCACCGGCAAAGTACACTCTAGATCGAAAGGAGAAAAAGAAATTGTGTAACTGGTTTGCTTCTATTAAAGTCCCCGAAGGTCATTCGTCAAACTATAAGAGGTTCGTGTCTTTGAAAGATTTGAGACTTACTGGAATGGAGACGCACGACTGTCATGTGCTGCTACAACAAATGTTGCCTCTTGCTTTACGAGGAATTGTGCCAAAAGATGTGAGGTTTGCAATATCAAAGATATGTGTATTCTTTAACTCGATTTGCTCGAAGGTCATCGATCCAACTCGATTGGATTTAATGCAGTCAGAATTGGTGAAAACTCTGTGCTTGCTCGAAAAGATCTTTCCACCTTCGTTTTTCGACATAATGATCCACTTAACCGTCCACTTGGTACGTGAAGTGAAATTAGGAGGGCCCGTGTTTTTACGGTGGATGTATCCAATCGAACGTTATATGAAAGTGTTGAAAAGCTACGTGAAGAACTACAATAGGCCGGAAGGGAGCATAGTTGAAAATTACATAGCAGAAGAGTCGGTTGAGTTTTGTTCTGAGTATTTAGCTAAAACAGACGAAATTGGGTTACCCAAGAATACCAATTTTGATTCAAAAGCTCTATCTAAAGGTATTTTTTTTAACACTTTATTTGTTTATTTAAATTATATATGAACATTATTTTTAAGTATTTGTTTCATTATATATAGGTAGTTATTCGATCGTCAACCGAAAAGAATGGGAGCAAGCAAGTCTCCATGTGCTACACAACGTTTCCGAGGTCAAGCCATTTGTGGATATTCATCTGAATGAGTTGAGAGTGAATAATCCAAAGAAGGGTAGAAATGAAAAATGGTTGCAAGAAGAGCACAACCGTTTGTTTCAGAACTGGCTTGGAAAACGCATATTTATAGAGGCAGGACATTCATCTACGTTGAGTAAACTATCTGGCGGGCCGTCCTCAATGGTTACAAGGTACACTGCTTGGTCTGTTAATGGTTTTACATTTTACACAAGGGAACGAGACAACAAGCATCCCGTACAAAATAGCGGTGTTACATTGTTTGCTGAAGCTTTACATGTTTCGTCGGCAAAAGATAAGAATCCAAAACATGCTTTTATGAAGTATTACGGATACATTGAAGATATTTGGGAACTTGATTATTGCGGGTTGCGAGTCGCATTATTCAAGTGCAAATGGGCAGACAATAATCACGTTAAAGTTGATAATGAAGGAGTTACAATTGTCGACTTTAGACGGATTGGCTACGAGAATGATTCATTTATTTTGGCTTCGCAAGCAAGTCAAGTGTTTTATGTTTCAGATCCAGCAAATCCTGAGTTATCGTTAGTGGTTCATATGAAAGCGAGAAACGGTAACGAAGAAGAAGACGAAGACATGTCTAGCATTCCTCCGTTCACATCAGGATTACCGCCAATTGATCAATAGGTGGATGATTTTAATGATGACGATGTTTCACATCTACTTCGTAAGGATATAGATCCTATTTTTGTTTGATATTGAACATTTAGATAATGTATTTTCATTTTGGATTTTATGTTATTCTCATGTGGACAACGTTATTTTTCATTCAAAATTTCTCTATACAATGTCATTTACATTTCTCCAACATCGCCGCGGCTGAGTACATCTCTCGCGGTGGCAGGATAATCTCGCCGCGGCGAAATACAAATCCTGCCGCGGCGAGGGACCTTCTACAACGCTTTAACAAGCGTTGTAAAAACCTCGCCGCGGCAACGTATATTCCATGCCGCGGCGAGGTCATAACGCCGCGGCTGGAATATCACCACGCCGCGGCGAGACAAGTTCTTAAAAAACACAGACTCTCGGTATAAAAATATCAAACACTCGCCGCGGTGAGATACAAATCCTGCCGCGGCGAGGACCCTTCTACAACGCTTAAAAAAGCGTTGTAGAAACCTCGCCGCGGCAACGTATATTCCATGCCGCGGCGAGGTCATTACGCCGCGGCGGGAATATCACCACGCCGCGGCGAGACAAGTTCTTAAAAAACACAGACTCTCGGTATAAAAATATCAAACTCTCGCCGCGGCGAGATACAAATCCTGCCGCGGCGAGGACCCTTCTACAACGCTTAAAAAAGCGTTGTAGAAACCTCGCCGCGGCAACGTATAGTCCATGCCGCGGCGAGGTCATTACGCCGCGGCAAGGTCATTACGCCGCGGCGGGAATATCAACTCGCCGCGGCGAGGATATGTTCCCAAATATGAAGGCTCTCGGTAAGTTTCTCGCCGCGGCTATAGCTTATTTGCGCCGCGGCGACACGTTTTCGCCGCAGTGAGAAGACTACGCCGCCGCGGCGAGATTCTGTTTTAAAAAACGCATGCTCTCGGTAAGTTTCTCGCCGCGGCGACGTGTAAGTTTCGCTGCGGCGAAGACTTTCTACAACGCTTTGGAAAGCGTTGTAGAATGTCTCGCCGTGGCGAGGTAAAAAACACGCCGCGGCGAGAGTTATACGCCGCGGCGAAATGTCTAAGTCGCCTCGGCGAGATTAGAATAGAATCACCTCACCCTACACATTTTTACTGTCTTTCCCATTTTAAACTTGGTTTTCAACAGAAAAATTATCATTCAAGTAAAAAACCATCACACATTCAGATTTCATAATTTTTAAATATTAATCAAGTCTCAAACACACATTAACTAAAACACGAGTCTTAAACATAAACAAACCATGCGAGTCTTAATTTAAATTTAAAATGAAGCTTAAACAAACCAAACGAGTCTTGAATTTAAAATTTAAAGTTGGTGTTGTTGGTTTAGTCGTCATTCGGTGGTGGTGGTGGTGGTGAGTGCGCCGGATATTGAGGAGGTGCCATATGCGGTGGCCACTGTGGTGGTGGGTACGGATAATCGGAGTATTGAGGATATGGAGGAAATAACACCTGGTTCTCTTGGTTGATGTCCCACCGAGAGTAGAGATCGTTCAGTTGGTTGATGTGAGAGGCGCCATACTCCGCTTGTTGGTGCATGTACTGTTGCGTGTGTTGGAACCCGCCGACGAGATAGTTGGAGCATTGAGCTATGTAGTCGATGGTGGCGGGGTCGACTACCGGAGGTGCTGGTAAGAACAATCGAGGCTCGTTGACTGGTGGTCCCTCTTCCCATTCCTCCTCCTCATCCTCCGCTTCCTCCTCTTGTGGTTCCTCCCTAATCTTGTAGCGATCGATGATGTTATTCGTAATAGGCCCCATAGGACCCTTGATCGTATCCCTTTTCGAGCGTCCTACCCCCGCATTTGTACAAAGGCCGGTAATGATCGACGGATATGGCAAACCGTGGCGTTCATTAGTATAGTCTAGACTCTTCATCCAATTGTAGATGAATCGACCGACGTTGATAGAATGACCTTTTATGATGCAGAACAACACCTGGATACGGCCCTCGTCAAGAGTGGTGAAGTGCTTGATCGGATAGAGGCGAGCGCAAACAAAGTAAATCCAAGCTTTAGCAATCCTGGTGAGTTGGTCACGCTTGAGTACCCTTTTCCCTTTTTCAAGGACCCAATCCTCTCCTGGAATGCACAGCAACCTCGCCATCTCCTCGTGGCTGCAAGTTCTCAACCATTCCCAATAGCCTTCATTCTCGAAAGGCACATCTGGGGTCCCAAGCAAATCGTTGATCGCTTCGATTCTCACATCGACCTTTTTACCTCGGACCGTCACAACATCTCCATTGTGATCCGGTAAGTTTGCGTAGAATTCGTACACGAAGTTTAAGTTCGTCTCGAACTCGGGAACGGCACAATACTTCACCCATTCATGACCAAGAATACTGTTGCGGATTGACACTCCTATCTCGGTGTTAGAGCTCACATTGAATCCCCGCTCAGGGATCACACTGCGCGACGAGATTTTGTCGTAACGATCCTCCGCGGCCTTGCTGGTGAAGATATTCGTGTTATAATATGCTTCAGGAGACGATTGACGAGCTCGCTTACTTTTACTTTTACTAGGACCTTTGGAAGTGCTCGGAGCCGTGGCGCCCGCCGGATTTTTTGTTCGAACCATTTTTCACCTTCACAAAGCATAATCATAAAAAATTCAATCTCGACATCTACAATCAACATAACCATTTTAAATACTAACAATGTCACAACAATCACAAATTCTATATCAATTCCAACTTCATTTAAACATAACAATATCAAATTCATAAACAATTCCATTCTAACACAAATTCTAACTCAAATTCATTCTAACACAAATTCTAACTCTAATTCATTCTAACACAAATTCTAACACAAATTCTAACGTCTCAAATTCATTCTAACACAAATTCTAACTCAAATTCATTCTAACACAAATTCTAACTCAAATTCATTCATAATAAAATAACAAACCCTAATTTTGTTAAATCAATAACCACCTTAAATCAATAACCCTAATTTTGTTAAATCAATAACCACAACATGCAACTCGGGGAAATAACATGAAATCCATATTCAAAAACACGAAATCCATATTCAACAACACGAAATTAAATCAATAACCACCTTAAAAACTTAGAAAATCATACCTTTAAAAAGAGAGTGAGAGGCGGTGAGAGAGAGAGAGGCGCGAGAGAGTTGGGCGGCGAGGACGTGGCGAGCGAGAATGGCGGCGAGGATGTGGCGAGCGAGAATGGCGGCGAGGACAAGGCGACGGCGAGAAATCGGGGCGGCGAGGACGTGGCGAGGGATTTTGGAAGAGAAAATGAAGACAGAGTCGGCCGAAATAGTTTGTCTCGCGTTTGTATTTTGAGGAAAATGAGAAAAAAAACTGAAAACTGGTTTATATAGTGAAAACCTAAAAACCTCGCCGCGGCGAGAATATGTCTTCGCCGCGGCGAGAAGATCCTACAACGGATTTTCAACCGTTGTAGGATCATCTCGCCGCGGCGGGAGTCCTACATCGCCGCGGCGAGGCAGTTTCATAGAAAACTGCTAGGCCACGGTATCCTTCTCGCCGCGGCGGAGTATATTTCCAGCCGCGGCGACATAATCTCGCCGCGGCGAGGGAGGACCATCGCCGCGGCGACTCTATTCTACAACCCTTTAAAAAAACCGTTGTAGAATTTGTCGCCGCGGCGAGGTTTAAATCGTGCCGCGGCGAGGTCCATCCTTCTACAACGCTTTGAACTTGCGTTGTAGAAAGGTTTCGCCGCGGCGAAAATCACATGGTGCCGCGGCGAAGGTTCTACAACGGGTTGTGGTAACGTTGTGGGAAATCTGAAATTTAAGTTCTTCTACAACGCTTTTGTAAAGCGTTGTAGAATCACCCAGATTCTACAACGCTTATCCATAAGCGTTGTAGAAACACCCAGATTCTACAACGCTTATCCATAAGCGTTGTAGAATCACCCAGATTCTACAACGCTTATGTTAAGCGTTGTAGAATCCCTAGTTTCTACAACGCTTATGTTAAGCGTTGTAGAAAGTCCGTTGTAGAATCTCATATTTGTAGTAGTGACATCAAATGTACATAAATAGACACTACTACTCTTCTTGTGGGCACCATTGATAGCACAATAGTCTATGGAATGAAACTACTGATAAGTCTAGAACTCGAAGAACGCCACAAAGTTATTTGCCTTGATAAGTTCAACGATTTAGAACCTAAGAATTTAGAGAGTATTTTCTCACAAATGTGTTTTCAGAAATGTTCATTGATTTTCATTCAGATTGAGTTGCCTATAAATACAACTTGAAATGATGGTTACAAGTATACCAAAAGACATAATTAAAACTCTAAACACTAACATAAATTCAAATGAAAACGAAAAGACTTAGGAAAAGAAGTCTTTTGGAAATGAAAAGTTTTGTAAATGAAAAGTCTTTGAAAATGAAAGGACTTGTGGAAAATGAAAAGTCTTCTATAGTGGACGTCCAAATGAAGAAGTGGGCTGATTGTGTTGATTTGTGGACCTGGATGAACTTCAAATTGGGCTGTCCAAGACTTCATTTTGGGCCGAAATGATGTTGAGTATTTTCGGCTCATCAAAGTCAATGTTTTGGGCTTGGAACTTGCTGAGTACAATGGATACGTCCTCTTTGACTCTATTGGCTCGGGCTCGCGTCAATGGGCCAACCGAAGTATCAATGTTTGTGCGAGGCTGATTGTTATTGGTGATGTCCTCATCATTGCCCCTGAGTTGGAAAGGATTTGCCCTCAAATCCGAATCTGCATAAAAATGAGACAAATCAGTGACATTGAAAGTAGCACTAACATTGTACTTACCTTGTAGATCGAGTTTGTAAGCATTGTCATTGATTTTGGAGACCCCTTGGAAAGGACCATCGCCACGTGGAAGTAATTTTGATTTGCGTGGTTGTGGAAAATGCTCCTTGCGCAAGTGAACCCAAACCCAATCGTCGGGCTGAAATATGACTTTGGTGCGCCCTTTGTTCGCACGTTTCACCTATTGGTCATTGCGGCGTTCAATGTTGAGCCAAACTTTCTCGTGGAGGGATTGTACAAATGCAGCCTTTTGTTCGCCGTCAAGATTAACCTGTTCAGAATTAGGCAAAGGAAGTAAGTTGTTAAGTTTGTTTATGGACTAAAAGACTAAGGTTTTATCATTAAGCTTCAAACAAAGAAAGGATGAATGAACGTTTCAACTTTATTATTAAATGAATAGGCAATTACAAGCAAGAGTCTTCATGAGACTTTCTTACATCAAATGTACGATATAAAGATTACAACTCTTCATGTGGGCACCATTGACAACAAACTCCCACTTGACTCAAAGAAGATGTGTGTAGTCTTTCATGCCTAATCCCTCTCGATGTTGGTTGAAGACCTTGTTCGCTAGGGCCTTTGTGAATGGATTTGCTAGGTTGTCCACCGTTGAGATCTTCTTCACTTCCTCGTCTCTGAGCTGCACGATCTCTCGAATCAAATGGTATTTCCTCTCAATATGCTTAGAGCGCTTATGGCTTCGAGGTTCCTTTGAGTTAGCGACAGCCCCACTATTATCACAATAAAGGGTCATGGGCTCGTCGACGTTTGGAACAACTTCCAACTACTTAAGGAATTTTCTAAGCCATACAGCCTCTTTGGATGTTTCACAAGCAGCCACATATTCTGCTTCCATTGTGGAGTAAGCAATGCAAGATTGCTTAATACTCCTCCACACAACAGCTCCACCATTAAGGATGAACACAGATCCCGAAGTGGATTTCCTGGAATCCTTATCCGCTTGAAAATCGGAGTCGGTATATCCCGTCATAGTCAGGTCAGTACCTGAGTATGTAAGCATCAAGTTCCTAGTTCTTCGAAGATACTTAAGAACATGTTTAACAGCAATCTAGTGCTCGGGTCCAAGGTTGGAATGGAAACGGCTAACTACGCCAACGGCGAAACAGATGTTAGGTCTAGTGCAAAGCATAGCATACATGAGGCTTCCTATAGCAGAGGCGTAAGGAATTTTCCTCATGTCTTCAATCTCTTGTGCAGTCTTGGGAGACTGGTCCTTAGAGAGTGAAACTCCATGCCTAAAGGGTGTTTGACCCCTCTTGCAGTCTTGCATCGAGAAGCGATCCATCACCTTATCAATATAAGATGCTTGAGAGAGCGACAGGGTCCGGTTTTTCCTATCTCGAAAGATTTGGATTCCCAGAATGTACGCGGCTTCTCCTAGATCCTTCATATCGAATTGCTTTGCCAGCCAGACCTTAACCTCAGATAACTTACCCACGTCATTACCAATGAGTAGTATATCATCGACATATAGTACCAGAAACACAACTTTGCCTTCGTGTATTAACTTGTAAACACAAGGCTCATCTATTGACTGTTCAAAGCCGAAGCTCTTTACAGTTTCATCGAATCTAATATTCCATGACCTAGATGCTTGCTTTAATCCATAAATGGACTTAAGCAACTCACAAACCTTGGTCTCTTGACCTTCTTCCACAAAACCGTCTGGCTGAGCCAAGTAAATGCGCTCGTTTAAGATTGCCATTCAGAAAGGCTGTCTTGACATCCATTTGCCAGATCTCATAGTCGAGAGCTGCAGCTATGGATATGAGTATGCGGATGGATTTAAGTATCGTGACTGGCGAGAAGGTTTCTTCATAGTCAATCCCTTCTTGTTGGGTATAACCCTTCGCCACAAGTCATGCTTTGAACGTCTCGACGTTCCCATCAGGACCCCTTTTCTTTTTGTATATTAACATACACCCTACGGGTTTAATCCCTTCGGGAAGGTCTACAAGTTTCCAGACTTTGTTGACATACATCGAGTGCATTTCAACTTTCATGGCGTCAAGCCAAAGGTTTTATTCAGAACAAGCCATCGCTTGGCTATAGGAAATAGGATCATCCATGTCAGAGACAGCTACGAGAGAGTCTCCATAGGACATGTACCTGTCAGGCTTTTGAGTAGCCCTCCCACTACGTCGAAGTACTACTTGACGAGATTCTGATGAGTTAGGTTGTGTTTCAGTTGGGGTAAGAACAGTTCTCACAGATGAGGTAGAAGCTTCCTCACCCAACTTTTCTTCAAGCACAATTTTTCTTCTAGGTTTTGCATCTTTCATAAAGTCCTCCTCAAGGAAACGAGCATTCGTGCTAATGAAAGTCTTATCGTCCTCATGACTATAGAAGATGAAACCCTTGGTTTCCTTTGGATATCCCACAAACAAGCATAATTCTGACCTACTAGCCAACTTGCTAGTCTTTTGCCTTAGCACGTGTGCAGGGCAACCCCAAATTCTGATGCGGCCAAGATTCACTTTACGGCCAGTCCATCGTTCATAAGGAGTACCAGGAACCGTTTTAGACGGAACTTGGTTCAGAATATAAGCGGCTGTTTCGAGGGCATATCCCCAAAAGGAAAGAGGGAGTGATGAGTAACTAATCATTGATCTAACCATCTCCATAAGAGTTCGGTTTCTTCTCTCTGACACTCCGTTTTGTTGAGGTGTGCCAGGTGCGGTAATGTGAGAAGCGATACCTTCTTCTTTAAGAAAGTCATCGAACTCTCCAGACATATACTCACCACCTCGATCAGATCGAAGGGTTTTGATCACTTTGCCAGTTTGCTTTTCCACTAAAGCCCTAAAGACCTTAAATACGTTAAAGGTCTCGGATTTGTGTTTGAGCAAATAGACAAAACCATATCGCGAGTAATCATTGGTGAAGGTAACGAAGTATTCGTATCCTCCACGTGCCTGTTGGTTGAGCGGTCCACATACATCAGAATGTACTAGTTCCAGCAACTCAGTGGCTCTTCGACCCTTATCGGAGAAAGGTCGCTTAGTCATTTTTCCTTCTATGCAGGATTCACAAGTAGGTAGTGAACCTATTGCAGAGGCTTGGAGTGGACTGTCCCTCACAAGTCTCTTAATCCTATCTAGACTGATATGACCAAGTCTCAAGTGCCAGAGGTATGTTGATTTTGTTAGATCGGAGGATTCAGAAAGTTTGATCCTCTTTGGCTCCCTAATTAAATCGTTATCTATTTCAGTGTCTAAAAGAGAAGGTTGAGTGGGATAGATGTAAAAAAGACCATTCTTCATACATGCATCAGTGACAAAAGAATTAGAAAAAGAAATACGAATTCCATTCTTTATAAACTTTAAATAATAATCTTGCTCGAAAAGTTGAGCAACAGATATTATGTTTTTCCCAAAGGAAGGAACATAATAAACATTATTCAAATTTAAAGTTCGATCTTCAAAAGATAGCGTCACGGATCCCACAGCCTTCGCAGACACCACGCTCCCATCACCCCACTTGAAGCAGAAGTCGCCATCGTCTAAGTTTTTGCTTTTCCTAAAACGAATCAAGGAGCAGCAAATATGGTTAGTAGCAACGGAGTCAATAATCCACGATGATACATTATCAGCTACTAAACAAGCTTCAGTAACAAGTACAATACCTTTTACTTTTGTTTTGAGGTAGGCAGGACAGTTCCTACGCTAGTGACCAGGCTCATTGCAGTGGTGGCACTTGTCTTTAGACTTGTCCACCTTTGGATCCTTTGGCGCCTTCTTCTTCGTTTGAACCTTAGGTTGGTTCTACTTCTCGGTATTGCGAGGTCTCTTCTTAGATCCAGAGGTGGAGGCAGTAGCATGTACTTCTCCTTGAGCCCTCTTTTTCTTAGTGAGTGCCTCAACGGTTTGAAGTTCCTTCATGAGCTCGGTAACAGTGTACTCCAGCTTGTTCAATGGAATAATTCAACTTGAAGGTATCAAAGGTTTCGGGGAGAGTTTCTAAGATCATATCTATTTTAGTCTCCCCATCAATCTCAGATCCAAGGATCTCCATTTCGTTTAGATAGCTAATGATCAGCATCATATGATCTCTAACGGGAGTTCCAGCCTTCATACGACAGTTCATGAATTGTCGGACCACTTGTTGCCTTGTTTGACGTCCTTGCCCTCCAAACATCTCATGGAGATTGTAGAGCATATCGGTGGCAGTTTCGTAATCACGATGTTGTTGTTGCAACACATTGTTCATCGATGCCAGAATATAGCACCTCGCAATCTCATCGGATCGAAGCCAGGCCGCCAGGGCGTCTTTTTCCTCTTGCGTCGAATCTTCATTCGTTTGAGGACAGGGGGTGGTGAGAACCCATTTGTGCTTGTCGACAGTATGGACTATGTCGAGGTTACGTTTCCAGTCGACGTAATTGTCGCATTCGAGTTTATTCGAGGAAAGAATGGTTGAGAGAGGGTTGAGAGACATATTGCCTATAAAAGTTGAAACAAGTTTATGATTAGTCTTTGGTTTAGGATTTAAGTTTTATTAAGACTTTTATAAAATCCAAAGGTGTTATAAACCAAAAGATAATTTACTCCCTCAAGAGAAGGCCGCAAAAAATCTCCATTTATAAGTAAATGACACATCATTAATGCTTAGCCAAGATGTCAATACATCTATTTTGACTAGCCACCTTTTAAATTAGTTTGATCACTCACATCCTTTCAGAGAGCCTCAAGGGAGGATTACAAGGGATTGAGCCTAAGTGTGCAACCAACCACTTAGTCCAAAAGATCAACTTTGAAAAACAATCCCCCAAGGGGAGGCCTTGTCATCATCGTCTCACTCTCGGACGTAGCTCATTGAGCAATGATCGAAGCAATAACGCCTTGGAGTACTCCCATTTAAGTGAGGGTCGCAAGAGCGGCTCTTAGTCCCACGTTAATTGCTTCTTTCATTAGTGTTGGGGATCGTGGGTTACAAACAACAAGTATAACCCTCCCACTTAGTTTTTGGAGTTGGTTCATCGACTCTTATAAGTTTGGAAACAGATTTCCTAGTTAAAGAGCAATAGAGCGGACAACTAGAAGAGAATCCTAGATCGACATGTTCAGAGCAGTATTAGTGCATAAAGGCACAAGGTACATACTCGATCTTTTCCTATTTTCTATTTCGGGAAAGTGCGTGAGGGAAGTGTGAACTTCAACTCACTCGAACACTTGAAAGTTTGAGATTACACATCTTTTTATTTTTCGGCTTGTCTACAAGGAGACCTCCCACTCAAAATTTTCAAGAGCATATAGATTTTGAACATATGTGATATAGATATAGTTTTGAAAACATTTTGAAAATTTATTTGATTTGGATGACAAAATATTTTCAAGTTTGAAAGTGAAAACGGTTTTTCAAAATTCAAACTAGTTTTGTAAAAACTCAATTTCAATTAAACTTTCAAAAATCAAAACATTTTAATCTTACACATCATGTTTATAATCATATGAAAAACATTTTTGCTCAAGAAAATTTTCTAATTAGAGTTCTATAACTCATGGTAGTGGGGTTTGAAAATCCGGATTTCTAAAAAACTGGAGTTTCAGCACAGCCGCGCACCTCGGAGTAAAATCGCCATATCTGGCGGCTCCGATGTCCTTTTGAGCCGAAACCGGTGTCATTGCACAGAGAACAGACAGAGCTTTAATTTTATTCAAGAATCATTAAATTTAGATTTCTGAGCAGAGAGTTATGCCACTTTTAATGCGGGTTTACTCCAGCTCGAAGAAAAAGAAATAATTAAAGCTTGGTCCTCTTTAGGTGCGAAAAAGAATCGAGTGTAACGGAACGTTTTATGAAGGTTGTTAAAGCTTTTATTTTTGTTTTATTAGCAAGGTAATAACAAGGCATAAAAGAAATAACAACAAGCATAAAACGATTCAAGTAAAAATAAGAAACTAGTAAGACAAGAAAACTAGTCACAAAATTTACTCGAAATTTCTCAAACCTTTAAAACACGTTTTTCAATATAAAAAATTAAAAACTTTTAGAACTGATTCTAATGTGTTTTAAAAACATCCCAAACTCATAGAAAAACAACATGATTTTTAATTTAAAGGCAAGAGCAATAAATTAAAAACAAAAAACTAAGATAACAATTCTAACTTGTCACAAAATTAGTAAACTTTCGAAAACGATTTTCAAGCTCATATTTTTAAATACATGTACATTCTAATCTTTGACCATAACTCTGATACCATTTGTTGGAATCGATCTAGGGTTTAAAAAAATAATTAACGCTTCGGTAAGCGGCGGAATTTTAAAAATTTTCTTTTACAAGTAAAACCAGTTTTTACTAACCTAGACAAAAGAGCAAGTACACGTAATTAAAAACTATTATGAGCTAAGAAGTTTACTAACCTTTCTTTGAGAAGCTTGATCTTTGAGAAGCTCTTAGAAAGTTGCAACGCTCGTCTCCCCTCGCAGCACGTCCCTCTTTCTTTCCTCGGCACCTCGAGCAACCACGAAAGTTTCTATCACTAAATCACTCGAGAGAAAAGGAATTAGTGAGTGGGCACTTTTAAACACTACGACTTAAGAACAAGTCTTAAAGTCGCAGAGCTAAACTCTAGGTCAAATGAGGACCTAGGTGCCAAGACAAAAATCGAAAATAAACTAGAGAGAGAGAGAGAGGAGTTCGGCCAAAGTTGTAGAGAGAGAGGTCTCACCTTCTATAAGGTAGTTTCCTCTTCTATAGAATATCACATATTCATGAGCCAATTTCCCTATTTCCTTTATTGAGTCACACGGCCAACATAGGCTTCAATAAGCCTTGGATTTGTTTCCTATTTGTTGTTCGCCCGTCTAGGGCCAACGGGAACAAGGGCATGTCTTCGACCCACATGGCTGGTACGAGATCTTGGGCGGCGAAACCCTGACTCAACCAGGAGCCGGCCCAAACCAATGGCCAAGTGAAAACCCAGCCATGGGCCGAGTCAATGGCTCACCCGGCCATTGGCTGGGTCAAATGGCTCACTCGGCCATTGGACAGTTCACTCGGCCAATGGCCGAGTGAACCCCTCAGCCACCAAGGCAGTTCACTCGGCCATTGGCCGAGTGAACCTTCCAGCAGTTCACTCGGCCAATGGCCGAGTGAACCCCTCAGCCACCAAGGCAGTTCACTCGGCCATTGGCCGAGTGAACCTTCCGAGCAGTTCACTCGGCCAATGGCCGAGTGAACCTTCCAGCCGCCAAGGCAGTTCACTCGGCCATTGGCCGAGTGAACCTTCCAGCAGTTCACTCGGCCAATGGCCGAGTGAACCTCCCAGCTGCCTCAGCAGTTCACTCGGCCATTGGCCGAGTGAACCTTCCAGCAGTTCACTCGGCCAATGGTCGAGTGAACCTCAGCCGGCCCAAGACCTTCATACTAATGTTGAGCGTCGGAGAGGTAAACAGAGGCAACCCCTCTGTTTCCCCTTTGTAGTTCACACCTTTCTGTTCACGTTTCAGGTGCTTGGACGAGATAGAGATCATCTACAGCTAAGGGACGGCTTGGGATATCAAGCCCGACACGCTCGAGTCGAGACGAGACCACTTGGTCCGGTCTTGGGTCTAACCGTCTACGACTCCTAAATCGTTGTCCGAAAAACTGCGACAACATTTTGGCGCTAGAAGGAGGGGCTCACCGACCTTAGCACGCTCTCCCTTCCATTCCACACTTTCACTACAACTACGACTCTCGAGAGATGAGTCATCTACCAACTACCTCCGCGGGTACCCGAGCGACGAGCTCGAGGTACGGTCTCCGACTCCTCGCACACCGTCTTGAAGGGCAACCTCGCGATAGCGAGAGCCAGCCCCAAGACCCGGTGAACGACCCCGAGGCCGAGCTCCGAGAGGACACGGCCCGGCGGCTCGCGGAGCTCCTTGACCGTCCCGGCGTTGACGGCTCCCTCATCGCCGGTCTCCTCGGCTACGACGTCGAGGATCGATCTGCTCAGGATTACTCCGACCCCGAATACGTGGAGGAGTCGAGGACCGACGAGGCCACCCCTAGCCTCGCTCAAGCGCGACCCGAGAGGGCCAACGGTGCGTTGGCCGATCCTTTGTACCCGGCGCGACAACAGGCACGGTCACAGTCCCGGGGACTCGCCCCCTCGGTTTCAAGAGGTGGCCGGACACGGCCCCTCGCCGAGGAGAGAGCGACTCTGGTCGACGATGGAGCCGATAGCCGAAGCGCTCGCCGGACGACCCGACCAAGGGCGACCTCGCCTCGTCACGCACCAAGCGTGGACCTTAGAGAACGCTTGACGGCGCAGAGAAACTCCCGAGGGGAGGATCTCCGCCAAAGGCTAAATTCTCGAAGGGACGTGCTCCCCGCCGCAACTCTTGGCCGACCTCAGGCCAATGTCATGGACCAAGCGTCCAACGAACGCCAACCGGTGACTCCCGTGGCCCCGACGGTCGGCCCTGCTAACGGGCTTGACGTGGTCACGATGATTCAGAGCCTCCAGAATCAAATCATCGAGATGAGGGAGTCAGGGAGGCAAAGGCCGTACGGAGGGATCGAGGAATCATACTCTCCCTTCGCCGCACAAGTCCTCGCGCAGCCATGCGTGGGAAACTTTAAGTTACCGTCCATTCCCCCCTATGATGGACGTACGGACCCCCACTTCCACGTCCAACACTATGAGACGTGGATGACGATGCAAGGGCAGACGGACGCCACCCTCTGCCAAGCCTTCAGCCTGACCCTCACAGGGTCGGGCTTTGAGTGGTTCCAAAGTTTGAGGCCTGGAAGCATCCCGTCCTTCCGGGCCTTGCGAGAGGCTTTCCTCGCTCGCTTCGCCACGCTTGTGGCACAAAAGAAATTGAAGACCCACCTCCTCTCCATTCGACAGGGGAGAGATGAGACATTGAGACAATACCTCGCTCGCTTCACCGAGGAGTCTCACAAAGTCGAGGGCTTCGACGACAAGGACGCCATCACGGCGATCACCGAGGGAGTTCGCACGAGCGACTTCCTCAAGTCCATTGTCGGGCAAGTCCCGCGAGACATGGCGGAGCTGATGACGAGAGCCCGCACACATATGGGAATCGAGGACTATCTCGATGGTCGCGATGGCCGAAAGTCAGGAGGACAAGGTAGTCGCCATCGCGAAGAACGGGACGAAGATCGCCCCGACCCTCAAAGCAAGAGGAGCAGGGGAGGCCGGGCCCCTAACGGTCGCCCCCTCTCCGGTCCAAGATCGTCGCACGTTGATAGCTTCCGAGCGTCATCAACATACACCCCTCTGAACACTCCGCAAGAGCGGATCCTAGCTCTGCACCGCGACAAGCTAGGAAGTCCGGCTCCTCTAGCGAAGGATCCCGCGAAGAGGGATCGGAACAAGTTCTGTGAGTACCACCAGGATCACGGGCATCTGACGTCCGAGTGCTATCATCTTAGGCGTCAGATCGAGGCCCTGATTCAGGACGGGAAATTAAAAGAGTATGTCCTGAGAACGGTCGGGACGGCCGTTGTGCACGAAGGCCGTCCACGGCAAGGAAGGAAGGGTCCGGCGACGGTGACTGTCATGGACCAGGCAGAGATTGAAGAACCGGAGAGCTCACAGCTGCATGTCGTGGGCTAAGCCCGTCCCCTTTTCTCATTATGTCATTTTATTTCCGGTTTTAAGACAATCTCGAATTTCAATAAGGCCAATGGCCCAGGGATGTAATTTTTGACTATTTGTGCATGATAATTGTATCACATTTCACCTCGAAGTCTTTATCTTGCTGCATTATAATTTCTAGTCTCCTCTACGAGTACACGAGAAACTCGGGGGGCTAATGGGAAACAATGCTCAACGAAGAACAATGCTCGACGAAACTAAAGTTCGCTCGCTCAACAAAAAAAAAAAAAAAAAAAAAAGAAAGAAAGAGAGACGCGCAAATCGATTATGCCTTCGTTGGCAAGTCGAGAAAAGTAAGACGCGCACAACACAACGAAGACGCGCAAATCGATTATGCCTTCGTTGGCAAGTCGAGAAAAGTAAGACGCGCACAACACAACGAAGACGCGCAAATCGATTATGCCTTCGTTGGCAAGTCGAGAAAAGTAAGACGCGCACAATACAACAAAGACGTGCAAATCGATTATGCCTTCGTTGGCAAGTCGAGAAAAGTAAGACGCGCACAACACAACGAAGACGCGCAAATCGATTATGCCTTCGTTGACAAGTCGAGAAAAGTAAGACGCGCACAATACAACAAAGACGTGCAAATCGATTATGCCTTCGTTGGCAAGTCGAGAAAAGTAAGACGCGCACAACACAACGAACACGCGCAAATCGATTATGCCTTCGTTGGCGAGTCGAGAAAAGTAAGACGCGCACAATACAACAAAGACGTGCAAATCGATTATTCCTTCGTTGGCAAGTCGAGAAAAGCAAGACGCGCACAACACAACGAAGACGCGCAAATCGATTATGCCTTCGTTGGCAAGTCGAGAAAAGTAAGACGCGCACAATACAACAAAGACGTGCAAATCGATTATGCCTTCGTTGGCAAGTCGAGAAAAGTAAGACGCGCACAACACAACGAAGACGCGCAAATCGATTATGCCTTCGTTGGCAAGTCGAGAAAAGTAAGACGCGCACAATACAACAAAGACGTGCAAATCGATTATGCCTTCGTTGGCAAGTCGAGAAAACAAGACGCGCACAAAACAACAAAGCCGTGCTAACCGATCGCGCCCTCATTGGTAGATCGAGAAAATGAGCCACGCACGATCAACCCGAAACAAAAAGTCGTCCCTCGCGACGCGCGAAGGCCATTCCTCATGATGCAAACCCGAGAGCATTCATCCCGCGTCCGCATAAAAGCGTAGATTTTGAGTTTCCACTCGACCTACGCTCGACCGGAAACTCGGGGGGCTAATGTTGTTGGCCCGTCTAGGGCCAACGGGAACAAGGGCATCTCTTCGACCCACATGGCTGGTACGAGATCTTGGGCGGCGAAACCCTGACTCAACCAGGAGCCGGCCCAAACCAATGGCCAAGTGAAAACCCAGCCATGGGCCGAGTCAATGGCTCACCCGGCCATTGGCTGGGTCAAATGGCTCACTCGGCCATTGGACAGTTCACTCGGCCAATGGCCGAGTGAACCCCTCAGCCACCAAGGCAGTTCACTCGGCCATTGGCCGAGTGAACCTTCCAGCAGTTCACTCGGCCAATGGCCGAGTGAACCCCTCAGCCACCAAGGCAGTTCACTCGGCCATTGGCCGAGTGAACCTTCCAGCAGTTCACTCGGCCAATGGCAGAGTGAACCTTCCAGCCGCCAAGGCAGTTCACTCGGCCATTGGCCGAGTGAACCTTCCAGCAGTTCACTCGGCCAATGGCCGAGTGAACCTCCCAGCTGCCTCAGCAGTTCACTCGGCCATTGGCCGAGTGAACCTTCCAGCAGTTCACTCGGCCAATGGCCGAGTGAACCTCAGCCGGCCCAAGACCTTCACTCGGCCAATGGCCGAGTGAACCTCACCACCATGTTCACTCGGCCATTGGCCGACCCAGCCTCCTCCAAGGCCGACCCAAACATTCTCACTCGGCCAAGGGGTCTTCAAACCACCCCTTGGCTGCCTATAAATACCAAGGCACCCCCCTTTGGTCCAGGTAATCCATTCTTGAGTATTGAAACGCTGCCGAACTCGTACCTCGCTCGTTTCTCTCAAGCTTTGGCCTCTAAACACCCCTAAAACCTCTATACTCCACCTCAATCATACTAATGTTGAGCATCAGAGAGGTAAACAGAGGCAACCCCTCTGTTTGCCCTTTGTAGTTCACACCTTTCTGTTCACGTTTCAGGTGCTTGGACGAGATAGAGATCATCTACAGCTAAGGGACGGCTTGGGATATCAAGCCCGACACGCTCGAGTCGAGACGAGACCACTTGGTCCGGCCTTGGGTCTAACCGTCTACGACTCCTAAATCGTTGTCCGAAAAACTGCGACAACACTATTTTGTTCCATGCCTTGCTTTGACTCTCTCTTGGCCGAAGTTGTGCTTTCCTTCTAGAGGAAATTTGTTTCCTCTTTTTCTTTTGGCAAGTATCTTGATACATTTATGCACAAAATAATCTCTCCTATTTCCCTATAGGGTAGGCGCCCATATTGTCTAGAAAAGGCTTCTAGAAGCTTTTTCATTTATTCATGACAACATGAAAAATGCCCATTAAGAATTTTCAATAAAATTCTTATGAAATGAAATTAATCCACAAGGCCCAATAAGACTAGTATTGGCCGAGTGATGCATGTCATCAAATGACCTTGTCAAAAATTTATTGACATTCATTTCAACCTATGTCTCAAAAGACAAAAATACCCTTTTGACAATTTTCGTTCTTGTTTTGATTTAGCTTCCAGATTAACTATTCCTACTCGATGTGATTCGTGACAGTGACCTCATGGACCCAAATGAACAAAGCTTGAGCTAAACACTTGGACTCAAAAGTTCACAAACCTTTTCCAAGTTTAGCTTTATACCAACTGACTCCACTAAAGAGTTGACACTGAAAATCTCTCGGTTCAAATGAATTTATTTTCTACTCAAGAATTCAACCTAATTATGATGAGTGGATCCAGTTAATATTATCTATGTTTACCCTTCATGAATGTCATCAGCCAGTCGGGATTTACTAAATTACCATTTTACCCTTCTAGCTGTTATTTCCTCAACTCCTTTGTCGCTTGTGAATAAGTTAGAAACAATGTATTGACGAGGAGCTAACAAGTCACATTGTTTCATCCAAAAGAGTCCGGACTCAATTTGGACACTGGCCAGTTCATTTATTCACACTCCAAGGAACAAAGCATGAGGTGACATACATTGCATTTCAGCAATCTTGTACATGAATTTCATATCTATGAGAACTTCACAAAGTTACTCATGACATTCTCACAACTTAGTACTTCACCAATAGGTCCTGTTCGGAATCACATAGTGAGTCCGAACTGTGACTTTCTCAAATGAGAATACTAAGCTGTGAAATGGCATGTCTCATTTCAGGATTAAGGTAAGCATGATGCAATTCATACATAGTGACTTCGAGACATAAGAGGATAAATGGTTTGTTCTTATCTTGTCTCTAGAAGTGCACTGGTCAATACAGTACCTTCAGAAGATACCTAGAAGAACTATAGAGTCTCCAACTCTTAATGCCTCATAACCAGACATCATAGATTCTTCTAACAATCGTACTGAGGTCAATAGTCCTTTGACCATAAGATTGCGAATATATCGTTTTAAGCAAACTACGAAGAGTTTGTTCATGCAAATCTACATTTGTCTCTTCGTAAGTTGTTAAGTTTGTTTATGGACTAAAAGACTAAGGTTTTATCATAAAGCTTCAAACAAAGAAAGGATGAATGAACGTTTCAACTTTATTATTAAATGAATAGGCAATTACAAGCAAGAGTCTTCATGAGACTTTATTACATCAAATGTACAAAATAAATACCACAACTCTTCTTGTGGGCACCATTGACAACATTCATGTGGTTGGTCGTGGAAGGGATTCTCAAGCTCGGGTGATTGGTGTTGTTGTTCTATTTCGTCAAGTCTTCTATGGATGGGATCGAGCATGCGTTGCATTGCTTGAACAATGTCTTCCATCATCAAAAGTGGTTGAGAAGAGGAAGGACTATCGCGGTCACGGTAATTCGCCATGAATCTGTGCAAAACAGAATATATATATATATATATATAATATGTAGTGTTAAAGGACCTCACAAAACACTCCCTTACGTGTTTCACTCAAACAATGGAATCACTCGTGTTTATCACTCGTATTTGGCTTTTTAAGAATGTGTTCTCTCGTGCCTTTTTCCACTCGCATACTCTCTTGAAAACTTAAGCTCTAAACAAAGAACCGAACAAGGTAAAAAAAACAAAGTGGCTGTGTGAATTCCAGGGTAAGAATGTGTTCTCTCGTGCCTTTTTTTTTTTTGCTTTTTTATTTGTTTTTTTGTTTTTTTGTTTTTTTTTGCTAAGAACTGGAATGGTATATGCTAAAAGATTGTGGAGAAGAAGTATTCTAGGATATATAATATGGAAGAAAGTATTTTGGAGGAAAGGAAAAGAGATAAATTAAAACACACAAAAAAAAAATTAAAATAAAAAGTTTTCTGGAGAGAGAAGTTTTCTGGAGGGACAAAACTTTCTGGAGAGAATAACTTTCTGGAGGAAAACTTTCTGGAGAGAATAACTTTCTGGAGTAAAACTTTCTGGAGGAATTCGGCCCACATCATTCGCTCCGGGTTGGAAAGAATTCGTCCTCGAATTCGATGCACCTTCAGGTGTTGTGAAAGGAGAATTATTTTCATGATGAACTCCAAAGATCGAAGCTCCACCTCAAATAAACTGGACATATTAACAAAGTCTTCGTGAACTCCATAAGCTTGATTGATCGTTGATATGAATGATATCTTCACTTCTTCTTCTTTCTCTATTTCATTAAAAATTTGGCTGCTCAAATGCTCACCAATGATTTCTTCTTCATCATCGCTTTCATCGTAGATCGGATCATCGATTGCCTCGAACAAATATTATTCATCTTCTTCGTCGTCAATCTTGAACACGTGTGACATAAAGTCATCTTCAATAAATCCAGCAAAAAGTTGCATGATTCACGATCGTCTTCGGCTCTGATACCAAATGATGTGAACATTGATGCCTTTGCGATGAACGAAGCTCAAATCGTTGCGAAATTACGTGGGTTGCCTCAATAAGTCTTTGCTTCAATTTGGATGAAGGTTTGCGGTATTGTTGTTGTAGGGAATTTTTGGTGGTTTTTGGATAGGTTAAAAGGAAGGGTCGGTTTGGTGTTTTGGGTGGAGTGATAATCGCCACAATAGTTTATAATTTGAACTATTGATAAGATTGAGGGGGGAATGAAAGACACCACAATAGTTTATGGAATGAAACTATTGATAAGTCTAGAACTCGAAGAACGCCACAAAGTTATTTGCCTTGATAAGTTCAATGATTTAGAACCTAAGAAATTAGAGAGTATTTTCTCACAAAAGTGTTTTCAGAAATATTGATTCACAATCTTCATTCAGATTGAGTTGCCTATAAATACAACTTCAAATGATGGTTACAAGTATACCAAAAGACAAGAAAACCAAAGGACAAACAAACTTAAAAGTCACACAATTAAATTGCTAAAACATTAAATGGACTGAGATATTTCGAAGCAGAATAAACTGGGTCTGGGATTCGATTTTTAACAAACTGTGCACGGCGTATTAAATATCTCGTCTTTCTCTTCGATTTGATATGCTGTACGCGTAAATCCGATAACCGAGTCAAAAGATACGGCCCTCTAAAGTTGGACCGACAGATTTGGACGCAGAATTCGGCCCGCATCACACAGGTACTTGGACGCGAGTACTATCCATCTGTGGCACGTTATCCATTGAAGGGAACATGCGTCGAAGAAGGAAAAGGTAGTCCCGCGAGATGCATTCTACTTCGTGGTCGCGTCACGAACACGGACCGCAACCGCATAACAAGCCTCTTCCAGAGCGATGTCCCAATCATCCTCTATGTCCGCCTTGGCCTGCACGGTATCATCCTTATCCTCGATGATGGCTTCCATCTCAACAATTAGCAAGTCGCACTCTCTCTCCGCCTTGATACGAAAAATCTCGCTCGCCGATAGTCGAGTATGAACAATCTTTAACTCTTTGTCCCGGCCTGAGAGTAGCGCCTTAAGTTTCTTTGTCTCCCCTAAGAAGGTGTCGGCCGACTGCTTCGCCTTCTCCCGAGATGCCTGCTCGGCCACTCGCAACGACCTCTCGGAAGCCAACTCTGTGCTTAAACGAGACACCTCCTCGCGGGCCCGCTTCGACTCCTCCTCGAGCGCTTGAAACTCGTGAGTAGACCGGACCCCTGCCAGAGCAATGACATGTTTGACCGAAACATTTTCCATGTCCAAATTCATGTTTTGCATCCGCCGCAGCAGGTCTCGGAGAATACGGTCGCCCCGCTCTTGCCGCAGTAGATGACACACATGCAACCACGATAAGTATAGTAATGACTGTTGTCGCAGTTTTTTCGGACAACGATTTAGGAGTCAAAGGCGGTTAGACCCGAGGCCGGACCAAGTGGTCTCATCTTGACTCGAGCGTGTCGGACTTGATATCTCAAGTCGTCCCTCAGCTGTGGTAGAAGTTCACCTCGTCTCGGTACCTGAAAAGCAATAGAGAATATGTGAACTACAAAGGGGAAACAGAGGGGTTTCCTCTGTTTACCTCTCCGACGCTCAACATTAGTAGGATTGAGGTGCTTTGTAGAGGGCTTAAGTGTTTAGGGGCCGAGACTTGAGAGAAACGAGCGAGGTACGAGTTCGACGGCGTTTCAGTACTCAAGAATCGATTACCTGGACCAGGGGAGGGATCCCGGTACTTATAGGCGACGAAGGGGAATTTTGGAAAACCCCTTGGCCGAGGATAGCCTTGGCTCGGCCATTGGCCGAGGCTGACCCTTGGGCCGGCCACTGGCCGAGGCTATTTGAGCCGGCCATTGGCCAAGGCTGGCCCTAGGGCCGGCCAATGGCCGAGGCTATTTGAGCCGGCCATTAGCCGAGGCTGGCTCTAGGGCCGGCCAATGGCCGAGGCTATTTGAGCCGGCCATTGGCCGAGGCTGGCTCTAGGGCCGGCCAATGGCCGAGGCTATTTGAGCCGGCCATTGGCCGAGGCTGACTCTAGGGCCGGCCAATGGCCGAGGGTAGCTTGACTCGGCCGTTGGCCGAGGCTGGCCCTTGGGCCGGCCAATGGCCGAGGCTGTTTGGGCCGGCCATTGGCCGAGGCTGGCCCTAGCGCGTTTTTCGTCGATTCGCCTTTGATCGGCCGCGATCGGGGTCGGGCCGATAACATTAGCCCCCCGAGTTTATGGCCGAGTGAGTCTCGTGCGATGAACTCAAGATTCTCGCCGTCGTTGGCCCACCGGAGCAGCCCGTCGTGAAAAGGTTTGGCTCGACCCCTTTAATTATTATTTTTTTTTCTTTTCTCCGGTCACTTTTTCCCCTGTCTCGTTGCACGCGCCAATGGACCCTACCAACCACCTCTCGGGGTGTGGGTCCATCGAGGACGATCTTTCCAATTTGCTCGGTAACCAAGATGCAAATCTAGACGACTTTTGGGTGCAATTCTCGTCCCCTTTGGTTGCTCACGACATAATGCCTTCATTCTCTTCGAGCAACAGAGTGGTTGAGATGGCCGGAGACGATTTTCACTCGATCGAAGCATGGCTGGCCGACGAGGAGGGGGGCACGCGCACCAGGGATGGCCCCTGCCGTCAGGGGGATGCCGGCCAAGGAGCGTCAGGCGCCGGGGAGAGCTGGGCTGACCAGTGTAGGGGCGCGCCCGGCGAGGCGGGCCTAGGCAGAGGTGCGCCGGCTTCCGTTGGCGCTGTCTGGGCCGGAAGCGTCGCCGGGGAATATCCAAACGGCGCAGGGGACGCGCGCAGCCTGGGTGGAGGCGCGCTCAGCGAGGTGAACCCTGGTGAAGGTGCGCCGACCTCTGTCGGCCTTGTTTGCACCGGAGGCGTCGCCGGAGGAGACTCATGCGGCGTCAGGGATTCACGCGGCCCGGGAGGAGGTGCGTCGGACGAGGCGGGCCCGGGCGAGGGGGCGTCGGCCCTCGTCGGCGTTGTCTGCGCTGGGGGCGTCGCCGGGGAAGACCCAAGCAGCGCTGGTGGAGCGCCCGCCCCGGGAGGAGTCGCGCCGGTCGAGTTGAGCGCTGGGAGTGTCGCGTCGGCCCTGGGCGGTGACGCCGGGCCTGTTTCGCCGGCGAGCGACAGCGAAGGAGGCCCGGGCAGTTTGGGCCCGGCCTTTCCCGAGGAGAGGCGCACCGGTGGGGGGCCGCTGGAGACGGGCGGCGCCGCTGGCGAGAGCGTCGGCGGCGGTGATGAGGAAAGCCGGCCGGACAGCGCCGGCCGGGGGGCGTCGGCCGAGGCGCTGGTCGCCCTAGCCCTAGGAGCCGGTGGGCTAGGGCTGCGTGAGGGGAGCCCACCTGGCGGGCCGGGCTGTGCTGCCGGGCCAGGTGCGCGCATCGCTGGGCCGGGCGAGAGCCCGAGGGGCCCGGACGACTTGGGCGCGCGGGGAGGCTTCCTGCTTGGGCCGGGCACTGGTGAGGCCGGCCCAACTGCCTTGGGTGCCCGGCCTGGAGGCTTGGACGTGCGAGAGGGCCTCCTATCTGGTCCGGAAGCTGGTGGGGCCGGCCCAATAGCCTTGGGCGCCCATCGTGGGGGCCCGGACGAGACGACCCTTGCCGAGGGTTGCCCGCCGTGTTTAGGGTCAAGCGCCGGTGACGGGCCCGTTACTGGGCCGACCACGGGGGAGACAAGGCCCGCCGGGTCGGGCACACGTGCTATGGACCGGTTGGCCGGCTCGGGCGATCGCCACGAGGGACGCGCCGAGCCGAGAATCGCCTCCGGCGTCGAGCGCTCGAGCGAATCGTCGAATCGCCGCGCCACACCTGCGACGATGTTTTCTTTAACCCACGCGGGAGGAAGCACGAGCCCTGTCCTTCCCGACCGGAGAATCGGCTATATGTGACGGCCTCGATTGCTCGGGTGTTGACATTCCGAGTTCGCTCTCGATTGCTAGTTTTGCGAGCTTGAGGAGGCGATACGGCATCCCGGATTCTGTGTCGATCCTGCGACCGCTACCCGGCGATCTCCCGACTCGTCCCCGGAAAGGACACGCTGCAATTCACGAGGCGAGTCTTCGTGGAGGGCTACGGTTACCCTTCCAGCCGGTGATCCAAGAGCTATTGATTCGGTTGAGGGTGCACGCGTCACAAATGTCTCCAACCTTCTACCGGGTAGCTGCCGTGTGCCATATGATGCTTTATCGAGCAAAGAAAAGGGCGGTCACCGCAGATGATATTCAAGACCTCATGCTTGTTCGTGGGGTCCCGGGGAAACCGGGCTTCTATTCGGCGTTCACTCGGAAGCGCATCTCCGTCGTCACCAAGGTTGCATCGAAGCATCGGTACCCTTGGGTGTGGCTTTCCGAGTCGGCCTTCGGGGCGGCGCCCTTAAAGTTTGGATCCGCGGTCGACTTTCCCTCCGTTGGGGACGCAGAAGATTCCAAACTCGTAGCCGTGATCAAAGCCATCCCGGATTCGAGGCGGCAGGGGTCATTGTTTGAGTCTCCGGACCTAATGGCGAGGACCGGTTGGTTCGTTCCTGACGACGCCGCTCTTCCGTGTCCTGGTCTTGGTGCGGAGGTTATGGTTGACCCTGTATCAGAGGCGGGGGGTTCCACCGCCCCTCCCCCCGACGCGGGGGGTACTAGCCGTTCACACGCTTTCGCGTTATCGCACTTTTCGTTGTATTATGCTGACTGTGTGTGTTCTAACTTATTGTCGTTTCTTTCTCTTTTTCAGATACCATGACAAGACGACACCGGCCGCGCACACACGTGCCGAGGGTGGCATCTATCGTTGAAGCTACGACCACGGCTCGCCCCCGAGCCGAGGTTCGCCAACGAGGGTCGCCACCGCGAGCGAGGAACGAGGCGATCTCTTCTAACAAGCGACCGTCGTCGTCGGCTTCCTTCGGATCACCCTCCGGCAACAAGCGCGCCCACACGTCAACGGTGCCGGACAACATGGATTCGATGCTCCTGGCGGAGGCGGCGGAGCTGAGGGATCAGTGCTCCCGAGGGATCCTAGAGACCTCTCTGCGGGACTTCAAAGGTTTTCCGACGACAAGCGATCTGGAGCATTTCCAAAACGGGATCGGAAATGCCCGAAAGGTACGATTCGCTTGCTTGTCTCACGCGTAACCATTATGCTTATTTCGATTATACGTATATCACTTGTCTCAGCAGATGCTTGCACGTCAAGAGCGAAGCGACCGCATTCTCCGGGACCTGCTGCGGCGCATGCATGATGAGGACATGCCCCAAAAGGAGCCGCAAGCAAAATACCAAGTGCCGGAAGGACCCGTGACAAGAGCTCGAGCGAGGAGATTCAAGGAGGACCTTAACAATCTGATCATCAAGCTCCAAGATGAATAAGGGGACAAGCTCGCAAAGGAGAGGATTCAAGGAAGCCAAGAAACAACAATGAAGAATGTCATTTGGGCTGAATTGAATTAGTCAGACTATTCCTATTTTTCTATTTTCAGTTTATGTTATTTGGGCCAAGACATGTTATTTAAAACGCCCATAATGGTTTGTATTGGGCTGGTCCTTTGTTTTATGCTTATTAGTACTTAAATAAGGCTAAATGGGCTTATTAGGTTATGGGGCCCATGGAGCTGCGAATTTGACCTTTGTAAACTCTATAAATTAAGCCTTTAGGCTGAATGGAAGACACAATTCTGATTTCGAGTTAAACACTATTTTGTGAGGATTTTCATTCTCTCTTTGGTTCGTTTAGAACTATTCGAGTCTCTTACAAAGCGGTGCGTGTAGGAGTTCGAGCCCGACTCATCAGACGGCCATTCGCATCCGTCCGTGGCGTCATTCGATCCACCTTCGTCCTAAAACGTAGACGATCCGTCGCTGTGCTATTGGGGGTATCGGGTCTCGGAGCTTAGTCGGCCGAGGTTCGTATCAAGTGGTATCAGAGCTAGTCTCTACTTTTAGGTCTGCTTATCCTTTGTTTCGTTTTCCTGGTTTTCTTTTCTCCGTTTGTGTTGTGTTCATCCCGTACGTACGTATTTGTTGTGTTGAGTCTGTGTTTGTTTTCTTCGTGTTAGGTCTGTGTTCTTTTCGTGCTAGGTCTGTGTTCTTGAGCATCAAAAAAAAAAAAAAATAAAAAGAAAAGATCCGAACAAAAAAAAAAAAAAAAAAAAAAAAGAAAAGAGAATCCGTGGAGTTCAATTCTTATTCGGTGGAGATCAATTCTAATTAACGCAGCCTGTTTTTTTTTTAGGAAATCAATTTTATTCAGTTTCCCGATTTTTTTGCACTTAAATTCGGGAGTATCTTTATTTCCTAGCTTTTATTCCCATTATTTCCAGAATCCTTTCCTTATCCCTTACCGCTTTTATTTTATCTTGTTTTATCATTCACATTTAATTCTGATTAGCAATTATCTCCCGGATATCAAAAAAAAAGAAAAAGAAAGAGGAAAAAAAAATTTATTCTGATTAGCAATTAATTCTGAGTATTTTTGAGCTCAAGAAATTTTATTTTGCTGGTAGTTTCCTTGTGTGTTTTGGAGCGTTTTTAGGTATCCTACATCCTATCGAAAAAAAATTTTGTCGCCATTTGTCATTTTGGGCTGATTGTCGTACCTTGGGAGAATTGTTTTTTTTGAGACTTATATAAGACCTGGTCATAACATTCCGTGGTGTCGTTTTATTGTTCGTGTCGTTTGGGTGTCGTTTGTGTCGTTTTGGTGTATCGTTTTCGAATTCCTTTCATCACCTTCCTGGTCTCTGAGTAGTTCGGTACGAGCCTATAGAGAGTTTGAGTGAGTGGTAAAAGGCAGAGAGAGTATAACTATCGCCATTATCAAACACGAGCGCTGAGTGATATTATTTGAGTGTAAACACGTGAGGGAGAGTTTGGTGAGGTTTTTCTTTTGTTACTAACAACATCTTGCAGCAACCATGTCTAACAACGGCGACGCAGATGAGGGAATTCCAGACCGGAGGCTGATGATGCAAGCAATGATAGGAGAAATGCGGAGGATGATGAGGGAAGAGTTGGAGCCACTACGAGAACGTGTTGAGAGAGTGGAGGAAGGCCAACAAGCTCCCAACAGAGGAAGACGAAGACAGCCTAGGGAGGAGACAGAAGATGAGATGGAGAATGATTTTGAAGAGGAGGATTATAGGAGAGGAGGACGAAACGAGAGAATGTTCGAAAGAAGACATGGAGGAAGGGACAGAGAAGACGGAGGAATTGGTGGCATCAAGCAGAAGATTCCAACATTCCAAGGGAAAAGTGACCCGGACGCCTACTTTGAATGGGAGACCAAAGCCCAGTTTGTGTTCAATTGCTACAACTACACCGAACGCAAGAAGGTAATACTTGCTGCCGCTGAATTCACTGATTATGCTATTGTTTGGTGGGATCAGCTGGTGACGAGTAGGCAACGGGATGGAGAAGAGCCCATAGAGACTTGGGATGAGATGAAGGCCATCATGAGGAAGAGATTCGTACCTCGCCACTATTACCGAGAGCTCTACCAGAAGCTTCAGCGCCTACGGCAAGGCACTCGCAGTGTTGAGGAGTACTACCGGGAAATGGAGGTTGCCATGATCCGAGCAAACATCGAGGAAGATCGCGAGTCTACCATGGCCAGATTTATCAACGGGCTGAACCCTTACATAGCGGACAAGGTGGAGTTGCAGCATTATGTCGAGATGGAGGATTTGGTTCACTTGGCCGTCAAGATTGAGAAGCAGCTCAAGACGAGGGGTAGCATGCGGGGAAACCGATTCTCAGAACAACCTGCATGGAAGAAGACCTTCAACCGAGACGAGAAGAGCAGTTTCAAACCACGAGGGGACGTAGCCAAGCCAAGCACTTCCACGGCCCCAACCACATCTAATCCTGGTCCCAGTGCTCAAAAGAAACCGGAGACGTCATTTCAGCGAAATCGTGATATCAAGTGCTTCAAGTGCCAGGGAGTAGGTCACTTTGCGAATCAATGCCCGAATAAGAGGAGCATGACGATTCTTCCGACCGGAGAGATGATTACCGACGATGAAGAGGAAGACCAAGAGGGTACTGGAGAAGAGTCAGACGAGGAAATTGAGGCACCAGCAGAGCTCGTGTTGGTCTCTCCACGAACTATGAACGCGCAGCTTGTACGAGATGATGAGGAGCAGCGTGAAAACATCTTTCACACCAGGTGCCATATTGGTGAGAAGGTGTTCAGTGTTATCGTCGATGGAGGGAGTTGTACGAACATAGCCAGCGTTGCTGTAGTGAAGAAGCTTGGACTTTCCACGACAAACCACCCTCGTCCTTACAAGCTTCAGTGGTTTAATGATGGTGAAGAGGTACGTGTCTACAAACAAGTCCTTATCAGTTTCCGGATTGGCAGCTATGAGGACTCGGTGCTCTGTGACATGGCACCAATGGACGCGGGGCATATACTTTTGGGGCGGCCGTGGCAATTCGACCGGAGGGTGACTCATGACGGCTACACCAACAAGTACTCCCTCAGGCACAAGAATCGTACCATCACCCTCGCACCCCTTACTCCAAAGCAAGTTCATGAAGATCAACTGAGGATGCAACAAGAGAGGGAAAGGTTTAGGACCCTAGAGAAGGGAAAAGAACCAAGAGATGAGGTAAAAACAGAGAGAAAAAAAGAGAGAGTCCCAGAGAGAAAACCCGAGAGGGAAGTGGGGAGTGAAAAAAAAGATGGGGTCATGAAAAACAAAATCGGTGAGAGAAAACAAAACAACTTCTTTGCAGGCAAGAGTGATGTGAGGAAAGCCTTCTTTGCCAAACAGCCGATGATTTTACTTGTGTACAAGGAGGCTGCCTTATTCACTAACCAACATGGCGAGGTTCTACCTACTGCCATTGTTTCTCTTTTGCAGGAGTTCAAGGACGTTGTTGTTCGAGATATGCCAACAGGACTACCACCGATTCGGGGGATTGAGCACCAGATTGACCTTGTACCCGGAGCCTCGCTTCCAAACAGACCGGCCTACCGAACCAACCCTGAGGAAACGAAGGAGTTGCAACGGCAAGTCGAGGAACTTTTGTCAAAGGGGTACATTAGAGAGAGCATGAGCCCTTGCATCGTACCAGTTCTATTGGTTCCAAAGAAGGATGGGTCCCAGAGGATGTGCGTGGATTGCCGAGCCATCAACAACATCACGGTCAGGTATCGATTTCCCATTCCTAGATTGGATGATATGCTAGACGAATTACATGGTGCGTGTGTTTTCTCTAAGATTGACTTAAAGAGTGGGTACCACCAAATTAGAATGAAAGAGGGGGATGAATGGAAAACCGCTTTTAAAACTAAACTTGGGTTGTATGAATGGTTAGTGATGCCTTTTGGTTTGACTAATGCACCTAGCACATTTATGCGACTTATGAATCATGTTTTGCGTTCGTTCATTGGTAAATTTGTGGTGGTATACTTTGATGATATTTTGATTTATAGCAAGACCCTGGATGATCATGTCTTACACTTGCGTGAGGTTTTTATTGTACTCAAACGTGAACAGTTATTTGCTAACCTTGACAAGTGCACCTTTTGCACCGATCACGTTGTTTTCTTGGGTTTTGTTGTAAGTTCAAAAGGAGTGCAGGTAGATGAGGAAAAGGTGAAAGCTCTTCAGGAGTGGCCGACGCCGACAAATGCAGCACAAGTACGAAGTTTTCATGGCTTAGCGAGCTTTTATAGGCGCTTTGTCAGAGATTTTAGCACGATCGCTGCCCCGCTCACGGAGGTGATGAAGAAAAATGTGGCGTTCGCATGGGGGCAAGCACAAGAGGAGGCGTTCACCGAAATCAAAGGGAAATTAGTCAACCCTCCTTGTCTCGCATTACCTAACTTCGATAAACCATTCGAGGTTGAGTGTGATGCGTCCGGCGTGGGAATCGGAGCAGTTCTCATGCAAGATCGACGGCCGATTGCGTATTTTAGCGAAAAATTGAGTGGGGCCACCCTTAATTACCCCACTTACGACAAGGAGATGTACGCATTGATTCGAGCTTTAGAGACTTGGCAGCACTACCTTTTGCCAAGAGAGTTCGTGGTCCACACCGACCATGAGTCACTGAAGTACTTGAAGGGACAACAAAAGCTCAACAAACGGCATGCGCAATGGATGGAGTTCATCGAGCCGTTTCCATATGTCATCAAGTACAAACAAGGTAAGGAGAATGTGGTAGCCGATGCCCTTTCTCGAAGGTATGTCTTACTTTCCACTTTAGATGCTAAACTGCTTGGTTTTGAACATATCAAAGAGTTGTATCCAGAAGACCAAGAGTTTAGTGAGATATTTACGAAGTGTGAGAAGGTGGCGTCGGGAGATTACTTTAGGTGTTGTTGGCCCGTCTAGGGCCAACGGGAACAAGGGCATCTCTTCGACCCACATGGCTGGTACGAGATCTTGGGCGGCGAAACCCTGACTCAACCAGGAGCCGGCCCAAACCAATGGCCAAGTGAAGACCCAGCCATGGGCCGAGTCAATGGCTCACCCGGCCATTGGCTGGGTCAAATGGCTCACTCGGCCATTGGACAGTTCACTCGGCCAATGGCCGAGTGAACCCCTCAGCCACCAAGGCAGTTCACTCGGCCATTGGCCGAGTGAACCTTCCAGCAGTTCACTCGGCCAATGGCCGAGTGAACCCCTCAGCCACCAAGGCAGTTCACTCGGCCATTGGCCGAGTGAACCTTCCAGCAGTTCACTCGGCCAATGGCCGAGTGAACCTCCCAGCTGCCTCAGCAGTTCACTCGGCCATTGGCCGAGTGAACCTTCCAACAGTTCACTCGGCCAATGGCCGAGTAAACCTCAGCCGGCCCAAGACCTTCACTCGGCCAATGGCCGAGTGAACCTCACCACCATGTTCACTCGGCCATTGGCCGACCCAGCCTCCTCCAATGCCGACCCAAGCATTCTCACTCGGCCAAGGGGTCTTCAAACCACCCCTTGGCTGCCTATAAATACCAAGGCACCCCCCTTGGTCCAGGTAATCCATTCTTGAGTACTGAAACGCTGCCGAACTCGTACCTCGCTCGTTTCTCTCAAGCTTTGGCCTCTAAACACCCCTAAAACCTCTATACTCCACCTCAATCACACTAATGTTGAGCGTCGGAGAGGTAAACAGGGGCACCCCCCCTGTTTCCCCTTTGTAGTTCACATGTTCTCAATTCCTTTTCAGGTACTCTAACGAACTCAAGGGACATCCACAGTTAAGGGACGACTCGGGATACCGGGTCTGACACGCTCGAGTCAAGACGAGACCACTTGGTCCGGCCTTGGGTCTAACCGTCTTTGGCTCCTAAATAGTTGTCCGAAAAACAGCGACAACATTTTGGCGCTAGAAGGAGGGGATCTCTCGACCTTGGCAACACATCCCCTCTACCAATCTTCTTCTCACTTCTACGACTCTCGAGAGATGAGTCGTAGCCCCGCCACCTCCGTGGGCGCCCGAGCGACTGGCTCGAGGCGCGACCTCCAAAGCTCCGCGCACCGTCTCGAAGGGCAACCTCATGATAATGAGAGCCAGCCCCGAGACCCAGCGAATGACCCCGAGGCCGCAGTCCGAGAGGACACGGCTCGAAGGCTCGCCGAACTCCTAGACCGCCCCGGCGTCACCGGCGCGCTCATCACCGACCTCCTCGACTCCAACAATGTCGATGACATCAACCATGAGACCAACCTCGACCACGCTATTCACGAAAGTGGACACGCGCGCACGCCTCCAAGGGGACACCCTCGGGCGGCCGCGTCAAAACGTCAACTTTCTGGTGAGCACGCACACGCGCCCTCGAGGGGACACCCTCGGGCGACCACGTCAGGGCATCAAAGCTCTCACAATGCCCGAGGACGCTCGACCTCGAGGTCCCGAAAGGGACGCTCCAAGCTCACCATCCGCGTCCAAAACCCTTGTGAAGGTGACGACGTCGATGGTCTCGGCCTCCGCCAAAGGCGTCGCCTGAGTGATGCGCCCTTACCAAGGGTGATAGGGACGGCCACCAGAGACTTGAGAGACCGCCTCAACTCTCAAAGAAAGGATCCCGAGTTCGACTTGAGAGAAAAGCTCAACGCCCGACGCGAGACCACGATCATCTTGCGGCAGCAACCACCCAACATTGATCGAGCACTCGATCAAGAGCGCGCGGCCACGCTTGTGATGCCGGCCGTTGGTCCCGAGTCACGAAGGAAAAGGCACCGGAAAGGTCAAGTCCCTAACGACCACCCTTCTCCAGCCCCGAAGCGATCCTTCGTCCCACTCAACACAACGCCCGACCGGATCCTGCGCTTACGCCGCGATGAGCTGGGAAGCCCCGCCCCACTCACAAAGGACCCCGCGAAGCGAGATCGAAGTCGGTTCTGCGAATACCACAAAGATCACGGGCACGCGACGGTCGAATGCAAGCAGCTCAAGAAGCGAATTGATTCCCTAATTCGAGTTGGGAATCTCAGGGAATTCGTTGCGTCTACTAGCAAGCCATGATGGTCGCGACTTCGACATTCACGCCCGAACTCGATCGGCTTCGTGGTCACTTTCATTTCAAAAGTGTAATTTCCTTTTTTCAAAGAAGCCCAAGTGCCGTGACAAGCTGTAATGACCCCCTTATTGCAATAAAGAGTTATTTCACACATGAAAAAAATGCTATTGTATACCTCTAACGCGAGAGTTTCTCAACCTTTGTCTCACAAACGCAAGAAACTCGGGGGGCTAACAGGGACCAACGCTCAATCAAAACGCTCAATCAAAAAACAATTCAACAACAACTCAAAAAATAAAAATAAGAGAGACTCTTCACATGTCTCCTCGAGATGAATTCATTCCTCGAGTCGAGCTACGAGTCCGCGAGTCGACCGATACTCCTCGCGCCGACTCTTCACAAAACTCCTCGTGCAAGCTCTACGTAAGTCCTCGAGTCGAGTTCGAGTCCACGAGTCGACCAATACTCCTCGTGCTAACTCTTCACATGTCTCCTCGAGATGAATTCGTTCCTCGAGTCGAGCTACGAGTCCGCACGTCGACCGATACTCCTCGCGCCGACTCTTCACAAAACTCCTCGTGCCAACTCTTCGCATGTCTCCTCGAGATGAACTCATTCCTCGAGTCGAGCTCCGAGTCCGCGAGTCGACCGATACTCCTCGCGACAACTCTTCACGAAACTCCTCGTGCAGACTCTACAAGAGCCCTCGAGTTGAGTCCCAAGTCCACAAGTCAACTAACTATTCCTCGTGCAGGCTCTACATGAGCCCTCGAGTTGAGTCTTGTGGCATCGCGCTCGCCGCCCAGCTCGTCGGCCGAAAGGCAACGAGTTACAAATGGGTTCAAGGCTTGCGTCCGCCAGGGCGTATCTGGTCAAGCCAGCGTCCACGGGAAACCTCGCCACACAAATGTGGCATCGCGCTCGCCGCCCAGCTCGTCGGCCGATAGGCAACGAGTTACAAATGGGTTCAAGGCTTGCGTCCGCCAGGGCGTATCTGGTCAAGCCAGCGTCCACGGGAAACCTCGCCACACAAATGTGGCATCGCGCTCGCCGCCCAGCTCGTCGGCCGACAAGCAACGAGTTACAAATGGGTTCAAGGCTTGCGTCCGCCAGGGCGTATCTGGTCAAGCCAGCGCCCACGGGAAACCTCGCCACACAAATGTGGCATCGCGCTCGCCGCCCAGCTCGTCGGCCGAAAGGCAACGAGTTACAAATGGGTTCAAGGCTTGCGTCCGCCAGGGCGTATCTGGTCAAGCCAGCGTCCACGGGAAACCTCGCCACACAAATGTGGCATCGCGCTCGCCGCCCAGCTCGTCGGCCGATAGGCAACGAGTTACAAATGGGTTCAAGGCTTGCGTCCGCCAGGGCGTATCTGGTCAAGCCAGCGTCCACGGGAAACCTCGCCACACAAATGTGGCATCGCACTCGCCGCCCAGCTCGTCGGCCGACAGGCAACGAGTTACAAATGGGTTCAAGGTCTGCGTCCACACAAAGAAGACGCGCAAATCGATTATGCCTTCGTTGGCAAGTCGAGAAAAGTAAGACGCGCACAAAACGACAAAGACGTGCAAATCGATTATGCCTTCGTTGGCAAATCGAGAAAAGTAAGACGCGCACATCACAACGAAGACGTGCAAATCGATTATGCCTTCGTTGGCAAGTCGAGAAAAGTAAGACGCGCACAAAACGACAAAGACGTGCAAATCGATTATGCCTTCGTTGGCAAGTCGAGAAAAGTAAGACGCGCACAACACGACGAAGACGTGCAAATCGATTATGCCGTCGTTGGCAAGTCGAGAAAAGTAAGACGCGCACAAAATGACAAAGACGTGCAAATCGATTATGCCTTCGTTGGCAAATCGAGAAAAGTAAGACGCGCACAACACAACATAGACGCGCAAATCGATTATGCCTTCGTTGGCAGGTCGAGAAAATAAGACGCGCACAATACAAAAAAGCCGTGCTAACCGATCACGCCCTCATTGGTAGATCGAGAAAATGAGCCACGCACGATCAACCCAAAACAAAAAGTCGTCCCTCGCGACGCGCGAAGGCCATTCCTCATGATGAAAACCCGAGAGCATTCATCCCGCGTCCGCATAAAAGCGTAGATTTTGAGTTTCCACTCGACCTACGCTCGACCGGAAACTCGGGGGGCTAATGTTGTTGGCCCGTCTAGGGCCAACGGGAACAAGGGCATCTCTTCGACCCACATGGCTGGTACGAGATCTTGGGCGGCGAAACCCTGACTCAACCAGGAGCCGGCCCAAACCAATGGCCAAGTGAAGACCCAGCCATGGGCCGAGTCAATGGCTCACCCGGCCATTGGCTGGGTCAAATGGCTCACTCGGCCATTGGACAGTTCACTCGGCCAATGGCCGAGTGAACCCCTCAGCCACCAAGGCAGTTCACTCGGCCATTGGCCGAGTGAACCTTCCAGCAGTTCACTCGGCCAATGGCCGAGTGAACCCCTCAGCCACCAAGGCAGTTCACTCGGCCATTGGCCGAGTGAACCTTCCAGCAGTTCACTCGGCCAATGGCCGAGTGAACCTCCCAGCTGCCTCAGCAGTTCACTCGGCCATTGGCCGAGTGAACCTTCCAACAGTTCACTCGGCCAATGGCCGAGTAAACCTCAGCCGGCCCAAGACCTTCACTCGGCCAATGGCCGAGTGAACCTCACCACCATGTTCACTCGGCCATTGGCCGACCCAGCCTCCTCCAATGCCGACCCAAGCATTCTCACTCGGCCAAGGGGTCTTCAAACCACCCCTTGGCTGCCTATAAATACCAAGGCACCCCCCTTGGTCCAGGTAATCCATTCTTGAGTACTGAAACGCTGCCGAACTCGTACCTCGCTCGTTTCTCTCAAGCTTTGGCCTCTAAACACCCCTAAAACCTCTATACTCCACCTCAATCACACTAATGTTGAGCGTCGGAGAGGTAAACAGGGGCACCCCCCCTGTTTCCCCTTTGTAGTTCACATGTTCTCAATTCCTTTTCAGGTACTCTGACGAACTCAAGGGACATCCACAGTTAAGGGACGACTCGGGATACCGGGTCTGACACGCTCGAGTCAAGACGAGACCACTTGGTCCGGCCTTGGGTCTAACCGTCTTTGGCTCCTAAATAGTTGTCCGAAAAACAGCGACAACATTAGGCATGATAGATTTTTGTTCAGGCTTGGTAGACTTTGTGTGCCTAGTTGTTCTCTTCGGGAGTTGTTAGTTAGGGAAGCTCATGGTGGGGGCCTTATGGGACATTTTGGGATAGCAAAAACTCTAGGAGTGATCCAAGAGCACTTTTATTGGCCTCGCATGAAGCGTGATGTTGAGAGGATCTGTGGTAATTGTATCACATGTAGGAAAGCTAAGTCGAAAGTTCAATCACACGGTATGTATACACCTTTGCCTATTCCTAGCTCACCTTGGGTAGATATATCTATGGATTTTGTGTTAGGCTTGCCTAGGACTAAGCGGGGTCGTGATTCTGTTTTTGTAGTGGTTGATAGGTTTTCAAAGATGGCACATTTTATCCCATGTCACAAAACCGATGATGCTTCTAATGTTGCTGATCTGTTCTTTCGAGAGATTGTTAGGTTGCATGGCATGCCTAGGACGATTGTCTCGGATAGGGATACCAAGTTCTTAAGTTACTTTTGGAAGACCTTATGGGCTAAGTTGGGTACTAGGTTGTTGTTTTCGACTACTTGTCACCCCCAAACTGATGGTCAGACCGAAGTAGTCAATAGGACCTTGTCGACTTTGTTGAGGGCAATAATTAAGAAGAATATCAAAACTTGGGAAGATTGTTTACCACATGTTGAGTTTGCTTATAACCGCGCTATTCATTCATCTACTAAGTTCTCACCCTTTGATATTGTCTATGGTTTTAACCCACTAACGCCGTTGGATTTATCTCCTATTCCTATGTCTGAGCATGTGAATTTAGATGGTGAACAGAAAGCAAACCTTGTTAAGCAGCTTCACGAGAGGGCACGACTCAACATTGAGCGAAGAACGGAGCAGTATGCGCAGCAAGCCAACAAGGGCCGCAAGAGAGTGATTTTCGAACCAGGTGATTGGGTCTGGTTACATATGCGCAAGGAGCGTTTTCCTGAGCAACACAAGTCCAAACTACAGCCGCGTGGCGATGGACCATTCCAAGTTATTCGCAGGATCAACGATAATGCCTACAAATTGGATCTTCCAGGTGAGTATAATGTTAGTGCTACATTCAATGTGACTGACTTATCTCCTTTTGATGCAGATCATGATTTGAGGGCAAATCCTTTTCAAGACGAGGGGAATGATGAGGACATGCCCCAAAAGGAGCCGCAAGCAAAATACCAAGTGCCGGAAGGACCCGTGACAAGAGCTCGAGCGCGGAGATTCAAGGAGGACCTTAACAATCTGATCATCAAGCTCCAAGATGAAGAAGGGGACAAGCTCGCAAAGGAGAGGATTCAAGGAAGCCAAGAAACAACAATGAAGAATGTCATTTGGGCTGAATTGAATTAGTCAGACTATTCCTATTTTTCTATTTTCAGTTTATGTTATTTGGGCCAAGACATGTTATTTAAAACGCCCATAATGGTTTGTATTGGGCTGGTCCTTTGTTTTATGCTTATTAGTACTTAAATAAGGCTAAATGGGCTTATTAGGTTATGGGGCCCATGGAGCTGCGAATTTGACCTTTGTAAACTCTATAAATTAAGCCTTTAGGCTGAATGGAAGACACAATTCTGATTTCGAGTTAAACACTATTTTGTGAGGATTTTCATTCTCTCTTTGGTTCGTTTAGAACTATTCGAGTCTCTTACAAAGCAGTGCGTGTAGGAGTTCGAGCCCGACTCATCAGACGGCCATTCGCATCCATCCGTGGCCTCATTCGATCCACCTTCGTCCTAAAACGTAGACGATCCGTCGCTGTGCTATTGGGGGTACCGGGTCTCGGAGCTTAGTCGGCCGAGGTTCGTATCAATGCAGGTCGTGGAGAAGGACAAGGAGAGCACGGCGGCCGCCCACGCTGCCACTCTAGCGGGAGCCCGCACCGCTCGAGAATTTCAAGCACTTGAGGAGGAGTCGGCGACCGAGAAATCGCTTCGTATGGCAGAGCAAGCGTCTCGGGAGAAGGCGGAGCAGGCGGCCGACACCTTCTTAGGGGAGACGAAGAAGCTCCAGGCTGCGCTCTCGAGCCGGGACGAGGAGCTGAGCATCGTCCACGCTCGACTGTCAGCGAGCGAGATCTCCCGGGTCAAGGCCGAGAGGGAGAGGGATACTTTGCGGGCGGATGTGCAGATCCTCGCTGAGGAGAAGGACGACGCCGTGCAGTCCAAGACGGACTTGGAGGATGACTGGGACCTCGCGCTGGAGGCGGCCCGTTACGAGGCAGCCAAACGGGTCCGAGATGCGACCGCGAAGGAGAACGTGTCTCGCGGGTCCACGTTTTCCTTCTTCGACGTCATGTTTCCTCCTCTGGATGATGAGCCACCGGAGGACGACCTGCGCCCTCAAGCCCCCGCGGAAGCCGCCCAGTCGACGAATCGTCAACTTGACGGAGAAGCCATTGGCGGGTGTGGCGTCCCTCGCCCCGAGGACGACGAAGAGCAGATCGATTTCGGCTCAGAGTAGCCAAGTTTTCTTCGGTTTTTTGCGCACTTGTTTAGCCCTTGCGTCGTGTTTTCTTCCGGAATTTTGTTATGTTTTTCTTTCGTTCGAAGTTTGCCGCACTCTCACACCTTTCTTGTTGGGTTGTTCGTACAACATTGTTTGCTTTAGTTAAAGCTTTTTCGTTTGTTGTGCATCTTATTTTCTCGACTTGCTATGCTTAGCGTAATCGATTCGCGCAATGTGATCGGCGCGTGTCTTATGAGCCCGACTTATTATACCTAGTGTAACCGGTTTGCACGGCTTACTGCCGCATTTGGCGGCGAAGCTTCCCGCGGACGCTGGCCAGACCAGATTCGCCCGGCGGGTGTGACTCTCGGCCATCCATTCGTGACTCGTTGCCTATCGGCGTGTGCGAGCTGGGTGGCCGTCGAGCTCATCTCCCGGCGAGTACGCTACCTATCGGCGTACGTATCGAGACGAGCTTGCAGTTCCCAGTGAGCGTGGTACTTGTCGGTACGGGTGTCACGTTTTGGGTTTTGACTGCCGGGATCGACGGTCCGGTGCGCGGACGTGATCCACCGACGCCCCGTTGCCTATCGGTGTGTGGGGCGTGGAATTGTGCGAGAGCGTCCCGCGAGGGTCGGAGGTCCGGTGCGCGGATCCGACTTATTGATGTTTTGCTACCTTTCGACGCGTTAAACGTGTCATTGTGCGAGCTCGACTAGACGAAGTGACGAGCTCGACTGGACGACGTTGCGAGCTCGACTAGGCGAAGTGGCGAGCTCGACTAAACGAAGTGACGAGCTCGACCAGACGAAGTGACGAGCTCGACTAGACGACGTGGCGAGCTCGACTAGGCGAAGTGACGAGCTCGACTAAATGAAGTGACGAGCTCGACCAGACGACGTGGCGAGCTCGACTAGGCGAAGTGACGAGCTCGACTAGGCGAAGTGACGAGCTCGACTAGACGAAGTGACGAGCTCGACTAGGCGAAGTGACGAGCTCGACTAGGCGAAGTGACGAGATCGACTAGACGAAGTGACGAGCTCGACCAGACGAAGTGACGAGCTCGGCGAGACGAAGTGACGAGCTCGACCAGACGACGTGACGAGCTCGACTAGACGACATGGCGAGCTCGACTAGGCGATGTGACGAGCTCAACTAAACGAAGTGACGAGCTCGATCAGACGAAGTGACGAGCTCGACCAGACGACGTGGCGAGCTCGACTAGGCGAAGTGACGAGCTCGACTAAACGAAGTGACGAGCTCGACCAGACGAAGTGACGAGCTCGACTAGACTACGTGGCGAGCTCGACTAGGCGAAGTGACGAGCTCGACTAGGCGAAGTGACGAGCTCGACTAAATGAAGTGACGAGCTCGACCAGACGACGTGGCGAGCTCGACTAGGCGAAGTGACGAGCTCGACTAGGCGAAGTGACGAGCTCGACTAAACGAAGTGACGAGCACGACCAGACGAAGTTACGAGCTCGACAAGACGACGCGGCGAGCTCGACTAGGCGAAGTGACGAGCTCGGCTAGACAAAGTGACGAGCTCGACTAGACGAAGTGACGAGGTCAAAAACCCAACATTCCGTTAGCCCCCCGCGTTTCTCGGGTACTCGTAGAGAAGACGAGAAATTGTTATAAAATAAGGTAAAGGTTTCGAAGCGAAATGTAATTCGATTATAATGTTGAAATAGGTAGAAAATTAGATTCCCAGGCCGTTGGCCATACTTGAAATTTAAAATTGTCTTTGCAAAAATCAAAAATAAAATGAAAATAATTGCACGTCAGGGATGTGGCGCCTCTACTGATAGTATTGCCGTAGGTGCTCCGCGTTCCACGGGTCCGTGAACACGAGTCCATCTAGGTTCTCGAGCTCGTACGTTCCGTTGTGAATGGCTCGGCGCAGACGATACGGGCCTTCCAAGGTGGGACCCAGAACTCCCGCTCCTTGCACCTTGGTGTTTTGGAACACCCTTCTGAGGACGAGGCTTCCATCGGCGAACTTTCGCAGCTTGATCTTGGAGTTGTAGTACTTCTCGACCTTCCTCTTTTGCGCGGCAAGGCGGGTGAGTGCGTCCGCCCTCTTCTCGTCTATGAGGTCTAGCTCGAGCCTGAGTGCGTCGTCGTTGGCGGCTTCTTCGTACTCCTCGATGCGCAAGGTCGTCAGCTTGGTCTCGACGGGTACCACGGCCTCGACGCCGAACGCGAGAGCGAAAGGGGTTTCGCCGGTCGCATTTCGGGCGGTGGTTCGGTATGCCCACAAGACCATGGGAAGCTCGTCGGCCCAAGCCCCCTTTCTTTCTTCCAGCTTCTTCTTCAAGTTTTCTTTGATCGTCTTATTGACCGCCTCGACTTGACTGTTGGCCTGTGGATGGCGGGGAGAGGAGTAAGTCTTGCTGATGCCCAACTGTTCGCACATTTCTCGGAGGCGCGCGTTGTCGAATTGTTTTCCGTTGTCGGTCACAATTGACGCGGGGATCCCGAAGCGGCAGACAATGTTCTTCCAGATGAAGCTCGTCGTTTTTGCCTCGGTGATCTTCGCCAGTGGTTCGGCCTCTACCCACTTCGTGAAATAGTCGATTGCCACGATCGCATGCTTGTACTGCCTTGGGGCCGTGGGCAGCTCACCGATGAGATCGATTCCCCACTTCGCGAAAGGTCGCGGCACAACGACCAGGCACAACGGTGCCGGTGCTTGACGCGGGATGTGGGCGAATCTTTGGCACTTATCGCATTTTTTGGCCCACTCGTGGGAGTCCTTTTTCAAGGTTGGCCAAAAATATCCGAGTCTCAGTAGCTTTAATGCCAAAGATTGCCCGGTGGCGTGGTTTCCGCACACCCCTTCATGCACCTCGCGGAGCGCTTTCGTCGCCTCGTTGTATGTCAGGCAGCGGAGGAGGGGCATAGAGTAGCCTCTCTTGAACAAGTTGTCCTCCCACATCGTGTACTTCGGCGCCAAGCTTCTCAGCTTTTTGGCCTCTTCTTTGTCTTCGGGGACCACTCCTCGCTTAAGGAATTCCACGAGCGGAGTCATCCATGAGGGAGGTGGAGTCTCGTCAACTACCCCTACGTCGCCTCTCGAGTCGTAGGGTCGGGTCAACACTTCGATCGGGACGCTACCTTCGCCCTCCTCGTCTATCCCAGACGCAAGGCGAGCCAGGGCGTCAGCGTCGATGTTCGCTTCTCGAGGAACTTGGACGATCTCGAACCATGATAGGGCCTCTAGGTTCTTTTGGGTCTTGGACAAGTACGCGACCATGTTTGGCTCTTTTGCGGCGTAGTCTCCCTTAACCTGGTTCACAATCAACTGCGAGTCGCAGTGGATGCGCAGGTTTTGGACACCTAGCTTGTTTGCTAGCTCCAAGCCAACGATCAGAGCCTCGTACTCTGCCTCGTTGTTGGAAGCCTTGAACTCGAACCGCAGGGCGTATCTCAGTTTTTCCCTATCGGGATTTGTGAGCACAACGCCGGCGCCAGCCCCCCGGGCGTTTGACGCGCCATCCACGTGCAAGTCCCAGACCGGCCCTATCGGGTTGTTGGTCCTCTTCTTCGACGACTCGTTGTGGTCGTCCTCCTTGTCTTTTCTGCCCTCATCACCTTTGTCCCCCTCGTCAGTTGAGGGCGCGCCTATGAACTCGGCTACGAAGTCGGCGAGGGCTTGGCCCTTGATGGCGGTTCTCGGTTGGAACTCGACCCCGTACTCGCCCAACTCTTGGGACCATATGGCCATTCGAGAGGAGGTCCCTTTTTGAAGGGCCTTCTCGATGGGATGTCCCGTGCGGACCACAATGGGGTGCGCCTGAAAGTAGGGTCGGAGTTTTCTCGCGCTCATGACGAGGGCGAGGGACAATCTCTCGATTTCTGGGTATCGAGTCTCGGCGTCGAGGAGCGCCTTGCTAACGTAATAGACCGGCCATTGCACCTTGTCTTCTTCGCATATGAGAACCGCGCTCACGGCCCTGTTGGAAACCGCGAGGTAGATGTACAAGGTTTCGCCATTCTTCGGCTTTGCGAGGAACGAAATAGGCTTTCATTTCGCGGAATGCTTCCTCGCACTCCTCCGTCCACACGAACCCGTCGGTCTTCTTCAATGCCTTGAAAAATGGTTGGCACTTATCGGTGGCCTTGGACACGAATCGCATCAGGGCGGCAATCCTTCCTGTTAGACTCTGAACTTCTTTCACTTTCTGCGGCGACCTCATCTCTAAGATCGCCCTAATCTTCTCAGGGTTAGCCTCGATCCCGCGGCGGCTAACCATGTAGCCCAAGAATTTTCCGGACTCGACCCCAAAGGCACACTTGTTGGGGTTGAGCTTCATCTTGTAGCGTCGCAGGATCGCAAACATCTCTCTTAGGTCTCGAACGTGGTCGTGGGCCTTGAGGCTTTTGACGAGCATATCGTCCACGTAGACCTCCATGGTTTTGCCAATTTGATTGGCGAACATTCGGTTCACCAACCTTTGATACGTTGCTCCCGCATTTTTTAGGCCAAAAGGCATGACCTTGTAGCAGTAGAGTCTGTGGTTCGTAACAAAGGTGGTCTTGATCTGATCCGGCTCGTGCATGCGGATCTGATTGTAGCCCGAGTAGGCGTCCATGAAGCTCAATAACTCGTGGCCCGCTGTAGCGTCCACAAGTTGCTCGATCCTCGGGAGAGGGAAGCTATCTTTTGGGCAGGCCTTATTGAGATCTTTGTAGTCGATACAGATCTGCCACTTCCCGTTTGGATTCTTGGCCATCACCACATTGGACACGCACTTGGGGTGCTCCGCCTCCCTGATGAAGTCGGCGGCGAGAAGTTTGTCAACCTCTTCACCAATGGCTTGGTACCTCTCCCTGCTGAATGTCTGTCGCGGTTGAACGCGCTCGGCCACTCTCTTGTCGTCATTGAGACGGTGAACCATTATTTCGGGGTCGATCCCCGGCATGTCGGCGTGTGTCCACGCAAAGACATCTTTGTGCTCACGGAGGAAGACGGCAAGCTCGGCTCGGATCCCGGACGGGAGTTGGGCGCCTACCTTGACTACTTGGTCAGGCTTGGCGTCGTCCAATACGACTGGAACGAGGTCGTCCGGCGTCTCCACCTTTCGACGCTCGACATCGTCCCTTTGGTCCAGTTCTCCGAAGGTGCCTCCTTCCTCTATCTTGCAGGGGAATTTGTCCCCGAGCTAGAAGACGGTGCTCACCATCATTCCTTTCCCTTTCCCGTCCACGCCCTGGATGTAGCACATCCTCGCCATTGACTGGTCTCCCAGCATTACGGCGATCCCCTTCTCGGTCGGGAACTTCATCATCAGATGGTACGTGGATGTTATGGCCTTCAACCGATTGAGAGTCGGGCGGCCGACGATGATATTGTATGCCGAGGGCTGATCCACGACAAGGAACGACACGATATGGGTTAGCTCGAGCCCTCCCGGGGTACCGAAGGTAACCGGGAGGTCGATAGTTCCCTCTGTCATGACCCTCTCCCCGGAAAAGCCGAAGAGCGGGGTCGAGATCGGGGTCGGTCTCATCCCGGATAGCTTCATCCTGTCCAACGCCGACTTGAAGATTATGTCGGCGGAGCTCCCATTGTCGATTAGGATTCTCCGGACGAGGTTGTTGGCGACGAAGGCAGAGACGACTATCGCGTCGTTGTGTGGATGGAGCACTCGTGCCGCCTCTTGGCCGGTGAAGAACATTGATTCGAATGGGGCCGGAGGAGGGGTCTCGTATGTGTGGTTGATGTAGTGCGCTATTTTCCTTTGGGAAACATCGCGTACGTACTTCTTCCTCTGCGTGGCCGAGTCGCCGAACTCCGGGCCGCCCAAGATCGCGCCCACGATGTGCAGTTGCGAGCTTTCCGCTTCTTCGATTGCCGCTCGGTCCGTGACGGTCACCGTCGCCGGACCAGTCTTTTCTTGCCGCGGGCGCTCCCCGTGCGCCGCGGCCGTCCCGATCGTTCTAAGGACGTATTCCTTCAGTTTCCCATCTTGAATCAGGGCCTCAATCTGACGCTTGAGTTGATAGCATTCGGACGTCGGATGCCCGTGATCCTGGTGGTATTCACAGAACTTACTTCGATCCCTCTTGGCGGGATCCTTTGTGAGAGGAGTTGGACTTCCCAACTTGTCATGGTGCAGAGCCAGGATTCGCTCCGGTGGAGTATTCAGAGGAGTAAAGGTCGAGAACTTTCGGAAGCTATCGACATGTGGCGGCCTCGGCCCGGGGAGGGAGCGGCCGTTAGGGGCCTGGCCTCCCTTATTCCTCCTCTTTCGAGGGTCGGGGCGATCTCTGTCCTGGTCGTCGCGGCGGCGACTACCCTGTCCCCCTGACTTTCGGCCATCTCGGCCATCGAGATAGTCCTCGATTCCCATATACGTGCGGGTTCTCGCCATTAGCTCCGCCATGTCTCGTGGGACTTTTCCAACAACGGATTTGAGGAAGTCGCTCATGCGCACTCCCTCGGTGATCGTCGTGATGGCGTCCTAATCATCGAACCCTTCGACTTTGTGAGACTCCTCGGTGAAGCGGGCGAGGTATTGTCTCAGTGTCTCGTCTCTCCCTTGTCGGATGGAGAGGAGGTGGGTCTTCGACTTCTTTTGCGCCACGAGGGTGGCGAATCGAGCAAGGAAAGCCTCTCGCAAGGCCCGGAAAGACGAGATGCTCCCCGGCCTTAGGCTTCGGAACCACTCAAATCCCAACCCTGTAAGGGTCAGGCTGAAGGCCTGACAGAGGGTGGCGTCCGTCTGTCCTTGCATTGTCATCCACGTCTCGTAGTGTTGGATGTGGAAGTTTGGGTCCGTCCGTCCATCATAGGGAGGGATGGACGGTAGTTTGAAGTTCCCCACGCAAGGCTACGCGAGGATTTGAGCTGCGAAGGGAGAGTATGATTCCTCAATCCCTCCGTACGGCCATTGCCTCCCTGACTCACTCATCTCGATGATTTGGTTTTGGAGGCTCTGAATCATCGTGACCATATCAAGCCCGTTAGTAGGGCCGACCGTCGGGGCCACGGGAGTCACCGGTTGGCGCTCGTTAGACGCTTGGTCCACGACATTGGCCTGAGGCCGGCCGAGAGTTGCGGCGGGAAGCGCGTCCCTCCGAGAGTTGAGCCTTTGGCGGAGATCCTCCCCTCGGGAGTTTCTCTGCGCCGTCAAGCGCTCTCTAAGGTCCACGCTCGGTGCGTGGCGAGGCGAGGTCGCCCTTGGTCGAACCGTCCGGCAAGCGCTTCGGCTATCGGCCCCATCATCCAACAGGGTCGCTCTCTCCTCGGCGAGGGGCCGTGTCCGACCGCCTCTTGAAACCGAGGGGGTGAATCCCCGGGACTGTGATCGTACCTGTCGTCGCGCCGGATGCGAAGGATCGACCAATGCACCATTGGACCTCTCGGGCCGTGTTTGGGCGAGGCTAGGAGTCGCCTCATTGGTCCTTGACTCCCCCACGTAGTCGGGGTCGGAGTCATCTCGGGCGGAACGATCCTCGACGTCGTAGCTAAGGAGATTGGCGATGAGCGAGCCGTCGATGCCGGGACGGTCAAGAAGCTCCGCGAGCCGCCGGGCCGTATCCTCTCGGATCGCGGCCTCGGGGTCGTTCACCGGATCTTGGGGCTGGCTCTCGTTATCACGAGGTGGCCCTTCAAGACGGTGAGCAAGGCTTCGAAGACCGTACCTCGAGCTCGTTGCTCGAGTGCCAGCGGAGGTCGTGATAATATGACTCATCTCGCGAGAGTCGTAAGTGTAATGAAAGTGAGGAAATGGAAGGGAGAGCGTGCTAAGGTCGGTGGCCCCCTCCTTCTAGCGCGAAAATATTGTCGCAGTTTTTTCGGACAACGATTTAGGAGTCAAAGGCGGTTAGACCCGAGGCCGGACCAAGTGGTCTCGTCTTGACTCGAGCGTGTCGGACTTGATATCTCAAGTCGTCCCTCAGCTGTGGCAGAAGTTCACCTCGTCTCGGTACCAGAAAAGCAATAGAGAATATGTGAACTACAAAGGGGAAACAGAGGGGTTGCCTCTGTTTACCTCTCCGATGCTCAACATTAGTAGGATTGAGGTGGTTTGTAGAGGGCTTAAGTGTTTAGGGGCCGAGACTTGAGAGAAACGAGCGAGGTACGAGTTCGACAGCGTTTCAGTACTCAAGAATCGATTACCTGGACCAGGGGAGGGATCCCTGTACTTATAGGGGACCAAGGGGCATTTTGGGCAACCCCTTGGCCGAGGATAGCCTTGGCTCGGCCATTGGCCGAGGCTGACCCATGGGCCGGCCACTGGCCGAGGCTATTTGAGCCGGCCATTGGCCGAGGCTGGCCCTAGGGCCGGCCAATGGCCGAGGCTATTTGAGCCGGCCATTGGCCGAGGCTGGCCCTAGGGCCGGCCAATGGCCGAGGCTATTTGAGCCGGCCATTGGCCTAGGCTGGCTCTAGGGCCGGCCAATGGCCGAGGCTATTTGAGCCGGCCATTGGCCGAGGCTGGCTCTAGGGCCGGCCAATGGCCGAGGCTATTTGAGCCGGCCATTGGCCGAGGTTGGCTCTAGGGCCGGCCAATGGCCGGGGGTAGCTTGACTCGGCCGTTGGCCAAGGCCGGCCCTTGGGCCGGCCAATGGCCGAGGCTGTTTGGGCCGGCCAATGGCCGGGGCGAGCTGCCGAAGCGCGTTTTTCGTCGATTCGCCTTTGATCGGCCGCGATCGGGGTCGGGCCGATAACAATGACGATCGTACATGGATCAAGAAGCCGATCTTACCTTCCGAGCGTCACTGATCCCGTTCTGAAAATACTCCATATCATTCGTCGTCAAGAGGTCCTTCAAATCTCTCAGAGGAGTGTCAAGAATCCCTGGGAACATTGGCCCCTCATCTCCGCTGCTTCTGTAAGAAGCATCAAGCCCATTCCATCTCTTGTTGCTGATGCTGTTGTCAATGGTGCCCACAAGAAGAGTAGCAGTCTTTATTTATGTACATTTGATGTAATAAAGTCTCACGAAGACTCTTGCTTGTAACTACTCAATAATTAATAAAAGTTGAAACGTTCATACATTCTTCCTTGTCTGTTTGAAGCTTTATGATAGACTATAATCTTTAGTCCTTAAACAAACCTAACAACAAATTAAGAGTCAAATATAGATTTGCATGACCAAACTCTTCATGGATTTCTTAAAACAGTATATTCGCAATCTAAACATCAAAGGGCTATTGATCTCAGTATGATTGTTAGGAGAATCTATGACGTCTGGTTATAGGACATTGAGAATTGGAAACTCTATAGCTCTTCCTAGGTATCTTCTGAAGGTACTAAATTGACCAGTGCACTTCTAGAGACAGAATAAGAACAAACCATTTAACCTCTTATGTCTCAAAGTCACTATGTATGAATTGCATCCTGCTTACCTCAATCCTGAAATGAGACATGTCATTTCATAGCTTACGTATTCTCATTTGAGAAAGTCAGAGTTCTAGAGTTAGTATGTGATATAGACAAGACCTATTGGTGAAATACTAAATTATGAAGATGTCATGAGTAACTTTGTAAAGATCTAATAGATATGGAATTCATGTACAAGATTGCTGAAATGCAACCTATATCACCTCATGCTTTGTTCCTTGGAATGTGAATAAATGAACTGGTCAGTGTCCAAATTGACCTGTGACTCTTTTGGATGAATCCATGTGACTTCTTTGCTCCTCGTCAATACATTGTTTCTAACTTATTCACAAGCGACAAAGGAGTTGAGGAAATAACGACTAGAAGGGTAAAACGATAATTTTGTAAATCCCATCTAGTTGATGATATTCATGAAGGGTAAACATAGATAATATTAAATGGATCCACTTATTACAATTAAGTAGAATTCTTTTCAAGTAAAAACAGTTTTTTACTAACCTAGACAAAGAGCAAGTACATATAAATAAAAACTATTATGAGCTAAGAAGTTTACTAACCTTTCTTGAAGCTTGAACTTTGAGAAGCTTTTAGTAGCAGCGGAGTCAAGAATCCACGTTGATACATTATCAGCTACTAAGCATGCTTCGGTAATTAGTACAATACTATGTTCCTTTGCTTTGAGATAGGCAGGACAGTTCTTTTTATCGGCCTTGTGCGGTCTCTTCACAGTTCCAGAGGTGGAGGCTTTTTGCTCAGTAGCATGTGCCTCTCCTTGATTCCTCTTTCTCTTAGTGCCACCTACAGCAGTATGAAGTTCCTTCATAAGCTTGGTAACAATGTACTCTAGCTTGTTTATGGAGTAGTTCATCTTGGAGGTATCAAGAGATGCGGGGAGAGTTTCTAAGATCATATCTAGGATTTCCATTTTATTCAGAAAACTAATGATCAGTATCCTAAAGTCTCTAACAGGAGTCCTAGCCTTCATATGACAGTTCATAAACTATCGGACTGCTTGTTGCCTTGCTTGACGCCTTTTCCCTCCAAATATCTCAAGAAGATTGTAGAGCATGTCGGCGGCAGTCTCGATGTCACGATGTTGCTTTTTCAGCATATTGTTCATAGATGCTAAGATATAGCACCTCACAATCTCATCGGATCGAAGCCAAACCGCTAAGGCGTCATTGTCCTCTTGAGTCGAATCATCATTCGTCACAGGAGTACATGGGGTGGTGAGTACCCATTTCTGCTTGTTAATGGTAAGGATGATATCGAGGTTATGTTTCGAATTTGTTTGAGGAAAGGATGATCGAGAGAAGGTTGAGAGACATGTTGCTTAATTAAGTTGAAACAAGTTTATGATTAGTCTTTGGTTTAGGATTTAAGTTTTATTTAAGACTTTGATAAAATCCAAAGGTGTTATAAACCAAACGATAATTTACTCCCTCAAGAGAAGGCCGCAAAAAATCTCCATTTATAAGTAAATGACACATCATTAATGCTTAGCCAAGATGTCAATACATCAATTTTGACTAGCCACCTTTTAAATTGGTTTGATCACTCACATCCTTTCGCAGGGCCTCGAGGGAGGATTACTAGGGATTGAGTCTAAGTGTGCAACCAACCACTTAGTCCAAAAGATCAACTTTGAAAAACAATCCCCCAAGGGGAGGCCTTGTCATCATCGTCTCACTCTCGGACGTAGCTCATTGAGCAATGATCGAAGCAAAAACTCCTTGGAGTACTCCCATTTAAGTGAGGGTCGCAAGAGCGGCTCTTAGTCCCACGTTAATTGCTTCTTTCATTAGTGTTGGGGATCGTGGGTTACAAACAACAAATATAACCCTCCCACTTAGTTTTTGGAGTTGGTACATCGACTCTTATAAGTTCGGAAACGGTTTTCCTGGTTATAGAGCGATAGAGCGGACAACTAGAAGAGAATCCTAGATCGACATGTTCAGAGCAGTATTAGTGCATAAAGGCACAACGTACATACTCGATTTTTTCCTATTTTCTATTTCGGGAAAGTGTATGAGGGAAGTGTGAACTTCAACTCACTCGAACACTTGAAAGTTTGAGATTACACATCTTTTTATTTTTCGGCTTGTCTACAAAGAGACCTCACACTCAAATTTTCAAGAGCATATAGATTTTGAACATATGTGATATAGATATAGTTTTGAAAACATTTTGAAAATTTATTTGATTTGGATGACAAAATATTTTTCAAGTTTGAAAGTGAAAACGGTTTTTCAAAATTCAAACTAGTTTTGTAAAATTCAATTTCAATTAAACTTAAAAAAAAAACATTTTAATCTTACACATCATGTTTATAATCTTATAAAAAACATTTTTGCTCAAGAAATTTGTCTCAGTAGAGTTCTATAACTCATGGTAGTGGGGCTGAATATCCGGAATTCTAAAAAACTGGACTTTCGGAACAGCCGTGCACCTCGGATTAAAATCGCCATAACTGGTGGCTCCGATATCCTTTTGACCTGAAACCGGTTGCATTCGACAGAGGACATACAGAGCTTTAATTTGATTCAAGAATCATTAATTTTCGATTTCTGAGCAGAGAGTTATGCCACTTTTACTGCGGGTTTACTCCAGCTCGAAGAAAAAGAAATAATTAAAGGTTGGTCCTTTTTAGGTGCGAAAAAGAATCAAGTGTAACGGAACGTTTTAGGATGTTGTTAAAGCTTTTATTTGTGTTTTATTAGCAGGGTAATAACATGGTATAAAAAAAATAACAACAAGCATAAAACGATTCAAGTAAAAATACGAAACTAGTAAGACTATAAAACTAGTTACAAAATTTACTCGAAAATTCCTCAAACCTTTAAAACACGTTTTTTAATATAAAAAAATTAAAAACTTTTAGAACTGATTCTAATGTGTTTTAATATCATCCCAAACTCATAGAAAATCAACATGATTTTTAATTTAAAGGCAAGAGCAATAAATTAAAAAAAATCTAAGATAACAATTCTAACTTGTCACAAAATTAGTAAACTTTCGAAAACGATTTTCAAGCTCCTAATTTTAAATACATGTACATGCTAATCTTTGACCATAGCTCTGATACCATTTGTTGGAATTGATCTAGGGTTTAAGAAAAAGTTTAACGCTTCGCTAAGCGGCGGAATTTTAAAAATTTTCTTTTCAAGTAAAAACAGTTTTTTACTACAAAGAGCAAGTACATATAAATAAAAACTATTATGAGCTAAGAAGTTTACTAACATTTCTTGAAGCTTGAACTTTGAGAAGCTTTTGGAATGTTGCAACGCTCGTCTCCCTCGCAGCACGTCTCTCTTTCTTTCATCGGCACCTCGAGCAACCACGATAGTTTCTATCACTAAATCACTCGAAATAAAAGGAATCAGTGAGTGGGCACTTTTAAACACTACGACTAAAGAATGAGTCTTGAAGTCGCAGACCTAAATTCTAGGTCAAATGAGGACCTAGGTGCCAAAACAATAAAACAAAATTGACTAGAGAGAGAGAGGAGAGGGGCGGCCAAGTTCTAGAGAGAGAGTCTCTCAAATCTCTTAAACTTGGATGATTGAAATGTGTGGAATGAGGCTCCTATTTATAGGAGAGGTCTCACCTTCAATAAGGTAGTTTCCTCTTCTATAGAATATCACATATTCATGAGCAAAAATCCCTTATTTCCCATTCCCTTCTTGAACGTGTGGCAGCCTTCTAGAAACAAGATTTGTTTCCTATTTTGCTTGCCCTGTCCTTGTCTTGGGCGCCCACTTTGATTCCTCTTAGGGGAAATTTGTTTCCTCTTTTTCTTTTGGCAAGTATCTTGATACATTTATGCACAAAATATTCTCTCCTTCTCTTGGTCATTTTGGGCGCCTATTACACTCCAGAAAGGCCTTCTAGAAGCTTTTCCATTTGTTCATGACAACATGGAAAAGACCCATTAAGATTTTTCAATAAAAAACTCTTATGAAATGAAATTAATCCACAAGGCCCAATTATTCAATATGGCCGAGTGACATTAAGTCATCAAATGACCTTGTCAAAAAATTTATTGACATTCATTTCATGCTGTGTTTCAAAAGACAAAAATACCCTTTTGACAATTTTCGTTCTTGTTTTGACTTAGCTTCCAGTTTAACTATTCCTAATCGATGTGATTCGTGACAGTGACCTCATGGATCCAAATGAACAAAGCTTGAGCTAAAATACTTGGACTCAAAAGTTCACAAACCTTTTCCAAGTTTAGCTTAATGTCAACTGACTACACTAAAGAGTTGACACTGAAAATCTCTCGGTTCAAATGAATTTATTTTATACTCAAGAATTCAACCTAATTGTAATGAGTGGATCCACAGAATATTATCAGTGTCTACCCTTCATGAATATCATCAGCTAGTCGGGATTTACAAAATTACCATTTTACCCTTCTAACTGTTATTTCCTCAACTCCTTTGTCGCTTGTGAATAAGTTAGAAACAACGTATTGACGAGGAGCTAACAAGTCACATTGTTTCATCCAAAAGAGTCAAGACTCAATTTGGACACTGGTCAGTTCATTTATTCACACTCCAAGGAACAAAGCATGAGGTGATATACATTGCATTTCAGCAATCTTGTACATGAATTCCATATCTATGAGAACTTCAAAAAGTTACTTATGACATTCTCACAACTTAGTACTTCACCAATAGGCCTTGTTCGGAATCACATAGTGAGTACGAACTCTGACTTTCTCAAATGAGAATACTAAGGTGTGAAAAGACATGTCTCATTTCAGGATTAAGGTAAGCACGATGCAATTCATACGTAGTGACTTCGAGACATAAGAGGTTAAATGGTTTGTTCTTATCTTGTCTCTAGACGTGCACTGGTCAATTCAGTACCTTCGGAAGATACCCAGAAGAACTATAGAGTCTCCAACTCTCAATGCCCCATAACCAGACATCATAGATTCTCCTAACAATCATACTGAGGTCAATAGTCCTTTGACCCTTAGATTGCGAATATACCGTTTTACGCAAACTACGAAGAGTTTGTTCATGCAAATCTACATTTGTCTCTTCGTAAGTTGTTTAGTTTGTTTATGGACTAAAGAGTAATGTTTTATCATAAAGCTTCAAACAGACACGGAAGAATGAATGAACGTTTCAACTTTTTATTAATGAATAAGCAATTACAAGCAAGAGTCTTCATGAGACTTTATTACATCAAATCGTACATCAAATGTACGATATAAAGATTACAACTCTTCTTGTGCGCACCATTGACAACAAAAATATATTCATTTGAACCGAGAGATTTTAGTGTCAACTCTTTAGTTGAGTCAGTTGACATTCAGCTAGAACTTGGAAAAGGTTTGTGAACTTTTGAGTCCAAGTATGCTAGCTCAAGTTTTGTTCATTTGGATCCATGAGGTCAGTACCACAAGTCATTAGAGTAGGATTAGTTAAACTAGAAGGTAAGCCAAAACAAGAACTAGACAAGTTTTACAAAAATTGTCTAAAGGGTAATTTTGTCCTTTTGGACATGGGATGGTATGAATGTCAATAAATAAGTTTTTTGACATTGTCATATGATGACAATGTGTTCAAGTCACATGGCCAAGTTGAGAGAATTGGACCTTGAGGATTGAATTTCATTTCATGGAATTTTTTGAAAATTGTTAATGTTTTTTTCTTATGTTGTGATATTCTATAGAAAAGATTTTTTTAAGATTTTCTCATGAATATGTGATATTCTATAGAAAAGAAGAAACTATATTTTGAAGGTAATCCTCCTACTATAAATACCTCACCTCATTCACAACTCACAACACACAATTTTGAGATTGAGAGCATCTCTCTCTACTTTGTGGCCGCCCCCCTCTCTCTCTCTAGAATCCCTTCTTGTTCTTTGTTTTGGCACCTAGGTCCTCATTAGACCTAGCATCTGTTTTAGCTCTTTGGCTCAAAGACTTGTTCTTGAGTCATCGTGTTTAAAAGTGCCCACACACTAAATCCAACCATTCTCTTAAGACTCTAGTGGTAAAAACTTTCGTGGTTGCTCACAGGTTCAAGAAGATTAGTGGGAGAGGCGTGCTGCGTGGGGAGACGAACGTTTCAACTTTCCAAAGGTTTCTCAACGTTCAAGCTCCATTTGAGGTTGGTACCGAGTAAAAATTAAATGTAGTTTTAAAATTTTAAATTATATGTTCATGCGCTTTGTCTAGGTAGTAAAAATGTTTTACATGTTTTGAAGAAACTTTTTATATTCCGCCGCTTGCTAGAAGCGATAAATCTTTCTTAACCCTAGATCTATTCTAGCAGACACATGAGCGCGCTTCGGGCGAGAGGGTGAGCTGAGTGAAACTGACGACGAGGGCCGCTTGTGTTGTCGCTCGTTTTCGGACAACGATTTAGGAACCGGAAGTGGTTAGGCCCAAGGCCGAACCAAGTGGCCTCGCTTCGGGTTCGAGCGTGTCAGACTTGGTATCCCAAGTCGTTCCTTAGCTGTTGGTGGTGTCTATCTCATCCGAACACCTGAAAAGCAAAGAAGAGAGGTGTGAACTACAAAGGGGAAACAGAGGGGTTGCCTCTGTTTACCTCTACGACGCTCAACATTAGTAGGATTGAGGTGGATATAGAGAGTTTAGGTGTTTAGAGGCCGAGACTTGAGAGTAACGAGCGAGTTACGAGTTCGACAGCGTTTCAGTACTCAAATTCGGATTACCTTACTCGAGCGGTCGAGCCTCATATTTATAGGCGACCTAGGGATGTTTCGGGGGGTCCATAGGCCGAGCGCCGGCTTTGAGCCGGCCGTTGGCCGAGCACCGGCTCTGGGCCGGCCGTGCGTCGGGGGAGTCCGAGGACCGCCGCTATCACGGCCGTTGCCGCTTCACCCGGCCGAGACGGACCGGTAACATTAGCCCCCCGAGTTTATCATCCAGTGTAACTCGCGTGGTAAACTCAAAGTCCTCGCTGACGTAGGCCTATCGAAGTAGCACATCGCCAAGACGTCTGTTCCGACGCCTTTAATTATTATTTTTCCTTTTTATTGAGCACTTTTTGTCTCGTTATCTGCGCCCATGGACCCCACCGACCGCCTATCGGGGTGTGGGACCACGGAGGATGATTTGTTTCACTTGCTCGGGAACCTACACGTAGGCTTGGACAACTTTTGGGTCCAATTTTCGTCCCCTTCAACAATTCCCGACACATTGCATTCGTCGAATTCGATCAACACCATAGAGATGACCGGAGAAGACCTTTCCTTGGTGGAGGCGTGGCTGGCCGGTGAAGAAGAGGGCGCGCGTGCCGGAGACGGCTGGCGCCGGCAGGTGGACGCCGGGGACGACGCGCACGCCAGAGGAGACATCTCGGCTCAGGGCGGCGCAGGTGGCGCTGGAGGCGTCGGGGAGGACCCACTCAGGCCGAGGAACGACGCCCAGCCATCCACAGACGGTCTGGGCGGCGAGCGTGCGCCGGAGGGGGCCGCGCTTGGTGTGGCCGGTGCTGGAGGCGGCGCGCCAGAGGAGGACGACGCCGGGGAAGGCACCTTGACCGGTGCCGGCGCGATCTGGGTCGACCCCAGCGCTAAGGAAGCCCTCACTCGACTGGGTGGGGCCGTCTGGGTGGCCACCAGACGCGCCAGCGAGGGCGAACGCCTGGGTGGAGCGAGCGGGCCCGGGGCGATCGCGCCCGGCAAGGCCAGCGCTGGGAGGGGCGTGCAGGCCGGCGTCGACGTCTTCTGGGCTGGTCCCAACACGGGGGAGACCTTCACTCGGCCGGAGAGGCCGTCGGGTGGCCTGCAGATCGCGCCCATGAGGGGAGCGCCTCGGACCTGGCCGCGCCGGAGGTGACGCGCGCTGCCGGAGATCCGTCGGCGCCGGGCGACGCCGCCCAAGGAGGGGCCGACGCCGGGCAGGAGGTGGCCCGGCCAGGGGGCGGCGGCCTGCCCATCCACTGGGCAAACCCTAGGCCCAACTGGGCCGGGCCGGCGCGATGAGGACCCAACCGACCAGGAGCCGGGCCGGGCCGCTGGATTAGGCGCGCGCGAGGAGGGCCCAACCGGCCAGGAGCCGGGCCGGGCTGTTGGGCTGGGCGCGCGTGGGACGAGCGCTGGGATGCCCAGGCAGGGCTCACGGGCCAAAGGCTTAGCCGACCAAGAGCCGGGTCGGGCTGACGGGCTGGACGCGCGCGCTGAAGGCAGGGGATCGCCTGGGCCGGGCCCGCGCGCGGAGGAACCAACCAGCCAGGATATGGGCTGGGTTCTTGGGTTGGACGCACGCGTAGGAGGGAGCATGGCCGGTCCGGGGCTGGGCCGGCCTGAAGAAGGTGACCCGGCCGGCAGGAAGCCGGGCGCGCGCCTGGGCAACTATGCCGGGGCCGAGGGGAGCTGGCCGGCTCGATCAGGCGGCTGTTAGTGGGTCCCCCCCTGCCTGAGCAACACTCAAGATGTCGAGCGCTCGAACGATTCGTTGTGCCGCCACGTCACACCCGCAGCGACGCTTTCCTCGACTGCGCGGGAGGAAACGCGAGCCTTAGCCTTCCCGATCGGAGAGTCGGCCATACGTGGCGACCTTGATTGTTCGGGCGTTGACGTTCCGAGTTCGCTCTCGATTACTAGTTTCATGAGCTTGAGGAAACGTTACGACATCCCGGAGTCTGTGTCGATCTTAAGACCATTACCCGACGATCTCCCGACTCGCCCGCGAAAGGGGTATGCCGCGATTCACGAGGCGAGTCTTCGCGGAGGACTGAGATTGCCCTTCCAACCGATCATAAAGAATTTGTTGGTCCGGCTAGGGGTACACGCTTCGCAGATGTCCCCATCCTTCTACCGAGTGGTTGCGGCGTGTCACATGATGCTCTATCGAGCAAAGAGGAGGGCCGTTACGGCGGACGACATTCAGGACCTCAGATGCTCTATCGGAAGCGCCTCGCCATCATCACCAAGGTCACTTCGAAGCACAGATACCCTTGGGTGTGGGTGTCCGAGTCAGCTTTCGGGGTCGCGCCTCTCGCCTTCGGTCACGCGACCGACTTTTCACCCGTGGGCGATGTCGAGGGCTCCGAGCTCGACGCGGTGATCAGGGCGGTCCCGGAGTCGAGGCGGCAGGGATCACTCTTCGAGTCCCCAGACCTAATGGCGAGGACTGGGTGGTTTGTGCTTGGCGACGACGCTCCTCCACGCCCCGGTCTCGGCGCGGAGGTTGCGGAGGATCCCGAATCAGAGGCGGGGGGTTCGTCCGCCCCTCCCCCCGACCTGGGGGGTATTATTAGTCATACATATGCTTCCGCGTTATCGCATGTTTTGTTGTCTTCTGCTTATTTCTATGTTCTAACCGACTGACGCCTTTTCTCCTTTGCAGATACCATGGTTCGACATCGGTCGCGTGCGCGAGTGCCGAGGGTGGAACCTACTGTCGAAGCTGTGGCCGCGACTCGTTCCCGAGTTGAGGCTCATCGCGGGGGATCGCCAACGCGGGTGAGGAACGAGGCGATCTCTTCCAACAAGCGACCATCGTCATCGACCTCCTTCAGTTCACCCTCCGGCCACAAGCGTGCCCATACGTCGGCGGCGCCGGACAGCATGGATTCGATGCTCCTAGCGGAGGCGGCGGAGCTGAGGGACCAGTGTTCCCGAGGGATCCTTGAAACCTCTCTGCTAGATTTCAAGGGTTTGCTGACGACGAGCGACCTTGAGCACTTCCAACATGGAATCAGCGACGCCCGAAAGGTATGATTCGTTCGCTCGTCTCATGTGCAACCATTATGCTCGTTCCGATCATGCGCATATCACCTGCTTTTACCGATGCTCGCGCGCCAAGAACGAAGCGACCGCATTCTCCGGGACTTGTTGCGACGCATGCAGATTATGCAGAAGGACAAGGAGAGCGTGGTGGCCGACCATGCTGCCGCTCTAGCGGGGGTTCGGACCGCCCAGGAGTTTCAAGCACTTGAGGAAGAGTTGAAGCGAACTCGCGAGGAGTCGGCGGCCGAGAGATCGCTTCGCGTAGCCGAGCAGGCGTCTCGGGAGAAGGCAGAGCAGGCGGCCGACACCTTCTTAGGGGAGACGAAGAAGCTCCAGGTGGCACTCTCGAGCCGAGACGAGGAGCTGAACATCGTCCACGCTCGACTATCGGCGAGCGAGATCTCCCGGGTCATGTCCGAGAGGGAGAGGGATTCTTTGCTGTGGATGTGCAGACCCTCGTCGAGGAGAAAGACGATGTTGTGCGATTCAAGATGGACCTGGAGGATGACTGGGACCTCGCGTTGGAGGTGGCTCGTTACGAAGCGGCCATACGGGTTCGAGACGCGACCGCGACGAGCCATAGGTGGACGACCCGCGTCCCCAAGTCCCCACGGAGGCTGCCCAATCGACGAACCGCCTGCTTGACGGAGAAGCTACCGATGGATCAGGCGTCCCTCGCCCCGAGGATGATGAGGAGCATATCGACTTCGGCTCAGAGTAGCCAATATTGCTTTGGTTTTTCGCGCACTTGTTTAGCGCTTGCACTGTGTTCCCTTTCGGATACTTGTTATGTTTTTTCCTTGTTGGATATTCGTCGTACTTTCATATTCTTTTTTGTTGAGTTGTTTTATGCGACACTGTTTGCTTTCGTATTATGCGTCTTATTTTCTCGATTTATTATGCTTAGCGTAATCGATTTGCGCAATCCGATTAGTGCGTGTCTTACGATCCTCGGTTTACTATATCTAGTGTAACCGATTCGCACGGCTCATTGCCGCACCCGGCGGCGAGGTTCTCCGCGGACGCTGGCTAGACCAGGTTCGTCGGGCGGATGCGATTTTTTGCCGTTCATTAGTGACTCGCTGCCTATCGGCGTGCGAGCTGAGTGGCTATCGCGCCAACCTTCCGGCACGTATGCTACCTATCGGCGTGCGTGTTGCGTGCCAGAATGGGCTTGAGGCGAGCGTGGTTCCCAGCGAGTGTGATACCTGTCGGTACGCTTATCGCATTTTGGGCTTCGACTGCCAGGATCGACGGTCCGGTGCGCGGACGTGATCGGCCGACGCCCAGCTACCTATCGGTACGTGGGGCATCGAATCGTGCGAGAGCGTCGCGCGAGGGTCGGAGGTCCGGTGCGCGGATCCGATTTGATGGCGATTCGGTGCGTGAAACGTGGAGTCGCGCGAGTGCGTCGCGCGAAAAGTGTGCGCCTGTTACCCTGATTAGCCTCCCCCTCCCCCCCCCCCCCCCCCCCCGTTTCTTGTGTACTCATAGAGGAGACTAGAAATTATAATACTATAGGATAAAGGTTTCGAAGTGAAATGTAATTCAATTATCGTGTCGAAATAGTCAAAAATTACATTCCAAAGCCATTGGCTTTATTTGAAACTTAAAATTGTCTGTTGCTAAAATTGAAAACAAGATGAAAATAAGAAAACATAGGGCAATCGGGAACGGGCTTCTATTGGTAGTATTGTCGCAGGTGCTCCGCGTTCCACGAGTGCGTGAATACGAGTCCTTCTAGGTTCTCGAGCTCGTACGTGCCGTTGTGGATGGCTCGGCGCACATGGTACGGGCCTTCCCAGGTGGGGCCCAGAACTCCCGTCCCTTGCACCTTGGTGTTTTGGAACACCCTTCTAAGGACGAGGCTTCCGTCGGCGAACTTCCGCAGCTTGACCTTGGAATTGTAGTACTTCTCGACCTTCCTCTTTTGTGCAGCAAGGCGAGTGAGTGCGTCCGCCCTCTTCTCGTCTATGAGGTCCAGCTCGAGCCTAACCGCTTCGTCGTTGGCGGCTTCATCATACTCTTCGATGCGCAAGGTTGGCAGCTTGGTCTCGACAGGTACCACGGCCTCGATACCGAATGCAAGAGCGAAAGGGGTTTCGCCGGTCGCGTTTCGCGCGGTGGTTCGATATTCCCACAAGACCATGGGAAGCTCGTCGGCCCATGCCCCCTTCCTTTCTTCCAGCTTTTTCTTTAGGTTTTCCTTGATCATTTTGTTGACCGCCTCGACCTGACCGTTGGCTTGAGGATGGCGGGGAGAAGAGAAAGTTTTGCTGATGCTCAACTGTTCGCACATGCCCGGAGGCGCGCATTGTCGAATTGCTTTCCGTTGTCGGTCACAATCGACGCGGGGATCTCGAAGCGGCAGAAAATGTTCTTCCAGATGAAGCTTGTCATGTTCGCCTCGGTGATCTTTGCCAGCGATTCGGCCTCTACCCATTTCGTGAAGTAGTCGATCGCCACGATCGCATGCTTGTATTGCCTCGGGGCCGTAGGTAGCTCACTGATGAGGTTGATTCCCCACTTCGCGAAGGGTCGTGGCACAATGATCGGGCATAATGGGGCCGGTGCTTGGCGCGGGATGTGGGCGAACCTTTGGCATTTGTCGCATTTTTTGGCCCACTCGTGGGAGTCCTTTTTCAAGGTAGGCCAAAAATATCCGAGCCTTAGGAGCTTTAAGGCCAAAGATTGTCCGGCGGCATGGTTTCCGCACACCCCTTCCTGCACCTCGCGGAGCGCTTTCTTCGCCTCGACTTCAGTCAGGCAACGGAGAAGGGGCATGGAGTAGCCTCTTTTGAACAAGTTGTCTTCCCTCATTGTGTATTTCGGCGCCAAGCTTCTCAGCTTTCTGGCCTCTTCTTTGTCTTCGGGGACGACTCATCGCTTAAGAAATTCCACGAGTGGCGTCATCCATGAGGGAGGCGGAGTTTCGTCAACTACCCCTACGTCGCCTCTTGAGACGTAGGGTCGAGTCAACACTTCTATCGGGACGCTGCCCTCTCCATCCTCGTCTATCCCGGACGCAAGGCGTGCTAGGGGGTCGGCGTCAATGTCCGCCTCTCGGGGAACTTTGACTATCTCGAACCATGACAGGGCCTCTAGATTTGTTTGGGTCTTCGACAAGTACGCGATCATGTTCGGCTCTTTGGTGGCGTAGTCGCCCTTAACCTGGTTCACAATCAACTACAAGTCGCAGTGGACGCGTAGGTTTCGGACGCCTAGCAGGCCTTGAGGCTTTTGACAAGCATATCGTCCACAAAGACCTCCATAGTTTTGCCAATTTGATTGGCGAACATTCGGTTCACCAACCTTTGATACGTTGCCCTCGCGTTCTTGAGGCCAAAGGGCATGACCTTGTAGCAGTAAAGTCCGCGGTTCGTAACAAAGGTGGTCTTGATCTGATCCGGCTCGTGCATGCGGATCTGATTGTAGCCTGAGTAGGTGTCCATGAAGCTCAGCAACTCGTGGCCCGCCGTGGCATCCACGAGTTGCTCGATCCTTATGAGAGGAAAGCTGTCTTTCGGGCAGGCTTTGTTGAAATCTTTGTAATCGATGCAAATCCGCCACTTCCCGTTCGGCTTCTTGACTATCACCACATTGGACACCCACTTGGGGTGTTCCGCCTCCCTGATGAAGTTGGCGACGAGAAGTTTGTCAACTTCTTCACCAATGACTTGGTATCTCTCCCCGCTGTACGCCCGCCGCTATTGAACGCGCTCAGCCACTCTCATGTCGTCGTTGAGACGGTGAACCATTATCTCGGGGTCGATCCCCGGCATGTCGGCGTGTGTCCACGCGAAGACGTCTTTGAACTCGCGGAAGAAGGCCGCGAGCTGGATTCGGATTTCGGATGGGAGTTGGGCGCCTACCTTGACTACTTGGTCAGGCTTGGCGTCGTCTGTTGGAATCGATCTAGGGTTTAAGAAAAAGTTTAACGCTTCGTTAAGCGGCGGAATTTTAAAAATTTTCTTTTAAAGTAAAACTAGTTTTTACTAACCTAGACAAGAGCATATGCATGTAAATAAAAACTAATATGAGCTATAAAAGTTACTAACCTTTTTGATGCTTGAACGTTGATGAGCCTTTGGAAGGTTGGCAACGTTCGTCTCCCCTCGCAGCACGTCTCTCTTTTCTTTCCTCGGGAACTCGAGCAACCACGATAGTTTCTATCACTAAATCACTCGAAAAGAAGGAATTAGTGAGTGGGCACTTTTAAACACTACGACTTGAGAACGAGTCTCGAAGTCGCAGAGCTAAAGACTAGGTCGAGTGAGGACCTAGGTGCCAAGACAAGAGAAAACCGAAAATAAACTAGAGAGAGAGAGAAGAGGACTTCGGCCAAGTTCTAGAGAGAGAGTCTCTCAAATCTCTTAAACTTGGATGATTCAATTGTGAGGAAATGAGGCTCCTATTTATAGGAGAGGTCTCACCTTCAATAAGGTAGTTTCCTCTTCTATAGAATATCACATATTCATGAGGAATTTCCTCTTTTTCCCTTTGAGGTACTCGGCCAAGCTAGGGCTTCTAGGAGCCTTGATTTGTTTCCTATTTTGTTCAAGGCTTGCCTTGTCTCTCTCTTGGCCGAATTTCCTACAAGCATGTGTGGGAAATTTGTTTCCTCTTTTTCTTTTGGCAAGTATCTAAATACATTTATGCACAAAATATTCTCTCTTGGTTGGGTATGTTGGGCGCCCAAGGCCTTCTAGAAAAGGCTTCTAGAAGCTTTTCCATTTGTTCATGACAACATGAAAAAGGCCCAATAAGAATTTTCAATAAAATTCTTATGAAATGAAATTAATTCACAAGGCCCAATGATCAAGTCATGGCCGAGTGAAACATGTCATAAAATGACCTTGTCAAAAAATTTATTGACATTCATTTCATCCTTTGTCTCAAAAGACAAAAATACCCTTTTAACTATTTTCGTTCTTGTTTTGGCTTAGCTTCCAGTTTAACTATTCCTATCGATGTGATTCGGGACAGTGACCTCATGGACCCAAATGAACAAAGCTTTAGCTAAACACTTGGACTCAAAAGTTCACAAACCTTTTCCAAGTTTAGCTTAATGCCAACTGACTCCACTAAAGAGCTGACACTGAAAATCTCTCGGTTCAAATGAATTTATTTTCTACTCAAGAATTCGACCTAATTATGATGAGCGGATCCACTGAATATTATCTATGTTTACCCTTCATGAATGTCATCAGCTAGTCGGGATTTACTAAATTACCATTTTACCCTTCTAGCTGTTATTTCCTCAACTCCTTTGTCGCTTGTGAATAAGTTAGAAACAATGTATTGACGAGGAGCTAACAAGTCACATTGTTTCATCCAAAAGAGTCAAGACTCAATTTGGACACTGGCCAGTTCATTTATTCACACTCCAAGGAACAAAGCATGAGGTGACATACATTGCATTTCAGCAATCTTGTACATGAATTCCATATCTATGAGAACTTCACAAAGTTTACTCATGACAGACTCACAACTTAGTACTTCACCAATAGGCCTTGTTCGGAATCACATAGTGAGTCCGAACTTTGACTTTCTCAAATGAGAATACTAAGGTGTGAAATGGCATGTCTCATTTCAGGATTAAGGTAAGCATGATGCAATTCATACATAGTGACTTCGAGACATAAGAGGTTAAATGGTTTGTTCTTATCTTGTCTCTAGAAGTGCACTGGTCAATTCAGTACCTTCGGAAGATACCTAGAAGAACTATAGAGTTCCTAACTCTCAATGCCTCATAACCAGACATCATAGATTCTTCTAACAATCATACTGAGGTCAATAGTCCTTTGACCCTAAGATTGCGAATATATCGTTTTAAGCAAACTACGAAGAGTTTGTTCATGCAAATCTACATTTGTCTCTTCGTAAGTTGTTAAGTTTGTTTATGGACTAAAAGACTATGGTTTTATCATAAAGCTTCAGACAAGGAAGATTGAATGAACGTTTCAACTTTATTAATGAATGAAGAGGCAATTACAAGCAAGAGTCTTCATGAGACTTTATTACATCAAATGTTCAAAATAAAGACTACAACTCTTCTTGTGGGCACCATTGACAACAAACTCCCACTTGACTCAAAGAAGGTGTGTGTAGTCCTTCATGCCTAATCCCTCACGATGTTGGTCGAAGACCTTGTTCGCTAGGGCCTTGGTGAATGGATCTGCGAGGTTGTCCACCATTGAGATCTTCTTCACTTCCACGTCTCCGCGCTGCACGATCTCTCGAATCAAATGGTATTTCCTCTCAATATGCTTAGAGCGCTTATGGCTTCTAGGTTCCTTTGAGTTAGCGACAGCCCCACTATTATCACAATAAAGGGTCATGGGCTCGTCGACGTTTGGAACAACTTCCAAATACTTAAGGAACTTTCTAAGCCATACAGCCTCTTTGGATGCTTCACAAGCAGCCACATATTCTGCTTCCATTGTGGAGTCAGCAATGCAAGATTGCTTAATACTTCTCCACACAACAGCTCCACCATTAAGGATGAACACAGATCCCGAAGTGGATTTCCTGGAATCCTTATCCGCTTGAAAATCGGAGTCGGTATATCCCGTCATAGTCAGGTCAGTACCTGAGTATGTAAGCATCAAGTTCCTAGTTCTTCGAAGATACTTAAGAACATGCTTAACAGCAATCCAGTGCTCGGGTCCAGGGTTGGATTGGAAACGACTAACTACGCCAACGGCGAAACATATATCAGGTCGGGTGCAAAGCATAGCATACATGAGGCTTCCTACGGCAGAGGCGTAAGGAATTTTCCTCATGTCTTCAATCTCTTGTGCAGTCTTGGGAGACTGGTCCTTAGAGAGTGAAACTCCATGCCTAAAGGGTGTTTGACCCCTCTTGCAGTCTTGCATCGAGAAGCGATCCATCACCTTATCAATATAAGATGCTTGAGAGAGCGACAGGGTCCGGTTTTTCCTATCTCGAAAGATTTGGATTCCCAGAATGTACGCGGCTTCTCCTAGATCCTTCATATCGAATTGCTTTGCTAGCCAGACCTTAACCTCAGATAACTTACCCACGTCATTACCAATGAGTAGTATATCATCGACATATAGTACTAGAAACACAACTTTGCCTTCGTGTATTAACTTGTAAACACAAGGCTCATCTATTGACTGTTCAAAGCCGAAGCTCTTTACAGTTTCATCGAATCTAATGTTCCATGACCTAGATGCTTGCTTTAGTCCATAAATGGATTTAAGCAACTCACAAACCTTGGTCTCTTGACCTTTATCCACGAAACCGTCTGGTTGAGCCATGTAAATGCGCTCGTCAAGATTGCCATTCAGAAAAGCTGTCTTGACATCCATTTGCCAGATCTCATAGTCGAGAGCTGCAGCTATGGATAGGAGTATGCGGATGGATTTAAGCATCGCGACTGGCGAGAAGGTTTCTTCATAGTCAATCCCTTCTTGTTGGGTATAACCCTTTGCCACAAGTCGTGCTTTGAACGTCTCAACGTTCCCATCAGGACCCCTTTTCTTCTTGTATATCCACTTACACCCTACGGGTTTAATCCCTTCAGGAAGGTCTACAAGTTTCCAGACTTTGTTGACATACATCGAGTGCATCTCAACTTTCATGGCGTCAAGCCAAAGGTTTGATTCAGAACAAGCCATTGCTTGGCTATAGGAAACAGGATCATCCATGTCGGAGACGGCTACAAGAGAGTCTCCATAAGACATGTACCTGTCAGGCTTTTGAGTAGCCCTCCCACTACGTCTAAGTACTACTTGACGAGATTCTGACGAGTTAGGTTGTGTTTCAGTTGGGGTAAGAACAGTTCTTACAGATGAGGTAGAAGCTTCCTCACCCAACTTTTCTTCAAGCACAATTTTGCTTCTAGGTTTCGCATCCTTCATAAAGTCCTCCTCGAGGAAACGAGCATTCGTGCTAACGAAAGTCTTATCGTCCTCGGGACTATAGAAAGTAAAACCTTTGGTTTCCTTCGGATATCCTACAAACAGGCACAATTCTGACCTACTAGCCAACTTGCTAGTCTTTTGCCTTAGCACGTGTGCAGGGCAACCCCAAATTCGGATGCGGCCAAGATTCACTTTACGGCCAGTCCATCGTTCATAAGGAGTACCAGGAACCGTTTTGGACGGAACTTGGTTCAGAATATAAGCGGCTGTTTCGAGGGCATATCCCCAAAAGGAAAGCGGGAGTGATGAGTAACTCATCATTGATCTAACCATCTCCATAAGAGTTCGGTTTCTTCTCTCTGACACTCCGTTTTGTTGAGGTGTGCCAGGCGCGGTAAGCTGAGAAGCGATACCTTCTTCTTTAAGAAAGTCATCGAACTCTCCAGACATATACTCACCACCTCGATCAGATCGAAGGGTTTTGATCACTTTGCCAGTTTGCTTTTCCACTAAAGCCCTAAAGACCTTAAATACGTTAAAGGTCTCGGATTTGTGTTTAAGCAAATAGACAAACCCATATCTTGAGTAATCATCAGTGAAGGTAACGAAGTATTCGTATCCTCCACGTGCCTGTTGGTTGAGCGGACCACATACATCAGAATGTGTTAGTTCCAGCAACTCAGTGGCTCTTCGACCCTTATCGGAGAAAGGTCGCTTAGTCATTTTTCCTTCTATGCAGGATTCACAAGTAGGTAGTGAACCTATTGCAGAGGCTTGGAGTGGACCATCCCTCACAAGTCTCTTAATCCTATCTAGACTGATATGACCAAGTCTTAAGTGCCAGAGGTATGTTGATTTTGTTAGATCGGAGGATTCAGAAAGTTTGATCCTCTTTGGCTCCCTAATTAGATCGTTATCTATTTCGGTGTCTAAAAGAGAAGGTTGAGTGGGATAGATGTAAAAAAGACCATTCTTCATACATGCATCAGTGACGAAAGAATTAGAAAAAGAAATACGAATTCCATTCTTTATAAACTTTAAATAATAATCTTGCTCGAAAAGTTGAGCAACAGATACTAGGTTTTTCCCAAAGGAAGGAACATAATAAACATTATTCAAATTTAAAGTTCGATCTTCAAAAGATAGCGTCACGGATCCCACAGCCTTCGCAGACACCACGCTCTCATCACCCCACTTGAAGCAGAAGTCGCCATCCTCTAAGCTTTTGCTTTTCCTAAAACCAGTCAAGGAGCAGCAAATATGGTTAGTAGCAGCGGAGTCAATAATCCACGATGATACATTATCAGCTACTAAACAGGCTTCAGTAACAAGTACAATACCTTTAGCTTTGGTTTTGAGGTAGGCGGGACAGTTCCTACGCCAGTGACCAGGCTCGTTGCAGTGGTGGCACTTGTCTTTAGACTTGTCCACCTTCGGAGCCTTTGGCGCCTTCTTCTTCGTTTGAACCTTAGGTTGGTTCTTTTTCTCGGCGTTGCGAGGTCTCTTCTTAGATCCAGAGGTGGAGGCAGTAGCATGTACTTCTCCTTGAGCCCTCTTTTTCTTAGTGAGTGCCTCAGCGGTTTGAAGTTCCTTCATGAGCTCGGTAACAGTGTACTCCAGCTTGTTCATGGAATAGTTCAACTTGAAGGTATCAAAGGTTTCGGGGAGAGTTTCCAAGATCATATCTATTTTGGTCTCCCCATCAATCTCAGATCCAAGAATCTCCATCTCGTTGAGATAGCTAATGATCAGCATCATATGATCTCTAACGGGAGTTCCAGCCTTCATACGACAGTTCATGAATTGTCGGACCGCTTGTTGCCTAGCTTGACGTCCTTGCCCTCCAAACATCTCATGGAGATTGTAGAGCATATCGGTGGCAGTTTCATAATCACGATGTTGTTGTTGCAACACATTGTTCATCGATGCCAAAATATAGCATCTCGCAATCTCATCGGATCTAAGCCAGGCCGCCAGGACGTCTTTCTCCTCTTGCGTCGAATCATCATTCGTTTGAGGACAGGGGGTGGTGAGAACCCATTTGTGCTTGTCGACAGTAGGTATTATGTCGAGGTTACGTTTCGAATCTACGTAGTTTTCGTTTTCGAGTTTGATCGAGGAAAGAAAGATTGAGAGATGTTTGCGGGACATAAAGCCTATTGAAGTTGAAACAAGTTTATGATTAGTCTTTGGTTTAGGATTTAAGTTTCATTAAGACTTTTGTAAAACCCAAAGGTGTTATAAACCAAACGATAATTTACTCCCTCAAGAGAAGGCCGCAAAAAATCTCCATTTATAAGTAAATGACACATCATTAATGCTAAGCCAAGATGTCAGTACATCATTTTGACTAGCCACCTTGTAAATTGGTTTGATCACTCACATCCTTTCGCAGAGCCTTAAGGAAGGATACTAGGGATTGAGTCTAAGTGTGCAACCAACCACTTAGTCCAAAAGATCAGCTTTGAAAAACAATCCCCCAAGGGGAGGCCTTGCCATCATTGCATCATTCTCGGACGTAGCTCATTGAGCAATGATCGAAGCAACAACGCCTTGGAGTACTCACATTTAAGTGAGGGTCGCAAGAGCGGCTCTTAGTCCCACGTTATTGCATCTTTCATTAGTGTTGGGGATCGCGGGTTACAAACAACGAGTATAACCCTCCCACTTAGTTTTTGGAGTTGGTTCATCGACTCTTTTAAGTTCGGAAACAGATTTCCTAGTTAGAGAGCGACAGAGCGGACAACTAGAAGAGAATCCTAGATCGACATGTTCAGAGCAGTATTAGTGCATAAAGGCACAAGGGACATACTCGATCTTTTCCTATTTTCTATTTCGGGAAAGTGCGTGAGGGAAGTGTGAACTTCAACTCACTCGAACACTTGAAAGTTTGAGATTACACATCCTTTTATTTTTCGGTTTTGTCTACAAAGAGACCTTCCACTCAAAATTTCAAGAGCATATAGATTTTGAACATATGTGATATAGATATAGTTTTGAAAACATTTTGAAAATTTATTTGATTTGGATGACAAAATATTTTCAAGTTTGAAAGTGAAAACGGTTTTTCAAAATTCAAACTAGTTTTGTAAAAATTCAATTTCAATTAATCTTTCAAAAAACAAAACTTTTAATCTTTACACATCATGTTTATAATCATATGAAAAACATTTTTGCTCAAGAAAGTTTTCTCATTAGAGTTCTATAACTCATTACAAGCAAGAGTCTTCGTAAGACTATATGACATCAAATGTACATAAATAGACACTACTACTCTTCTTGTGGGCACCATTGACAACAATTGCCTCTTCATTCATTAATAAACATGATGTGTAAGATTAAAATGTTTTGATTTTTGAAAGTTTAATTGAAATTGAATTTTTACAAAACTAGTTTGAATTTTGAAAAACCGTTTTCACTTTCAAACTTGAAAATATTTTGTCATCCAAATCAAATAAGTTTTCAAAATGTTTTCAAAACTATATCTATATCACATATGTTCAAAATCTATATGCTCTTGAAAATTTGAGTGGGAGGTCTCTTTGTAGACAAAGCCGAAAAATAAAAAGATGTGTAATCTCAAACTTTCAAGTGTTCGAGTGAGTTGAAGTTCACACTTCCCTCACGCACTTTCCCGAAATAGAAAATAGGAAAAGATCGAGTATGTCCCTTGTGCCTTTATGCACTAATACTGCTCTGAACATGTCGATCTAGGATTCTCTTCTAGTTGTCCGCTCTGTCGCTCTCTAACTAGGAAATCTGTTTCCGAACTTATAAGAGTCGATGAACCAACTCCAAAAACTAAGTGGGAGGGTTATATTCGTTGTTTGTAACCCACGATCCCCAACACTAATGAAAGATGCAATAACGTGGGACTAAGAGCCGCTCTTGCGACCCTCACTTAAATGTGAGTACTCCAAGGCGTTATTGCTTCGATCATTGCTCAATGAGCTACGTCCGAGAGTGATGCAATGATGGCAAGGCCTCCCCTTGGGGGATTGTTTTTCAAAGCTGATCTTTTGGACTAAGTGGTTGGTTGCACACTTAGGCTCAATCCCTAGTATCCTTCCTTAAGGCTCTGCGAAAGGATGTGAGTGATCAAACCAATTTACAAGGTGGCTAGTCAAAATGATGTACTGACATCTTGGCTTAGCATTAATGATGTGTCATTTACTTATAAATGGAGATTTTTTGCGGCCTTCTCTTGAGGGAGTAAATTATCGTTTAGTTTATAACACCTTTGGATTTTATAAAAAGTCTTAATAAAACTTAAATCCTAAACCAAAGACTAATCATAAACTTATTTCAACTTAAATAGGCAATATGTCTCTCAACCCTCTCTCAATCTTTCTTTCCTCGAACAAACTCGAAAACGAAAACTACGTAGATTCGAAACGTAACCTCGACATAATACCTACCGTTAACAAGCACAAATGAGTACTCACCACCCCATGTCCTCCTCTGACGAATGATGATTCAACTCAAGAGTACAATGACACCTTAGCGGCCTGGCTTCGATCCGATGAGATTGTGAGGTGCTATATCTTGGCATCTATGAACAATATGCTGAAAGAGCAACATCGTGACTTCGAGACTGCCGCTGACATGCTCTACAATCTCCTTGAGATGTTTGGAGGGCAAAGGCGTCAAACAAGGCTACAAGCAGTCCGAAAGTTTATGAACTGTCAGATGCAGGCTAGGACTCCTGTTGGAGACTTTATGATATTGATCATTAGTCATCTGAGTAAAATGGAAATCCTAGGATCTGAGATTGATGGGAAGAATGTCATAGATGTGATCTTAGAAACTCTCCCCGCATCTCTTGATACCTTCAAGATGAACTACTCCATTAACAAGCTAGAGTACACTGTTACCAAGCTTATGGAGGAACTTCACACTGCTGTAGGTTTCACTAAGAGAAAGAGGAATCAAGGAGAGGCACATGCTACTGAGCAAGAAGCCTCCACCTCTGGAACTGTGAAGAGACCTTACAAGGCCGATATAAAGAACTGTCCCGCCTATCTCAAAGCAAAGGAACATAGTATTGTACTAGTTACCAAAGCATGCTTAGTAGCTGATAATGTATCAACGTGGATTCTTGACTCCGCTGCTACTAACCATATTTGTTGTTCCTTGAATGGTTTCAAGAAAACCAAAAGCTTAGAGGAAGGCGAGTTCTGTTTCAAATGGGGTGATGGGAGCCTGGTGTCTGCAAAGGCTGTGGGATCCGTGACGCTGTCATTTGAAGACCGCACTTTAAACTTGAATAATGTTTATTTTGTTCCTACCTTTGGGAAGAACTTAATATCCGTTGATCATCTTCGTGAGCAAGATTATTGTTTAAAGTTCATTAAGAATGGAATTCGTATTTCGTTTCCTGATAATTCTTTTGTCACTGATGCATGTATGAAGAATGCTCTTTTCTACGTCTATCCCACTAAACCTTCTCTTTTAGACACCGAAATAGATAATGATCTAATTAGGGAGCCAAAGAGGATCAAACTTTCTGAATCCTCCGATCTAACAAAATCAACGTACCTCTGGCACTTGAGACTTGGTCATATCAGTCTAGATAGGATTAAGAGACTTGTGAGGGATGGTCCACTCCAAGCCTCTGCAATAGGTTCACTACCTACTTGTGAATCCTGCATAGAAGGAAAAATGACTAAGCGACCTTTCTCTGATAGGGGTCGAAGAGCCACTGAGTTGCTGGAACTAATACATTCTGATGTATGTGGTCCGCTCAACCAACAGGCACGTGGAGGATACGAATACTTCATTACCTTCACTGATGATTACTCAAGATATGGGTTTGTCTATTTGCTTAAACACAAATCCGAGACCTTTAACGTATTTAAGGTCTTTAGGGCTTTAGTGGAAAAGCAAACTGGCAAAGTGATCAAAACCCTTCGATCTGATCGAGGTGGTGAGTATATGTCTGGAGAGTTCGATGACTTTCTTAAAGAAGAAGGTATCGCTTCTCAGCTTACCGCACCTGGCACACCTCAACAAAACGGAGTGTCAGAGAGAAGAAACCGAACTCTTATGGAGATGGTTAGATCAATGATAAGTTACTCATCACTCCCGCTTTCCTTTTGGGGATATGCCCTCGAAACAGCCGCCTACATTCTGAACCAAGTTCCGTCTAAAACGGTTCCTGGTACTCCTTATGAGAGATGGACTGGCCGTAAAGTGAATCTTGGCCGCATCCGAATTTGGGGTTGCCCTGCACACGTGCTGAGGCAAAAGACTAGCAAGTTGGCTAGTAGGTCAGAATTGTGCCTGTTTGTAGGATATCCGAAGGAAACCAAAGGTTTTACTTTCTATAGTCCCGAGGACGATAAGACTTTCGTTAGCACGAATGCTCGTTTCCTCGAGGAGGACTTTATGAAAGATACGAAACCTAGAAGCAAAATTGTGCTTGAAGAAAAGTTGGGTGAGGAAGCTTCTACCTCATCTGTAAGAACTGTTCTTACCCCAACTGAAACACAACCTAACTCATCAGAATCTCGTCAAGTAGTACTTAGACGTAGTGGGAGGGCTACTCAAAAGCCTGACAGGTACATGTCTTATGGAGACTCTCTTGTAGCCGTCTCCGACATGGATGACCCTGTTTCCTATAGCCAAGCGATGGCTTGTTCTGAATCAAACCTTTGGCTTGATGCCATGAAAGTTGAAATGCACTCGATGTATGTAAACAAAGTCTGGAAACTTGTAGACCTTCCTGAAGGGATTAAACCCGTAGGGTGTAAGTGGATATACAAGAAGAAAAGGGGTCCTGATGGGAACGTCGAGACGTTCAAAGCACGACTTGTGGCAAAGGGTTATACCCAACAAGAAGGGATTGACTATGAAGAAACCTTCTCGCCAGTCGCGATGCTTAAATCCATCCGCATACTCCTATCCATAGCTGCAGCTCTCGACAATGAGATCTGGCAAATGGATGTCAAGACAGCCTTTCTGAATGGCAATCTTGACGAGCGCATTTACATGGCTCAACCAGACGGTTTCGTGGATAAAGGTCAAGAGACCAAGGTTTGTGAGTTGCTTAAATCCATTTATGGACTAAAGCAAGCATCTAGGTCATGGAATATTAGATTCGATGAAAGTGTAAAGAGCTTCGGCTTTGAACAGTCAATAGATGAGCCTTGTGTTTACAAGTTAATACACGAAGGCAAAGTTGTGTTTCTGGTACTATATGTCGATGATATACTACTCATTGGTAATGACGTGGGTAAGTTATCTGAGGTTAAGGTCTGGCTGGCAAAGCAATTCGATATGAAGGATCTAGGAGAAGCCGCGTACATTCTGGGAATCCAAATCTTTCGAGATAGGAAAAACCGGACCCTGTCGCTCTCTCAAGCATCTTATATTGATAAGGTGATGGATCGCTTCTCGATGCAAGACTGCAAGAGGGGTCAAACACCCTTTAGGCATGGAGTTTCACTCTCTAAGGACCAGTCTCCCAAGACTGCACAAGAGATTAAAGACATGAGGAAGGTTCCTCACGCCTCTGCCGTAGGAAGCCTCATGTATGCTATGCTTCGCACTAGACCTGATATATGTTTCGCCGTTGGCGTAGTTAGTCGTTTCCAATCCAACCCTGGACCCGAGCACTGGATTGCTGTTAAGCATGTTCTTAAGTATCTTCGAAGAACTAGGAACTTGATGCTTACATACTCAGGTACTGACCTGACTATGACGGGATATACCGACTCCGATTTTCAAGCGGATAAGGATTCCAGGAAATCCACATCAGGATCTCTGTTCATCCTTAATGGTGGAGCTGTTGTGTGGAGAAGTATTAAGCAATCTTGCATTGCTGACTCCACAATGGAAGCAGAATATGTGGCTGCTTGTGAAGCATCCAAAGAGGCTGTATGGCTTAGAAAATTCCTTAAGTATTTGGAAGTTGTTCCAAACGTCGACGAGCCCATGACCCTTTATTGTGATAATAGTGGGGCTGTCGCTAACTCAAAGGAACCTCGAAGCCATAAGCGCTCTAAGCATATTGAGAGGAAATACCATTTGATTCGAGAGATCGCGCAGCGCGGAGACGTGGAGGTGAAGTAGATCTCTGGCAGATCCATTCACCAAGGCCCTAGCGAACATGGTCTTCGGCCAACTTTGAGAGGGATTAGGCACGTAGGACTACTCACATCTTCTTTGAGTCAAGTGGGAGTTTGTTGTCAATGGTGCCCACAAGAAGAGTAGTAGTGTCTATTTATGTACATTTGATGTCATATAGTCTTACGAAGACTCTTGCTTGTAATTGCTTATTCATTAATAAAAAGTTGAAACGTTCATTCATTCTTTCTTTGTTTGAAGCTTTATGATAAAACCTTAGTCTTTTAGTCCATAAACAAACTTAACAACTTACGAAGAGACAAATGTAGATTTGCATGAACAAACTCTTCGTAGTTTGCTTAAAACGATATATTCGCAATCTTAGGGTCAAAGGACTATTGACCTCAGTATGATTGTTAGAAGAATCTATGATGTCTGGTTATGAGGCATTGAGAGTTGGGGACTCTATAGTTCTTCTAGGTATCTTCCGAAGGTACTGAATTGACCAGTGCACTTCTAGAGACAAGATAAGAACAAACCATTTAACCTCTTATGTCTCGAAGTCACTATGTATGAATTGCATCATGCTTACCTTAATCCTGAAATGAGACATGCCATTTCACACCTTAGTATTCTCATTTGAGAAAGTCAAAGTTCGGACTCACTATGTGATTCCGAACAAGGCCTATTGGTGAAGTACTAAGTTGTGAGTCTGACATGAGTAACTTTGTGAAGTTCTCATAGATATGGAATTCATGTACAAGATTGCTGAAATGCAATGTATGTCACCTCATGCTTTGTTCCTTGGAGTGTGAATAAATGAACTGGCCAGTGTCCAAATTGAGTCCTGACTCTTTTGGATGAAACAATGTGACTTGTTAGCTCCTCGTCAATACATTGTTTCTAACTTATTCACAAGCGACAAAGGAGTTGAGGAAATAACAGCTAGAAGGGTAAAATGGTAATTTAGTAAATCCCGACTAGCTGATGACATTCATGAAGGGTAAACATAGATAATATTCAGTGGATCCGCTCATCATAAGTAGGTCGAATTCTTGAGTAGAAAATAAATTCATTTGAACCGAGAGATTTTCAGTGTCAGCTCTTTAGTGGAGTCAGTTGGCATTAAGCTAAACTTGGAAAAGGTTTGTGAACTTTTGAGTCCAAGTGTTTAGCTAAAGCTTTGTTCATTTGGGTCCATGAGGTCACTGTCACGAAACACATCGATAGGAATAGTTAAACTGGAAGCTAAGCCAAAACAAGAACGAAAATAGTTAAAAGGGTATATTTGTCTTTTGAGACAAAGGATGAAATGAATGTCAATAAATTTTTTGACAAGGTCATTTTATGACATGTTTCACTCGGCCATGACTTGATCATTGGGCCTTGTGAATTAATTTCATTTCATAAGAATTTTATTGAAAACTCTTAATGGGCCTTTTTCATGTTCTCATGAATAAATGAAGAAGCTTCTAGAAGCTCCTTCTAGAAGTGAAATGGGCGCCCATAATACCCAAGGAAAGAGAGTTTATTTTGTGCATAAATGTATTTAGATACTTGCCAAAAGAAAAAGAGGAAACAAATTTCCCACACATGCTTGTAGGAAATTCGGCCAAGTGAGAAAAGGGAAAGCCAAGGAACAAAAAAGGAAACAAATCCTAGCCTCTAGGAGGCAGCCTTGGGCGCCCAACATGGAATGGGAAATGAAGGATTTTTGCTCATGAATATGTGATATTCTATAGAAGAGGAAACTACCTTATTGAAGGTGAGACCTCTCCTATAAATAGGAGCCTCATTTCCTCACAATTCATTCATCCAAGTTTAAGAGATTTGAGAGACTCTCTCTCTAGAACTTGGCCGAAGTCCTCTTCTCTCTCTCTCTAGTTTATTTTCGGTTTTCTCTTGTCTTGGCACCTAGGTCCTCACTCGACCTAGTCTTTAGCTCTGCGACTTTGAGACTCGTTCTTAAGTCGTAGTGTTTAAAAGTGCCCACTCACTGATTCCTTCTTTTCGAGTGATTTAGTGATAGAAACTTTCGTGGTTACTCGAGGTGCCGAGGAAAGGAAGAGAGACGTGCTGCGAGGGGAGACGAGCGTTGCAACTTTCCAAAAGCTTCTACAAGGTTCAAGCTTCAAGAAAGGTTAGTAACTTTAATAGCTCATATTAGTTTTTATTTACATGTACATGCTCTTGTCTAGGTTAGTAAAAACTAGTTTTACTTAAAAAGAAAATTTTTTAAATTCCGCCGCTTAACGAAGCGTTAAACTTTTTCTCAAACCCTAGATCGATTCCAACAGCAATTACAAGCAAGAGTCTTCATGAGACTTTATTACATCAAATGTTCAAAATAAAGACTACAACTCTTCTTGTGGGCACCATTGACAACATCGTCCAACACGACGGGAACGAGGTCGTCCGGTGTCTCCACCTTCCGACGCTCGACATCGTCCATCTGGTCCAGTTCTCCGAAGGTGCCCCATTTCTCTATCTGGCATGGGAGCTTGTCCCCGAGCTGGAAGATGGTGCTCATCATCTTTCCTTTTCCTTTCCCGTCCACGCCTTGGATGTAGCACATCCTTGCCATTGATTGGTCTCCCAACATTACGGCAATCCCCTTCTCGGTCGGGAACTTCATCATCAGATGATATGTGGACGTTATGGCCTTCAACCGATTGAGAGTCGGGCGGCCGATGATGATATTGTACGCCGAGGGCTGGTCCACAACCAGGAACGACACGATGTGGGTGACCTCGATCCCGCCCGGTGTCTCGAAGGTGACCGGGAGGTCGATAGTGCCCTCCGTCATGACCCTCTTCCCGGAGAAGCCGAAGAGCGGGGTCGAGATCCGTGTCAGTCTCATTCCGGATAGTTTCATCCTGTCCAGCGCCGACTTGAAGATTATGTCGGCGGAGCTGCCATTGTCGATTAAGATTCTCCCGCGAGGTTGTTGGCGACCGGGGCCGAGACGACTATCGCGTCATTGTGTGGGTGGAGAACTCGCACCACCTCTTGGCCGGTGAAGAACATGGACTCGAACGGGGCCGGGGGAGGATCCTCGAACGTGTAGTTAATGTAGTGCGCTATTTTCCCTTGGGAAACTTCTCGCACGTACTTCTTCCTTTGCGTGCTCGAGTCTACGAACTCCGGGCCGCCCATGATTGACGTGCAATTGTGAGCTCTCCGGTTCTTCGATTGCAGCTCGGTCCGTAACGGTTACCGTCGTCGGGCCTTTCCTTTCTTGCCGCGAACGCTCTCCGTGCGCCGCGGCCGTCCCAATCGTCCTAAGGACGTACTCTTTCAGCTTCCCATCTTGAATCAGGGCCTCAATCTGACGTTTGAGCTGGTAACATTCGGACGTCAGATGCCCATGGTCTTGGTGGTACTCACAGAACTTGCTTCGATCTCGCTTCACGGGATCCTTTGTGAATGGAGCGGGGCTTCCCAGCTTGTCACGATGCAGAGCTAGGATTCGCTCTTGCGGAATGTTCAGGGGGGTAAACGACGAAAACTTTCGAAAGCTATCGACGTGCGGAGGACTTGGTCCAGGGAGGGAGCGACCGTTAGGGGCCTGCCCTCCCTTGTTCCTCCTCTTTCGAGGGTCGGGACGATCTCCGTCTTGATCATCGCCGCGACGACTGTTCTGTCCCCCCGTCTTCCGGCCGTCTCGGCCATCGAGGTAGTCCTCGATCCCCATGTATGTGCGGGCTCTCGACATTAGCTCCGCCATGTCCCGCGGGACCTTTCCAACAATAGACTTGAGGTAGTCGCTCGTGCGAGCTCCCTCGGTGATCGCCGTGATGGCGTCCTTGTCGTCGAACCCTTCGACCTTATGAGACTCCTCGGTGAAGCGAGCGAGGTATTGTCTCAAGGTTTCGTCTCTCCCCTGCCGGATAGACAGGAGGTAGGTCTTCAACTTCTTTTGCGCCACGATAGTGGCGAAACGAGCAAGGAAGGCTTCTCGCAGAGCCCGGAAGGATGAGATGCTCCCCGGTCTCAAACTCCGGAACCATTCAAACCCGGACCCCGTGAGGGTCAGGCTGAAGGCTTGACACAGGGTGGCATCTGTCTATCCCTGCATTGTCATCCACGTCTCGTAGTGCTGGATGTGGAAGTTCGGATCCGTCCGCCCGTCGTAGGGAGGCATGGACGGTAGCTTGAAATTTCCCACGCAAGGCTGCGCGAGGATTTCAACGGCGAAGGGAGAGTATGACTCCTCGATCCCTCCATAGGGCCTTTGCCTCCATGACTCCCTCATCTCGAAGATTTGATTATGGAGGCTCTGAATCATCGTCACCATGTCGAGCCCGTTCGCAGGGCTGACCGCCGGGACTGCGGGAGTCGCCTGTTGGCGCTCGTTGGACGCTTGGTCCCCAGCGTTGGCTTGAGGTCGGCGAAGAGTCGTGGCGGGGAGTGCGTCCCTCCGAGAGTTGAACCTTTGGCGGAGATCCTCCCCTCGGGAGTTTCTCTGCGCCGTCAGGCGCTCTCTAAGGTCCACGCTCGGTGCTTGGAGGGGCGAGGTCGCCCTCGGCCGGATTGTTTGGCGAGCGCTTCGGCTATCGGCCCCATCGTCTACTACGGCCGCTCTCTCCTTGGCGAGGGGCCGTGTCCGGCCACCTCTTGAGACCGAGGGGGCGAGTCCCCGGGAGTGTGACCGTGTCTGTTGTCGCGTCGGGTGCGACGGTCCAGCCAAAGCGCCGTTCGACCTCTCGGGCCGTGAATGGGCGAGGCTTGGAGTTGCCTCGTCGGTCCTCGACTCCCCCACATAGTCGGGGTCGGAGTCGTCTCGGGCGAACCTATCCTCGATGTCGTAGCCGAGGAGGTTGGTGATGAGTGTGCCATCGACGCCGGGACGGTCTAGGAGCTCCGCGAGCCTCCGAGCCGTGTCCTCTCGGAGCGCGGCCTCGAGGTCGTTCACCGGGTCTTGGGGCTGGCTCTCATTATCACGAGGTTGCCCTTCAAGACGGTGCGCGAGGCTTCGGAGACCGTACCTCGAGCTCGTCGCTCGAGTGCCTGCGGAGGTAGCGGAGATGTGACTCATCTTTCGAGAGTCGTAGATGTTGTAAGTGAGAGGAATGGAAGGGAGAGTGTTTCTCGGGAGATGCCCTCCTTCTAGCGCCAAAATGTTGCCGCTCGTTTTCGGACAACGATTTAGGAACCGGAAGTGGTTAGGCCCAAGGCCGGACCAAGTGGCCTCGCTTCAGTTCGAGCGTGTCGGACTTGGTATCCCAAGTCGTCCCCTAGTTGTTGGTGGTGTCTATCTCATCCGAACACCTGAAAAGATAAGAAAAGAGGTGTGAACTACAAAGGGGAAACGAGGGGTTGTCTCTGTTTACCTCTCTGACGCTCAACATTAGTAGGATTAAGGTGGATATAGAGAGTTTAGGTGTTTAGAGGCCGAGACTTGAGAGAAACGAGCGAGTTACGAGTTCGACAGCGTTTCGGTACTCAAATTCGGATTACCTGAATCGAGGGGTCGAGCCTCATATTTATAGGCGACTTAGGGACGTTTCGGGGGGTCCCTAGGCCGAGCGTCGGCTCTGAGCCGGCCGTTGGCCGAGCGCCGGCTCTGAGCCGACCGTTGGTCGAGCGCCGGCTCTGAGCCGGCCGTTGGCCGAGCGCCGGCTCTGAGTTGGCCGTTGGCCGAGCGCCGGCTCTGAGTCGGCCATTGGTCGAGCGCCGGCTCTGGGCCGGCCGTGCGTCGGGGAGTCCTAGGACGGCCGCTATCGCGGCCGTTGCCGCTTCACTGGGCCAGGACGGACCGGTAACAGCTTGCTCGAAGAGTTCACCTCATTTTGCGCTCACGCGGGCGAACCCTCGTGGCAAGCTTCAATCCGAGATCTGGCCGCGGCAATGGCGTCAGCAGAGGGTTGTGCCCTAGGCAATCTCGCGTGCGAATGCTCTCGATCCATGGTATCTGTCATGAAAGAAATCGAATGGTCAAAGCGAGATAATAAACACAAACAATAAGTAGTGCGATAGCATGAAAATATTTGATACCCCCCCCCCCCAATCGAGAGAAGGGGTAGAAGAACCCCCCGCGTCAGACTTGGGGCCCGATAGGGCCTCGTCACCAAGGAGAGAACAACAGGGCGCCTCTTTGTTAGGCACGAACCACCCAGTGGTCACCATTAGATCCGGGGACTCGAAGAGCGACCCATGTCGTCTCGAGTTCGAGACAGCTCCAATCACGAGCGCGAGCTCGGATTTCTCAATGTCGCAATCGGCCGGGAAGTCAGCCACGAGCCTGAAGACAAGAGGTGCCGCCCCAAAGGCAGATTCAGACACCCACACCCAAGGTTATCGGTGCTTCGAGGATACCCTGGTGAGAATGGCAAGACGCTTGCGATGCTGAACCTTGAAGAAGCCTAGTTTCTTGAGGACACCATGAACGGACACAAAGTTTCGAATGTTGTCGACCATCACGGCCCTCTTCTTTGCTCTATAGAGCATCACGTGACACGCGACTACCACATAGTAGAAAGATGGAGACATCTGAGACGCGTAAACATTCAATCGAACTAGAATATCGTGGATCACAGGGTGAAAGGGCAACCGTAGACCCCCGCGAAGACTCGCCTCATGGACGGCAGCATACCCCTTTCGTGGGCGAGTCGGGAGATCATTAGGCAACGGCCGCAATAACTCTCACGACCCGCGACCTCTCATCGGCGGTTCACAGGCCGCGACTGTGGATTACGTCATAAGTCTCAACATCAATATATATATAACAATATATCTCATATCAATAGAATCAGAATTAAATAACCATAATACTCATAATGCTTGATTAAACATATTACGATGATATATAAGTGTTATAAGTGGTTATACAAAAAGCTGGATAAATTTTTCGCGTTTTAAAGTTTAGGAATTAGAGCCTTATAGCGACTCTTATTTATACACAAGCTCCCGAATTTTAAGTATATATACAAGGGATAGTATGGGGATCATAGTTTACGGAAGGGGTTCAACAAAATATAGATATTATTCTAGAAGGGTTTGAACCCGGGTGAGTTCCCATTAGCCCAAAGGTCAAGAGATACACGTCTGGTCTTCATCTTCGACTTCCTTGCTCGCATCGGCGCCTTGCCCTTCTCTACATTACCAAGGGTCATAAAACTATGAGTCGATTGACTCAGTAAGTGGGAGTCTAACCTAGAAAATAAAGCGACTAATGCCATGTGATAACATGTGACGTGCAAACAAGAACATAAGAATGCAAGGATGCAAATCTAACAAGTTCTAAAGCATGACTGATGCGCGCATACTCTAACTAATACTTGTCGTCTTTAAGGTTACACACATCCCCCGCTATAACCTCTAGAACGATAAGAGACCAGCCTTAGACTTCGAGCAGCAGTCGTCCGGCGGCCTAAGAGTTTTAACGTCTGTCTGGGATCCACTAATGGTACCACTTCATTCGACATCGGCGCAACCCCCAGGCCCACATAGCCCATCAAGGTGAATTCTTCAGGCCTTCATGGTCTGGCAACAAAGTCGAGTATGACTCTTGGTCGACTCCCCGAGATATGAGTACTCAGCGCCATCCCCCAGGCCCTCATAGCCCGTCAGGGTTCATTTCCTTTTGGTACCATCGGCACATCAATTCTTTAGGGTTCGGGTACTCTGCAGCACTCAGAGTACACACATATGCTACTTACAGGAGAGCGACTCGGGTTAAATCTCGAAAGAATTATCATTTCCCTTTTATGCTCGTTAGTGTTTTAAGTTGAAGACTCGGGATATGACTCAAGGTACTTCTACCCTCGGCTCGAATCCGAGAGTCCAACATGCTCTCATGTCACCTCCGATCTAACTACAACAAAGTAGCAACGTCGCTGGTTCAAGTTAGCATTTGAACCTATGGGTATAAACCCAACTAAATTTTCCAACAAGAGTGGCTGAAGCCTTAATCTTTGGTGTTTGTGTCTTTTAAGGCTTTTCCTACTCTTTTTTATTATTAACACGTAAATGCACGTAAACATGATTATTCCATTGGTAAGTAGTTGACTAATGTCTCCACACTTACCTAGAATAGCTCGACGGAAAGTTCGACGACTTCCAGCGATGTCTTGATTTTCACGCTCTCCGTGATACTTGACACTTGTCAAAACTTCAAAATAACTAGCATCCGAGGATGGAAGTCCGTTAGCTATTGGATTCGAGATTACTTGAAAAAGATAGGGTTCGGTGTCGGGATTTAATTCGAGTCGGTTTGGTATTCAAGAATTTACTTTATTATTCTCCGGTTTTTCGGAAGTTAAACTTAGTCAAGACTATTATCCTTTCGTATCGAGAATGATACAAAATAAAATTCAATAATAATTATGAGTCTTAATAACTTAATTAATCTGAAATTAAACCGAGAATTCCAAAATGAATAATTAAATTAAATTCTCGAAAGTTATTAAATAAATAATCATAAATTATTTATTTAAACAAATGAAATACATGGCAATAACCAACTGTGAGTATTTAAACGCTATAAGAGATTTAAAAAACTCACGAGTTAATCGAGTTTTAATTTTGATAACTCTTTCTTGAAAACTTCAAAAATCCGGCTTCGTCACCTTCGACTCGTCCGGTTCCCGCTCGTCCGCCCAAATCTGTCATCAAACCGCGGAAATCCGACATCGATTTAATTCCTTAAATCCAAACTCTTATCAATTTCCAAAATTCCAAATCCGACATCTCGACTCCAAAACCCGAGCCCAACCAAGTCAACAACCAAACACGAATCCAAACTAACTTGTCACAAAATTCGTAACCTTGTCATTAAATCCACATTTCAAATTCAATTCTCAAATCACCCACTCAAAACCATTTCCAACTTAATTCCTCAAATCAATTCTCACGTCTCAAATTTACGAAAAATCCGAGATATGATAAAACTTTCCGATTCAAATCCACAACCATAACGTTTCACAATCCAAATCAGCAACACCCACATTAAACCACCAAAACTCAAGTCCAATTTTTTTTTCTTTCAAATCTCTATTCTCATATCAAACCAATAAGAACCATAAATCCGGGCTACACGGCCGCAACACCAATTCAGAATAACTCAACATCACAAAATAGCCAAAGCAAATCACCTAGTCAAACAAGTTTCACGGCCAAACAATCATACACGGCCAAGCAACAAATCCAAACCAAACAATTTCAACATCCAAGCTTCACACAAACAGCTTACATATCCTATCAAATACCCCGAAAAACACACGGCCAATATAAGCAAACCAAGCTCACGATCAAGTGACCAAAATCAACTAAATCGTCCAAAAATTTAACCCAGCCAAGAAATCTGAAATCAAAGGACAAATTCAAGTCATAACCATCAATAATCGAGCTCCAACATCATTTAAACACAGCCAAATCCACTGATGCCAACCCGGAACCAAAACCCCTAAATCAATTTCATGAAACCCTAATTTCCAATTCGGGTCAAGGAAATTTACCTTGTTTCTCGAGGAATTGGACTCTCCGGCGTGCTCTCTCTCGATTCCCAGTGTCCTTCCTTGGTCGGTGGCCTTGGGTGAGCTCGCGGCAGCCGTTCTCCTCGCCGGAGCGCGCGCGCGCGGTCACTGTGAGACGCGCGGAAGACAAGGCGACGAAGGCGAGGAAGAAGAAGAGAGGAAGTAGAAGATGTTGAAGAGAGATGGTGATGATGATGGCCGAGCGAGCTAGCTTGGATGAGATTAAATTTTTTTTTTCTTTGTTACTCTTTGCAGGTGGCTCGCGCGAGAGAAGGAGGAGAAGAGAAGAAAGAAGAAGAAAGAAAGAGAAAGAGGGGGTGAGGTGGCAGCGTGAGATAGGAGAAAAAGATGAGGATAAGAACGCCACGTGGCAGCCTCCCATTGAGCCACACATCTCCTGAAACCACCCCTCAAAAATCTTATTCTTTCACTCTTGTCCCTCAATTTGGTGCACTTAAGTCCTTTCCAAATAAATCCTCTCAAACTCGTCCTTAATTAATAAAAAAATAATAATCTTGAAGAATAATCGAGAATTTCTTATTAATTCCCGTTATCTTAAATATATTTAAGGGATTTCGGAATTTATTTTCACTCTTGACATTTTAAGTCTCCGAGTACGTTCCGAATAAATTTTATTCGGCAACAATATCTAGTTTGCTCGAATATCCTTATTCCGAAATTTCATCGACCTTAAATATATTTATGATTATTATTTTTTTCCAAGATATTTAAAATTTAAGGACTCTCATGTGCAACAAGAATTTGATTCAAAATAAAACTCGTTTATTTTATTCAAATTCACAAGTTATGCGTTACAAAAGTTTGTATATTATAATCCCTACCCACTTAAAAGAGTTTCGTCCTCGAAACTTAGAACAAGGCAGGGTATTTCTTTTGCATTTCGCTTTCAAGCTCCCAAGTAGCTTCTTCTGCGGAGTGTTTCTTCCATAGTACTTTGACTAGAGGTATAGTCTTATTCCTCAAGACTTTCTCTTTGCGATCTAGGATTGCAACAGCTGGTTCTTCATATCTGATGTCAGGAGAAATCTCAACCTCTTGATCTTGAAGTACATGTGAAGGATCAGACATGTATTTCCGCAACATCGATACGTGAAACGCATCATGAAGGTTGGATATAGACGGCGGTAGGGATAGGCGATACGTTGCCTTGCCTACTCATTCCAGAATCTCAAAAGGTCCAAAATATCTCGGGCTGAGCTTTCCTTTCTTCCCGAATCTCATGACACCACGCATCGGGGAAACTTTCAAAAAGACTTTCTCTCCTGCCTCAAACTCTAGAGGTCTTCTACGCTTATCTGGGTAGCTCTTCTGATGACTCTGTGCTGTCTTCATCCGGGCTTGAATTTTCTTGATCGCTTCAGTGGTCTGCTCGAGCAATTCACTGATGAACTCGCTCTCACCAGCTTCATCCTAATGAACTGGAGAATGACACTTTCGCCCATAAAGAGCTTCGTAGGGTGCCATCCCAATCGTCGCTTGGTAACTATTATTGTACGAGAACTCTACCAAGGGAAGATAACGACTCCACGAGCCATGGAATTCCAAAACACACGCTCGGAGCATATCTTCTAACACTTGGATCGTGCGTTCACTTGGGTCATCGGTTTGGGGATGAAATGCAGTGCTGAATTTCAGTCGCGTCCCCAAATGTTGTTGTACCCTCTTCCAAAATTTGGACGTAAAACGAGCATCACGGTCAGAGACGATTGAGCTATGAACTCCATGTAGACGAACAATCTCTTTTATGTAGAGTTCAGCGAGCTTATCCACAGTTTGAGTGGTCTTGATGGGCAGAAAATGAGCTGATTTGGTCAATTTGTCGACAATGACCCAGACTCAGTCGTGACCAGCTGTGGTTTTTGGCAAACCTGACAGGAATCCATCGTTATCTGTTCCCACTTCCACTGTGGAATCTCAAGTGGTTGCAACAGTCCAGCTGGTTTTTGATGCTCTGCCTTAACTTATTGACAAGTTAGGCACTTCTGAACAAACTCAGCTACATCTCTTGATACATCATTGTCACACCTGGATGTATCGAATATGGTGTCCCGTGAGCTTCTACCATCAACTGCTTTCTGACTTCCTCGTTGGATGGTACACAAACTCTTCCGTTGCACCTTAGAACCTCGTTCTCATCCAACTTGAAGTCACCCTCTTTACCGTTTTAAGCCTCAAACATCTTCCCAAGAAGATATTCGTCTGCGTACTGACCATCTTTGATGTGTTCCAGCAACATCGGACGTACGCTAACAGCAGCTAATCTCCCAGTGATCAACTGAAGTTTTAGCTGCTGGACATCGTCCTTCAGTTGAAGAGATGTTTCAACCAAACTTGCTAAGGATGCTACAGATTTGCGGCTAAGTGCATCTGCGTCTTTATTTGCCTTACCAGGATGATAATGCAAATCAAAGTCATAGTCATTCAGGAGTTCCATCCAACGTCCTTGGATATTTAACTACTTCTGAGTGAAGAGATACTTTAACGTTTTGTGGTCTGTAGAGATGTCACAATGGACTCCGTACAGGTAGTGTCGCCATATCTTGAATGCAAACACTACAGCAGCAAGCTCTAGCTCATGGGTAGGATACCTGGTCTTGTAATCCTTCAGCTGTCGCGAGGCATAAGCAATGACCTTCCCATGTTGCATCAAAACAGCGCCCAAACCTTGCTTAGACACGTCGCAGTAAATAGCGAATCCATCAACTCCTTGTGGAATGGTGAGCGCGGTTGTCAGCCTGTTCTTCAGCTCTTGAAAGCTCTTCTCACAGGTCTTGGTCCAAAGGAACTTCTGTCCTTTACGGGTTGGTTGATTTAGGGGCATGGCCAACTTAGAGAATCCTTCCAGAAACTTCCTATAGTATCCAGCAAGACCCAAGAAACTCCTTATTTCAGTGACTGTCTTTGGCTGACTCCACTGCCTCACGGCTTCCTCTTTAGCAGGATCTACCATGATACCAGCGCGACTGACAACATGGCCAAGGAATAGTACACGCTCCAGCCAAAATTCACAATTCGAGAACTTAGCGTATAGTTGCTTTTCCCTCAGCCTGCTTAGCGCTAGCTCCAGATGCTGCTCATGCTCTTCATTAGTTTTCGAGTAGATTAGAATGTCGTCGATGAACACGATCACGAACTTATCCAGAAAGTCCTCAAATACTCGGTTAATCAAGTTCATGAACGCTGCCGGCGTGTTAGTCAATCCAAAATTGGTCGCATATAAATACAAGGGTCTAACCCTCAACTCAGGTAATCCAAAATTGAGTACTGAAACGCTGTCGAACTCATACTTCAGTCGTTTCTCTCAAGCTTCGACCCACCTTAACATAAAACTCCTCTTAATCACCTCAATCCTACTAATGTTGAGCGTCGGAGAGGTAAATAGAGGCAACCCCTATGTTTCCCTTTGATAGCCTCTCGTTACCTTGCGTTTCAAGTACAACGACGGGCGCAATCACCATCATTGCTAGAGAAGAGTTGGGATACTAAGTCTTCTCGACGCTCGAACCCCGGACGCGACCACTTGGTACAGCCTTGGGTCAAACCGTTGCGGGTCTTAAATCGTTGTCCGAAAATGAGCGACAACAGACTCAATATACTTTCAGTATTTTAATTTTCTCCTAGAATTAGCATTAATCTAGGTGATCCACTCGAATTAACTAAATCATATCAAAAACTCGAATGTTACTAAGCTACCCTTTAAAAAAGTTAAGTTTCAATATAGCTTAGTGATTAGGAATTCGTGACATTCTAGTCTTGATTATCCTAATATTATTCATTCACGGAAAAGCTTCCAGCAAGGAGGGAATACATCGTTTTTTAATAACCCCCAAGCTTAGCCTCTTATCGGCTAAGTGACAAAGCTCTCCGATCCGTTCAGCTCATTTATTAAAACTATCATACTCCAATTAGATAATTTAATTTAATAAATGAAAGTCCATGATAAGCACAACCCACGAAAAATAATTTCTAAGTTATAGCTAACAAGCATGGCATAAGCAATTAAATAAACAAGCACGAGCAAGCAAGTATGGTTTGATTCGGTTTGATCATTTCCTATTTGATTCTTTAATAAATACTAACGAGATGAACCTAATCACATTAGTTCATGGATTCATATTGAGCACATTCATATGTCTCATTTGAAAAATAAATCAATCTAAAAAATTATTTGTTTTTCTTAGTTTTTCCCAAAAATAATTTATTGAATAAGGCCCATTCAAATGTCCTTTAGAAAAATAAATCGGTATCAAAATCAATTATTTTTCAATTGTTTAAATGAAACTTATTAGAGCCCAGCCCATATAATTATTTCAAATAAAACTAAAAAAAAACTAATTTTTCTGTAAAAATAAAAAAAAATCGGTTGGGCCTTAGGCCCACCGGGCTAATGGGCTGTGATCTGATCAAATCGTTGAGCCCACTTGCCAAGGTAGGGCTCAACAAGTTAGCTTGGACCACGACCCATGAGGGCATCATGGCCGAGAGGTTATAATGCTAGGGGTGGGCATTTTTACAAGATTGTAAAAAAATTGCATCTCCTCGTCAAAGCATCATAATCCTTCCGTCGTGGTGGCTCTCCTTCGGACCATCATGTCTTCTCGTAGTGGGTAAACGTCTCGCCGAATTTCGTGACCATCGGATTACAACAAGTATAATAATGAAAATTATAAAAATAAAAAATAAAAAATAAAAAAAACTATACCCTTTGAATTTCGGGTTTAACAAAAAAATCTAGAAAAGCGAGAATCAAAAAATCTACGATCAACCGACAAATTACAATTCACATAATCATATATTAAATTGTATGAATTTCATATCACAATATAAATCCATTCAAACCATATAAAAAAATGTAATTACCAGAACGAATCAATTAAATAGCGCAAATCAATTAGCATTTATACCACATGCTGGTGATTATTGCACCTCAAACAACCATTCAAATACGGAAAAAATTAATTACGCTATCGTAAACTAATTAAAACATGGTTATTAATTAAACAAGATCTAGATTTACGTTATTTGATGAGAGCAAACGCAATATGTCAGCAACCGATAAATTTAATGACAAGTTCAGAAGACTTACAAATTTGGGCTCACAAACCGAACCTTCAAGCTTTCACAATCCGTCTTCAATCTATAAAAGACTCCTCACGATCAGACCTTCGAGATGACTTTGAAACTCTCGTATTCCTTCTCGTCGTGTTGATGACACCGCAGTCTTCCGAAACGTAATCTTCTAGGAAGATAAGACTAATTAGTGGGCAACGATTCTTGATCTCACTTAGATTGAAAAGAGGTGTTTCAGATATTTCTCTCTTATTTCTAAGAATGGAATTGAAGCAACTCCGAGGGGAAGAGGAAGGAAGAGAATCGGCCACACCAAGAGGGGAGGGTTGGCCGATTCTTTCTGTAGCAAAATTAGGTAAAAAAAACTGATTATTTTTGCTTCTCATGAACCCCATATTTATAGTAGTTAAAATGAGAAATTCTAGAATATATTATTTCCTTTTATTGTGTTCGCACTAGTGGATGTAATCTAGGCCCTTTGATCTCATCTCATGAATCATACTTTTTCTCTCATCCATAAGATCAGTATCTAGGATTTATTTTATATGATAATATAAGGAGAGAATATAGGACAATAACTAATTTCCTATATTTTCTCTCCTTTATTTAGGAACAAATAAATAGAATAAACTGGTATAAAACCAGTATCAAAAATCACCCACCTCCTGGTAGGGAGGTGGCGAATTTTTTCTTCATCACAAGGCCCGGCCCAAAAATCCAAAATTATTTATTTACTTGATCCAACAATAAATAAATACATTATCAATTGATTATTTACTTGATCCAACAATAAATAAACAATATTCCACTATAAATAGTTATTTAATTCCACAAATACCAGTTTTTCATAATTAATGTTGTCAATCACAATTACAGCAAGTAAGACTATAACAATGAAACCATTATTATATGAACGTTCTTATCCGCCTTTATCGAAGCCAAATCGGGGACTATGGACCTAGTCTTTGAAGCTTAACAAACTCGATCGAAAAACGAAACAGTCCTTTCTCTTTTTCGTATCATTTTATCTAATCTTGGTCAGTACTCCACCGTGTAAACCAAGACAAAACTCTCCCGTAATATTATAATTAAATTTACTCATCGTGACGAGTGTCCACTTATTTAGTCAGTACGTGATCATGATCCTCCAAGTTCAACTCGTATCGAGATAGGTCAATTTGCTCCGTTATACCTTTCTCGTTACATATATACCCTAAGCACAGTTGCTTCTCCAGTGAAAGATTCTTCCGAACGTATGCCAACTTCGGAAGTGCTAGCAATCTATTGGTTATGGAATCAACCCTTAGGTGAGAGAACATTTACTTTCTTTTAGGAAGGCTGGATTCCGTATATGTAAATCAAAATCTTCTACGATCATGTCCCGACTTCCCATAACACCTATTTAGTCAGAGTTTCATTAGCTTTTAAAGTGGTTAATCAAAGAACCCGGTAACATGTCCTAGAAGTCCATGATTACTTCAGGATTTAGATCAAGCGTCATTGTGACCATCATAAGCGACCTCGGCTAGTGCATCGTAACGTTCCTTAAACGACACATCTACCCAAACCAAAGTCTTTCCGAGTCGTACACTTACCAAAAGTGTAGAATGCTCCCACTGAGTGATCAACCTCCACTTATGTTCTATATATATGACTTTAGATAAGGCTTTCCAGACGCATATCAGTCGACCTTGTTTTAGTTCACCGCCCGAACTCGGATGCCCAACATGCGACTCAGTTTGATATGGAGACTACGGATTATAGTTGTTATTGATTCTAAATTTTATCAGACCTCAACCCACTAATCATATTATATTAATAAAGTAACTTCATATCTTATTTAGTAAGGGAAACTTCATCATGATGTGGTAAGTAGAAGTGATGGCTTTCAAACGGTTCAAGGTGGGGCGGCCGATGATAACGTTGTAAGCGAAGGGTTGGTCCACTATCATGAATTGTACAATGTAGGTGACTTCGATCCCTCTAGGAGTCTCGAAAGTAACGGGGAGGTCGATGGTCCCCTCGGTCATGACTCTCTCCGCGGAGAAGCCGAAGAGTGCAGTAGGTTTTATATTATTTTAAATATTACCCATGATCATTAATTTGATTCCTATATTATAATATTACCACAGTAGGTTTTATATTATAGTAAAATTTATCAATTATTTTTTGCAGTAATACACTGTCTACTACACTTGCATGGGGCCCACTGATAAGTCTCATAACTTGATCGCACAAGTCTCATCTCAGTGTAGAAAAAGTGCACTTTTCTTTCTCTCTCCCCTTTTTTTTTCCTCTCTCTCTCTCCTACTGAATCGTCCGAGATAAAGATCCATTTTTAGCAATAAACCTGTCTTTTACATGCTGCACAGGACAATAACGGGCATTTTCCCAGCTAAAGCAACAGCCCAATTTTTTTTATCTCGTTTATTATTTTTTTATTCATAAAAATCTCTCCTCCACCGTTTTTTCTGGAAAAATTACCTGATTAGCTTAAAATGTGCGTCACTTTTCATATCAAACTCATGTTTTTAAAAAATTTCGGCAATAACTGTTTTCTTTTTCTCCAGAAAAAAATACCACTGTGTTCCAAATCTAGTCAGCAGTTATTGAAATATAGTAAACATTTATTGAAATATAGTCAATAATTATTGAAATTTGGTTAACTGTTTTTGAAATCTGGTTAACAACTATTGAAGTCTGTTTAACAGTTATTGAAATTGGTATATTTAAATTGTTTAACAGTTATTGAAATCTGGTTATCTTTTATTATGAGAAAAATGGACACATCAAAAATCAAAACGGTTATTTATGAAAAATAAAAGGTTCATCGAGTAATATTAAAAAAATAAAAAAATCGGCTATGATAGAATATTTCCAATTTTTTCTTATGTTTAAAGTTCTGTTTGAATTTTTCACTTTTTATAACATTTTCTTGCTTGTTTATCATCAGATTAATTTATTAATTTTTAAAGTATATATTATTTGTAATAACTTAAGAAATGGAATTACATTAAATTTCTCTACAATAATAGTTTCAAATTTTATTTAAATATCTCTGAGTTAATTTTTGTTTTAAATACTGATCGATTACAAGCATAAAATTAAAGAGGTTTTCATTACTTGACTATAATTCAAGTATCACCTTGTAGAATTGAAGATGATGGAAGTAGCTTGGATAATTCTTGTTTAACATAATTATCTTTTGGGTTTCTCTCTATATTTTAGCATAATGATTTTATGTAATACAGTAGTGATCTCTCATTTCGAAGTTGATTCTCCTACTTATATAGGCTTAGTTATGGGTATGTATAGATTTATTTTAAAGCATTTGTTGCACGAGCTCTGGGAATACATGATCCTATTCTTCCAAGCTCCGAAGGTTCAAAATGCGTTCGATTTTTGGCGAATATTAACGACAACGTCGCTGCCCCCGAGGCAGTAGCAGATGAAAGCAACATTCTTTCGTTGTTTATCATTTTAATTTTTTTCCAAAACAACACGATGTTCCCAAGAAAAACGATCACTTTAAATCGCCAAGGTTAAAGAAGAAGAATCATAAAAAATCATCGCATAATCACGACATTTAATGGGCCCATAACCCACGAGAGAAAATCGGAGACCCAAACTCCAATGTGAAACCTCTTCCATTTCTACGACTTCCGGCGATAATTGGCATCTTCGTTCTCTTTTCGATGTGCAATATGAAAGTGTTGAAATCTAGCTCGGCAGTTCGCTCTCCCCTGTCACTTTGTCACCTCGCCTAAGCTTCACCTCATCACTTCGCGTTAGCTAGGTTTCACCTCGTCACTTCGCCTTTCCTCCTGACCGGCGTGTCTCGGGAACCCTCACGTCTCGGAACTCATCTCACATGGGAAAAGTGTTGCATTTATTTGTCCTCATATTTTCTATGTCTTGTTCTCTGTATAATATTTATTATTCTCTATTTCCTAAGCATAATTATTACACGTATTAATTACACACTCATGTATCTAGTCTATACTAATGTATCCACCATATGTATAAATAGGTGATACAAGTTCATATCAAATAATAAGAAATAACATTCAAAGTCTCGGAACACTCCCTCTCATTTCCGACTCTTTTCTCTTTATTTCTACATGGTATTAGAGCCCAGAAATTCAATCATCATGAACTCCTTTGAAAACTCATCCGCCCTCAACACCACTTCGACCACCTCGCAGATCTCGCCCACTCAGTCTCACTCTGAATCCTTCTCCCAACATATCACGAGCCACAAACTCAATGGCCACAACTTCCTACAGTGGTCTCAATCTGTTCTCATGTTCATATCGGGACGAGGTAAAGATGACTACCTCACAGGCGGGGCTAAATCTCTAAAGATCGAAGATCCGACATTTAAGAGTTGGAAGGCAGAAAACAACATGGTGATGTTCTGGCTCATAAACTCTATGCATCCCGAAATCGGGGAAACCTTCCTCCTCTACCCAACGACAGCGGAAATCTGGCAAGTTGCTAGAGAAATATTCTCTAACTCCGAAGATGTGTCCGAGCTGTTTGAGACTAAGAACACTCTTCATGACTTACGTCAAGGAGAGATGTCTGTTACTCAGTTCTTCAGCTCGCTCACGGATCTATGGCAGAAGATCGACCTCTACGAACATCAACAATGGACCTGCTCCGAAGACTCAAAACTCTACCGCAGGATAGTGGAGACTAAACGTGTGTTTAAACTATTATCTTGACTCAACCAAGACCTCAATGAGGGTAGAGGTCGGATACTCAGTACAAAACAACTACCATCTCTCCGTGAAGCCTTCTCTGCGGTCAGACACGAGGAAAGCAGGAGGAAACTCATGCTTGGAGTTATACAATCGAGCTCAATTCCGGGCTCATCCTCAGACTCGTCTGCCCTCGCCATACATGGAGACGAAGCACTTGCAGCTCGCGTCTCAACAGAGAGACCTCGCAAACCTCGCCCCTACTGAGATCATTGCAGACGACCTGGACACCTTCGAGAAACCTGCTGGAAGGTGCATGGGAAACCACCAAGCTCGAAGTCAACCCGAGACACCAAAGATCCGAACTCAGGCGGAAACTTAGTATCCACCTCATCCACTGCCTCGACCTCGACCTCGACCTCGGACTCATCTCCCTTCAGCAATGACCAGCTCGCTATTCTCCAGAAGCTTATCCCGCAAGTCCAACTCAGTGGAGAATGCTCGGGCATTGGTCCTCAGGTAACTCCCCTAGAGCCCTCCATGTAAGCTCAGAGAATCCCACAGCATGGATTGTCGACTCCGGTGCCTCTGATCACATGACTGGTAATCAAAGTCTATTCACAACTTACTCCATTTGTAATAGAAGCATATCAGTCATCATCGCCAACGGAGCCAAAACTCAAGTCACTGGTATTGGCACTGTGGTCTTGACAAAGTCCATGAGGCTAGAATCAGTGTTCTTTGTTCCGTAACTACAGTGCAATCATCTGTGCATAAGATCAACAAAGACTCTAAGTGTCGAACTATTTTTTATGAAAGTTCATGTGTGTTTCAGGAACATGTCACGGGGAGACAGATTGGTAGTGCCGAGCTGAGTACCGGACTCTATGTCATCAAGCCAGATCAGCCCGCTGTTGTCAGTCGTTTTCGGAAAAACCCGAGACGCCAAGAAGACACGCCGTTCAAAGGGCCGATGGTCAAGCCGGAGGTCCTGAAGAGTGGCAAGCCTTCTGTCACGAGTCGATTGGCAGGTCATCGTGCCAAACTCTCACGCTCCTCAAGTCGAGCCTCGAGTCGTTCTCCTTGAGTCGAGCCTCGAGTCGTCCTCCTCGAGTCGAGCCTCGAGTCGTCCTCCTCGAGTCGAGCCTCGAGTCGTCCTCCTCGAGTCGAGCCTCGAGTCATCCTCCTCGAGTCGTCCTACTCGAGTCGAGCCTCGAGTCGTCCTCCTCGAATCGAGCATCGAGTCGTTCTCCTCGAGTCGAGCCTCGAGTCGTTCTCCTCGAGTCGAGCCTCGAGTCGTCCTCCTCGAGTTGTTCTCGTAGAGTTGAGCCTTGCTCATCGAATCGAGTCACTCTCGTCAAGTAGAGACCTTCATATTTCGCGTGACAAGCGTGGTATCCAAAGACCCCTAAAGCCCACAGGAGTCTATGCGCCGCGCGCTCCTCGGAGAAACCGCGCGCGCAGCACGCCGCGCCGGCCAGCCACGCGCAGCAAGACCGCGCGCCGCGCCAAGACACGCCCGCGCCGCGCGCCCCATGTGCCGCGCATCCCGCGCCGCGCCGAAGGACCCGTGCGCCGCTCACCCTGCACCGCGCGCCGCGCGTTGTGCGCCGCGTACGTCGTGCGCCTTCACTTGAAGGGAAAACGCCCCCTAGTCCCACATGGACTATAAACACACCTCCTAAGGCCCTCAAACACCTATAAATACCCCCTCTCATTGAGGGGAAAGCCATCCCATTCTTTCTCAAGGAACTTGAGACTTCTCTCTGCTTCTCTGGATGCCATCCTTGGCCTGAAGCGGATTCTCCTCGATTTCTCGTTCTCAGATATTCTGAAGCGCTTTCCGGGGACTCCCGAGTTCCGCCTCTCTTGATCGAACGATTAATCTTGAGCCCACGAGTGCTCTAACGGTTTTTGACTGAAAATCGCCTAAGCGTCTAGCACCTTAGACGCGTCCACCATTTCTGACAAGAAATCGCCTACGCGTCCGGCATTTCCGACTAGAAATCGCCTACGCGTCCGGAATCTCCGCCACAACAAGGAACTCTTGACTTAGAGTCTTCCACGTCTCCAAAAGAGAGAAAACACACATTCTCTCTCGCGCTCGCGATCTCTGAAGTTCTGAGACGTCGCCGAGGACTCCTCCGCGCACCGTCTCCTTCGTCGAGTACGCTTCTCCATTAAGGCTCCGCGCCTCATACTGCGTCTTACACGCTTGAACTACGTTCTGACCTGATCCCACACACGGGTACGTAGACAGCCGACACCCAAGGCACGGTCACCCCCCCTCCTCACCCCTTCTCTCCTTAGAGAAGCGCGTTTATCGGAGAATACCTAGCTCGAGACTTTCGAGTTCACACTCTTGGCCCAGGTGCGATCACTTGGTCCGGCCTTGGATCGAACCGCCCGAGGTATACAATAGTTGTTCATTTTCGTGCGACAACATTTTGGCGCTAGAAGGAGGGGACTTCCCGACCTGTTCAGCCCGAAATCCCTTATGTTCATCTTCTTCTTTTCTTCTACAAACTCAACTTTCTCGAACTTGAGAAAAGATGAGTAGTCAACCACCCGTACGTTCTGAGGGCGTTAACAACCCCGATAACGTCACGGGGACAAAAAAGTACTTCTTGCGCTCCCGAGCGCATGGTGACGAAGAGTCGCTCCACGAAAAGAGCTCTACCCGCTCACCATCTCCATCTCCAGATAGCTGGGACGACCGCATCATGGAGTTGGAGGAGAATGTCCACCAACTGAAGGCGAAGAACGCGAGGTACCACAGCCGACTGGCTGTAAAGTGACCTGCGCATGACACGGTAATCCCCAACGGGGATCCTGAGAACCTCAACGAGGAAAGCCGCGACCGCGACCCTGATTACGAGGGTACTGGCGATTCAGAGGATATCGAGACTTCTTTCACGAAGGCCGGGGGACCCCCCGCCGTGTTTGAAGCCGGTCCATCGAATCCCCTACCCCCCGGACAGGTGACGCGCCGGTAGCTTCTCAAGAGGGGAAATCCCGACGTTCAGCCCTCGACCGACTTGGTCAAAGGGAGAATGTTGCGGAAAGTCAGGGCACGCGGAGAGCGCGCCGTCACAGACGAAGCCCGCGCCTCCGTACGACGAGCCCTGATCTTAGGGACCATCTCACTGCTCGACGCATCAAGCGTGGCGATGACCTAAGAGAGCGACTAAGCTCTCGGCCAAACATCCCCGTAGCAGCCCCAACTAACGGGAACCGCCGCACGGGACAAGGGTCTAATGAGAGGCGGCAGGTAACTCCTCCCGAACAGGGAGTTACTCCGACTACCGATCTCGATGCGATCACTATGATCCACAATCTTCGAAATGAAGTACGAGATCTCTGAGAACACGGAATAGGCGGAAGTGCCTATGGGGTCGTCGAGGAGAATCCATCGCCTTTCACAGCTCAGATATTGGCTGAGGTATGCGCGGGAAATTTCAAACTCCCGAACCTTGCTCCATATGATGGGAAAACAGATCCCGCTTACCATGTCCAGTACTATGAAACCTGGATGACGATGCAGGGTGTCGCTCCCGGTGCCATGTGCCAAGCTTTTAGTCTTACCCTCGCCGGACCTGGCTTCGAGTGGTTTAAGAACTTAAGGGCGGGAAGCATCCGATCGTTCAAAGACCTGAAGGACATGTTCCTAGCACGCTTCGCTACATCTATGGTCCAAAAGAAGACCAAGATGTACCTGCGGTCAATCAGGCAAGAGAATCGCGAGTCTCTTAGACGATACCTCGCCCGATTCACTGAAGAATCGAATAAGGTCGACCGCTTTGATGACAAAGACGCAATCACTGCCATCATTGAAGGCTTGCGCACAAGTGACTTCCTTAAGTCCATCGTCGGCCATGTCCCTTCTACCATGGCCGAGTTAATGACTCGAGCCAAGACCTTCATGGGAGTCGAAGATTACCTCGATGGCCGCAAGAGCAATAATCAAAGCCCTCACCATCGAGACGAGCCTAGCAACGAGCAAGGCAACTCCCGTAAAAGGCGAAACAGAGGGGGTCAGACTTCTAATAGCCGACCTCCGATGTCCCAAAAGCCGTGACTTACGGAAGACTTTAAGGGCTACTCGTCGTTCACGCCATTGAACACGACGTCGGATCAAATCCTAACTTTGGCACGTGACAAATTCACTCCCCCGGCTCCAATGAGCAAAGATCCCGCGACTCGCGATCGATCTAAATATTGCGAGTTCCGTCAGGAATACGGTCACTTGACCTCCGAATGCTATAGTCTTAAAAGACAGATCGAGGCATTGATCCAACGGGGTGAGCTGAAAGAGTTCGTGTTGCGCATGATTAGCACTGTGGGCCCCACCACAAACAGACCACAGTCTGGCAAGGGAGGAGGAACAGTCGCTTCTGCCGACCAAACCACGGCTACTGCCGATGCCAATCCACAGCTCCACATTGTAACCACCATACTGGGCGGCCCACAAGATGCAGATTCAGCCCGACAACGGAAAAAATTCCTAAAGGCCGTAGCTCAAGAAGACGCTGCTATGCACGTCAACCTCACCTACGAGGAACCTCCGTCCGTACCTCACGAGACGATGTACTTCACCAACGAAGAGGCCGAGCGAGTTGTGCATCCGCACAATGACGCGATAGTGCTCAAAGCCCAAGTGGCCAATAACTTGATGAAAAGAGTTCTCATCGACAACGGCAGTGCTGCCGACATAATTTTCAAGTCCACCTTAGAGCGCATGAAGCTCGGGGGGCTATGCCCAACTCCGACCCAAACGCCTCTATTCGGGTTCACTGGGGAGAGAGTCATAACCGAAGGCATCATCGATCTGCCGGTCACCTTCGGGACTCCCGGAGGCATTGAAGTTGTTCACATGGTCCCCTCACTACCAGAAATATGGGATACAACTACAATTTTTTTTTCTTTTTAACTCTGGTTTAGCCTTATAATGGAGTCTCTTAACATATACTACGGTCACCTTTTTTTTTTCCTATATTAGACTCTAGTCGAATATAAAATTGTAGTTAATGACCTTTTTTTCTCTACCGTCAATATAAAAAAGTAGTGGAAATACTAAAAAAATTAAATTTAATAAAATTTTACCATTTTAGAATGGATGAAAATTTCCCACTAAAATTTGGCACATTTTCACTACAGTCCGATATAAAGAAGTAGTGATAATAATAAAAAAAATAATTTTTTTTTTGAATTTCACTGTTTTATATTGGAGGGAAATTTCCCACTCATAAATTGGGTTTAGCGGTAGATGAAAATTGACAAATATTTACTAAGTATAGATTTTAGTCTTCACACATGCACACATACCATATTTCGCATCAAGCAATTAAAAAAATTAGACACAGGATTCAAAATTTTCGTCCCTCACCACCGCCGGCGCTCATTGCTCGCCACCGCCGTCGCTCCTTGCGGCTCAAATCCGATGAAGTAGAAGCATGGTTTGCCTCCTTTCTCTCTCTCAAATAAGTTATTTCAGACTTTCACCTCTTTCACTAACTTCTCAAACCCAGGTCGGAAGTCCAAAACCGCGACAATGATCGAAGAACCAAACCCAGGTCTGGTCTCATCTTCCTCAACGCCAAAACCTCGCAGAGCTAGTCGTGTGTGACAACTCTCTCTGCCACAACTTCCTCGCTCGTTGGCCTTGTCTGCAATAACCCTAGCTGTTTGTCGTACGTGTTCGTCGTTGTTGAAATGTTAGGGTATTTTTTTTTACTATATTCACCACTTGATTTTTGTTCTTCCTCTTGTTAAAATATGGGCATTAGTAATTCTTGGGTTTTTATTTTCTTTCGGATTTTAACTCCTCTGACCCATGGTGTGGTGAACCTTATATCTGCATAGTATGTGTTTGTTAAAATGCTCCTGAAATTTGTAGTGCGGTGAACCTCATATCAGTCAGCCAATTGAGAAGAACAGAGACAATTCACGACCCCAACCGAGTCACCACCTAAACACCATCAACAATGAGCGTACTTGAGTGAGTAGGATGGTTGACTTCTGAAATTGATATAGGTCTTTTGATAAGGATAATATTTTTTGTGTTTGAAAAAGCACGGGTTTTGTTGATGTTGATTATGAATTTGATGTTGTTATGTGAGTTTTAATACAAGCTAAGATGAACAACCTATGATGTGCAGATCTGTTAATTTTCTTAGTAAACAGCTCATTAAAAAAACTCAATGAATTTGTTTCTTGTAAGAAATTATTCTGGGAAATGATTGTTGTCCTTGGAGGAAAAATATTGTGTAGGGGTTACCAAAAGAACAATTTTATTTCTGAAGTGAAGATAATTATTAGAGCATCGATGCCTAGCTCGATGGCCTTGATGAAGATTGAATTGTCAATGCAGGCTCTCGAGGAAGACATGAAGAAATGACTTAGCTGAGATCGACGAGCAACGTTCTAGGGAAGATTTACATAAACTCGTCCGACGAGCGAGTGTTGCCGATATAGTTTAGCAACTTGTCAGGTATTTCTGCAGACATGTGTCTTAGATTCGCTATGGTCTTTTATATACAAACTGTAATTTTCTCGTGCTCACATAGAAACTCGATTATTTCGATAGTTCTCTTAAATTCTTTCTTATTTCTCTATGGAATATATTTCACTTCAAAACAGTCAGGTATTTCAGCAGACATGTCTTAGATTCCCCTATTGTACTGATGATTACTGTGGCTGATCTGTCTCATTTGGAAGGTACCATAACATTTTCATTAATAGAAGCAGCAAGGTTTGCATTAAATGAATACAACAAAACTGAGGTGAGTGAGTGAATGTGTATCCAAATTAAGAACAACAGTACATAGATAGATGATCATATGTATAGTCGAGTTACAAATGGAGTAAATTCAGGGCCTCAATCTGGAGTTGAAGAACATTGCTGAGGCATGGGAGAGCTCGTTGCAATCGTACAATTTTCTGTTGGAGACTACTGATGGCTGCTTCTTCAAGGCACTGGTGGTTTAAAAAGACCTTAAGCTCTTCAATTTGCGACTCTTTAAGCCCGCCCATGAAACAGTAGTTGAAGGCTGGTTTTAGACTCTTAATTACCACTAGATTTCCATTGACAATGTTAGTGGTGCTCTGAGTTTGACTAGATCTTCTTAGAACCGTGGCTTATTAAAATCACAACTCTGGCTCTAGGATGATTTGTCCTCTTGTTTGGTTTTGTTGATATGAAATTGCTTGTTCATGTATGCAAAGTGTCGATTAACACACAACTCGATGAAGATTTATATAAAGCTCAATTGCCTTAGCAAATTTGATTTAACATAAACAACATCTACACAAATATATATATTTTTATGCATTTATTTCAAATACCTGATCATTTTTACTAGACTAGCCTCTGACAGGTTAGTGGTGCGAGTCTGGTACGTCACCGAGCTTCAACAGGGACACCGAGCTAGGACGCGAAAGGGAGTTTCGACGCTTCGTGACTGAAAAAGAGAAAAAAGAGAGAGTAAGGAGCGAGAGGCTGGTGGTGATGGCGGAGTGATGAGGGAAGTGGGCGGTGGTGGTCGAAGTCGCTGAGTGAGAAATAACTTACTAAGGTTAGGCGCGAGAGGTGCGGGACTGATGCGCGGGAGGCACATGGCTGTGGCAGGGCTTCGACTGAGTTGTGACGGGGTTCTCGACAACAACGAAGACATCATGGTTTCGAGCACTGGAGACACAGCGACGGCGACGACGGGGCTGTTGGGGGAGGCTGCTGAGACGTTTTCAAAACCTTGCTGCTACCAGAAAATATTGTGTATGTATGTAGGTATGTTTTAAGTGGCTAGTGGCTTTAGATACTAGTTTTCAAAACATTTTCTATTTGTTTTTATAAGTTCCAAAAACTTGTAATGTAATATTTATGTAAATGATATTTTTAATTGATTTAATGAAATATGAGATTTTTTGTATATTTATTTATTATAAATGTATTTTATTTTATATTTATTTAAATATATATTTTTTTTGTATAAACTACATAAATAAGATGTAGTCTATATTGTTAAAATATAATTTCATGAATTTCAACTACACCTAAAAGATGTAGTATTCAACAAAAAAGACTGAAGTTATAGACAAAGAGATAAGACTCCAGTGCAATAGATGCCACAAAAATGCTGTAGTCTGTCTAATTGAATCAATTAAGACTACTTGTTAAAATTGTAGTGTTTTTTTCTTATGTAATTGAGTTCTATATAACTACAGCATAACGTTGTAGTATTTATAGATGAGACTAGTAAGACGACATCTAAAAAATGTAGTTATATATTTTAACTACAGTCTTATAAAACAGATACACTACGGCCAAAAACTTGAGTCATAATAAAAGAGATAAGACTCCAGTGCAATAGATGACAGTCGGTAAACTGTAGTCGACTTAAAATGACTACGGTGTTCGGCAGTAGTTAGAAGCCAAATTTCTGGTAGTGCCTTCCTAGTGGTTGATCAGGAGTCGCCATATAATGTCATCATTGGGCGACCCACGCTGAACCGACTAAGGGCCATTACTTCTACATACCACCTACTGGTGAAGTTTCCTACCAAGGATGGAATCGGCATCATGGCTGGAGATCAATCCCAAGACAGAATATGCTACATTCAAGGAATCGATGGAAAAACCGCTAGAAAGACGGTTAACACAATCTCCCAGTTAAGAGATAGCGTCGAGTCGACCAAGGTCCTCCGCAAAATCCACGAAGACATCTGCATGACACCCGAGTGCAAGGTGCCGGCGTCCTCATCCCAAACAGGGAGGGACCCCACAAAGTCTACCAAGTCATACATGACGGGACATACTACATCAAATACACGGACGAGACAACGATCCGTCGCCTGTGGAATGCGGAACACTTGAGACAGTACTACCAGTAGCCAGCGCTTCCCCCCATTTTATTTCTTTGCTTTCCAACATTCAATAAGGCCTACGAGCCAATGTTTTAGGATTTCAAATTTCTTTAATATTAATAAAGTTCGAGGTTTTTCTTTCAAAATCCGCTTTATCAAAGTTTTCCGATAACGTTTATAAACCCAAAAACTCGGGGGGCTAGTAGCATAGGCAACGGTAAGTACACTCAAAATCCTCAAGAAAGTACGCTCCACCCAAAGAGAGTACGCTCCACCAAAACAAAACACCCGAACATAAACGGGAACGAGCGTTTAACTAACACGCCTCTGCGGCGCGCCGTAAGACATCCATGAGATGCAGGCTGAAGACGCCTCCGCGGCGTGCCATAAGACGTCCCAGAGACGCAGGCTGAAGACGCTTCCGCGGTGCACCATAAGACGTCCCAGAGACGCAGGCTGAAGACGCCTCCGCGGCGCGCCATAAGACGTCCCAGAGACGCAGGCTGAAGACGCCTCCGCGGCGCGCCATAAGACGTCCCAGAGACGCAGGCTGAAGACGCCTCCGCGACGCGCCATAAGACGTCCTAGAGACGCAGGCTGAAGATGCCTCTGCGGTGCGCCATAAGACGTCCCAGAGATGCAGGCTAAAGACGCCTACGCGGCGCGCCATAAGACATCCCAGAGATGCAGGCTGAAGACGCCTTCGCGGCGCGCCATAAGACATCCAAGAGATGCAGGCTAAGACGCCTCCGCGGCGCGCCATAAGACATCCCAGAGATGCAGGCTAAGACGCCTCCGCGGCGCGCCATAAGACATCCAAGAGATGCAGGCTAAGACGCCTCCGCGGCGCGCCATAAGACATCCCAGAGATGCAGGCTAAGACGCCTCCGCGGCGCGCCATAAGACATCCCAGAGATGCAGGCTAAAGTTGTCCTTTCGCGACGCGGTTAAGACGCCTACATGGCGCACTTAAGACGCCTACATGGCGCACCTAAGACGCCTACATGGCGCACCTAAGACGCCTACATGGCGCACCTAAGACGCCTACATGGCGCACTCAAGACGCCTACATGGCGCAATTAAGACGCCTACATGGCGCACCCAAGACGCCTACATGGCGCATGTAAGACGCCTACATGGCGCACCTAAGACGCCTACATGGCACACTTAAGATGCATGCATGGCACATCTAAAAAGCCTATACGGCGCACCTAAGAAGCCTACATGGCATATCTAGGCCATCCCTCGCGACGTGCCTAGACGCCTAAATGACGCACAGAACCGTCTCTCACGACGCGCTCTGAGTCGCCACAAGGCGTTGCGTACGATGACTAATCGCAACGCACCTGGAGCCGCCACAAGACACACCTGAACCGCCATACAAGACGTAGGTCCTGACATCTTCGCCACTGCCAACTGAGCACGATCACACTCGCCTTTGGAGACTCCCCATTCCACGCGAGCTAAGTGAAGCCGCTCACAAAGACTCGTGAACTCCGCCTCTGAGCAAGAACTTCACTCGGCCTCAGCTAGCTGAGACTTCGCTCGAGCAAGATCATCCTAGAAGAGTCCCAGGCGACGAGTGAGGTCATGTAAAATCTTCTCGAGCCAAGCCTTGCTCCTCGAGTCGAGTCATTCTCCTCGGGTCGAGCCTCGCTCCTCGGGTCGAGTCACTCTCCTCGAGTCGGGCCTTGCTCCTCGAGATGAGTCATCCTCCTCGAGTCGAGCTTAGGTCCTCGAGTCGAGTCACTCTCCTCGAGCCGAGCCTCACTCCTCGAGTCGAGTCACTCTCCTCGAGTCAAGCCTTGCTCCTCGAGAGTAGTCATTCTCCCCGAGTCGAGCCTCGCTCCTCGAGTCGAGTCATTCTCCTCGAGTCGAGCTTTGCTCCTCGAGTCGAGTCATTCTCCTCGAGTCGAGCTTCGCTCCTTGAATCGAGTCATTCTCCTTGAGTCGAGCCCGCTCCTCGAGTCGAGTCATTCTCCTCGAGTCGAGCTTCACTCCTTGAGTCGACTCATTCTCCTCGAGTCAAGTCATTCTCCTCGGGTTGAATCTTGTTCCTCGAGTCGAGCCATTCTCCTCAAGTCGAGACTCGCTCCTCGAGTCGAGTCATTCTCCTCGGGTTGAATCTTGTTCCTCGAGTCGAGCCATTCTCCTCGAGTCGAGCCCCGCTCCTCGAGTCGAGTCATTCTCCTCGAGTCGAGCTTCGCTCCTCGAGTCAAATCATTGTGCTCGAGTCGAGCCTTGCCCCCCGAGTCAAATCATTCTCCTCGAGTCGAGCTTCGCTCCTCGAGTCAAATCACTGTCCTCGAGTCGAGCCTTGCTCCCCGAGTCAAATCATTCTCCTCGAGTCGAGCTTCACTCCTTGAGTCGAGTCATTCTCCTCGAGTCGAGCCTCGCTCCTCGAGTCGAGCTTCGCTCCTTGAGTCGAGTCATTCTCCTCGAGTCGAGCCTCGCTCCTCAAGTCGAGTCATTCTCCTCGGGTTGAATCTTGCTCCTCGAGTCGGGTCATTTTCCTCAAGTCGAGCCTTGCTCCTCGAGTCGAGTCATTCTCCTCAAGTCGAGCTTCGCTCCTTGAGTCAAATCAATGTCCTCAAGTCGAGCCTTGCTCCCCGAGTCAAATCATTCTCCTCGAGTCAAATCATTCTCCTCGAGTCGAGCTTCGCCCCCCGAGTCGAGTCATTCTCCTCGAGTTAAGCCTTGCTCCTCGAGTAGAGTCATTCTCCTCGAGTCGAGTCATTTTCCTCAAGTCGAGCCTTGCTCCTCGAGTCGAGTCCCGCTCCTCGAGCAAGCACCTGTAACGATTTGAAGAACAGGCTAACCAAAGCAAGACAATTGCAAAATAAAGCAAAAAGACAAACAGAGGAAAACTTGACCTCTAAGCGTGGAAAACGCCATGACAGGAGAAGTCTACATCACTACTCGTTACGATGTCCCTTCGCGTCTTTAACAGAGACTTGCGCTCACGCCTGGGGAATAGGGGCCGATCTTCCAAATGCAGACGGAGAAGCGTCACCAAAGCTGGAATGGCGGATGCCCCGTGAGACCGACTTATGCTCGATGTGTGATTGAACTTTGAGCATTGATCCCCGAGCAGTCGAAGCCCTCCGGTGCGGCAGAGCCTTCCACCAGGTGCCACTCCGTCTTCTCGAAGCATCAGCCCGCAGCATCAACCTCCGTCTTCGAGACCTCGGAATGAGCACGCCTTTGCGAAACGCAAAAGTGCAGTCGCCTTCCAAGCTGGCCGAGACGGACGCCATGATCTTCCCCTAACATGTCGCAATCAGACAATAATTTCCATGCTAATCACCGTCGAGTTGCGTGGACTCCGGGTCGAAGATATCATCAAACAAAACGCCATCGAAGAAAGAATTGGACGTGACTTCGCTAAAAGATCAACAAGCCGCGACACGCCGGTACGCCTCTACACAAGTGCGTGACCTACTTGCTTGCGCATGTCCCCGTTGCTCTGGGGCTAGAGCGATGGATGCGAACGTGTCCGCCTCGCCCACGTTGAGCTACGCCTCTCATCCGCTTGGATCCTCCTCCACGTATAGATCACACAATCGTGCTGAGAGAGACGGAAAAGTGAGAGAGAGCACTTGCAATTGTGAGAACGTTCTCTATAATCACAAAGGCTTCGCGACGACGAAGCCCTAGGAGATAAATTTTCCTTAAACACCCGGCGGAAAAAACTAAATGTTCACCGCCCGGGGCCTCCCGAGCGATGAACTTGGGGGGCTAATGTTGTCGGTCGTTTTCGGAAAACCCGAGACGCCAAGAAGACACGCCGTTCAAAGGGCCGATGGTCAGGCCGGAGGTCCTGAAGAGTGGCAAGCCTTCTGTCATGAGTCGACTGGCAGGTCCTCGTGCCAAACTCTCACGCTCCTTGAGTCAAGTCTCGAGTCGTTCTCCTTGAGTCGAGCCTCAAGTCGTCCTCCTCGAGTCGAGCCTCGAGTCGTCCTCCTCGAGTCGAGCCTCGAGTCGTCCTCCTCGAGTCGTCCTCCTCGAGTCGAGCCTCGAGTCGTCCTCCTCGAGTCGAGCCTCGAGTCCAGCATCGAGTCGTTCTCCTCGAGTCGAGCCTCGAGTCATCCTCCTCGAGTTGTTTTCGTAGAGTTGAGCCTTGCTCATCGAATCGAGTCACTCTCATCAAGTAGAGACCTTCATATTTCGCGTGACAAGCGTGGTATCCGAAGACCCCTAAAGCCCACAAGAGTCCGTGCGCCGCGCGCTCCTCGGAGAAACCGCGCGCGCAGCACGCCGCGCCGGCCAGCCACGCACAGCAAGACCGCGCGCCGCGCTGGGCAGGCCGCGCGCCGCGCCAAGACACACCCGCGCCGCGCGCCCCATGCGCCGCGTATCCCGCACCGCGCCGAAGGACCTGCGCGCCGCTCGCCCTGTGCCGCGCACCGCACGTTGTGCGCCGCGCTTTGTGCGCCTCCACTTGAAGGGAAAACGCCCCCTAGTCCCACATGGACTATAAACACACTTCCTAAAGCCCTCAAACAGCTATAAATACCCCCCTCTCATTGAGGGGAAAGCCATCCCATTCATTCTCAAGGAACTTGAGACTTCTCTCTGCTTCTCTGGATGCCATCCTTGGCCTGAAGCGGATTCTCCTCGATTTCTCGTTCTCAGAGATTCTGAAGCGCTTTCCGGGGACTCCCGAGTGCCGCCTCTCTTGATCGAACGATTAATCTTGAGCCCACGATTGCTCTAACGGTTTTCGACTGAAAATCGCCTACGCCTCTAGCACCTTCGACACGTCTACCATTTCTGACAAGAAATCGCCTACGCGTCCGGAATCTCCGCCACAATAAGGAACTCTTGACTTAGAGTCTTCCACGTCTCCAAAAGAGAGAAAACACACATTCTCTCTCGCGCTCGCGATCTCTGAAGTTCTGAGACGTCGCCGAGGACTCCTCCGCGCACCGTCTCCTTCGTCGAGTACGCTTCTCCATTAAGGCTCCGCGCCTCATACTGCGTCTTACACGCTTGAACTACGTTCTGACCTGATCCCACACACGGGTACGTAGGCAGCCGACACCCAAGGCACGGTCACTCCCCCTCCTCACCCCTTCTCTCCTTAAAGAAGCGCGTGTATCGGAGAATACCTAGCTCGAGACTTTCGAGTTCACACTCTTGGCCCGGGTGCGATCACTTGGTCCGGCCTTGGATCGAACCGCCCGAGGTATACAATAGTTGTTCATTTTCATGCGACAACACCCGCCATGTGTCAACTAGCCCAATATTCACCCCGGTATAAAGAGATCATGCTCAATCACCTTAGACTAGGACATCCAAATTTCATGTATCTCAAAAGACTGTTTCCTTCTTTGTTCATCAATAAAAATATCAATTTCATTCAGTGTGACATGTGTGAGTTCGCTAAACATACTTGAAGTTCATATCATCCCACCTCATACAAACTATCTCGCCCATTTGCCACAATTCACAGTGATATATGGGGGCCCTCAAAAGTTCCCAATATCACTGGAGTTCGATGGTTTCTTCTCTTTGTTGACGACCACACTAGACTCAATTGGATATACATGATGAACAAAAATCCGAAACATCCAACCTATTCAAAACCTTTCACAAAATGGTTCAAACACAGTTCGACACCTCCATTCAAATTGTCCACACCGACAACGTTCAAGATTACTTTAATTCCGAGCTCGGCGATTTCTTCAAAACACATGGCATAATTCAATCCAGCTCGTGCATACACACCCCGCAACAAAATGGTGTAGCCGAGCGGAAAAATCGACACGCTCTTGAGGTCGCCCGAGCCATCATGTTCTCCTCAAACGTTCCATCTCATTTTTGGGGAGAAGCAATCCTCACAGCCACCTACCTCATAAACAGAATGTCATCTCGTGTCCTTGGCTACGAAATCCCAGCCCAAGTCCTTCTAGAGAAATACCCTCATTCTCGTCTCATCTCAGCGCTACCTACGAAAGTATTCGGCTGTTCAGTCTTCACCCATTCTTATGACCAAGGTAAACTAGAGCCAAACTCGCTCAAGTGTGTGGGGGTCAAAAATCAATTTTCTAAAAACAATAAAAACCATTTAAGTTGGGCTTAGGTTCGACCAAAGCCCAACAGCAGACCCAGTCCGGCTCTCAAGGACATATCTGGACCCAGCTCGACTCCTGAAGCTCGGCCCAAGCCCAATAAGAAGCCCAGTTCGCCACGGGAAGGACAAGCCATCCGAGTTTACCCAGCGAGAAGAATCGGTCATGGTCAAATAGAAGACTCTGCCGTGAAGACCGGATCTGAGATAACTTCGACTAGCGACGTGGTAGAGCCGAACTGACGAACACGTGTCCACTTCAACAAACCAGCCTCGACTATAAATAGAAGCCGATACGTCAAATTTCGCACACGCAAGCTGATAATCTGACTTTCGATCTCTTACCTCTCTATTTCTTTGAGTTCTTCCTTATTAACTTCGGCATTCCGCCATCTTCCAGTTTGTAATTTATTCGGTTATTAATAAAAGCTTTGAGCATCTATATTCTTTTCTGTCCATCTCTTTTGAATTTCCTTTGCTTCTTATACGACGTCTTCCGAAACCCATAATTATAATAAATCAAATATATATACTATATTATAATTTGAGATTATTGAAATCGACATCAACAAAGTGCATCTTCCTTGGCTATTCAGCAATTCAGAAAGGCTACAGTTGCTATGAACCCCAGTCAAAAAAATTCATAGTCTCCATGGATGTATTTTTCATGAGTTTAGTCCTTACTTCGCCAATTCAACTCGTCAGGGGGAGAATAATGAAAATGACTTCCCAAATTGGCTCATCATAAACCCAGAATTCACCTCGCCTCTTAGTCCACCTAGTTCACCCCCAAGTCCAACCTCACCTATCCAAAACACGATCACCTCACCCACAAGTCCGACTGTTGAAATTGATCTCGGGTTTAAGAAAAAGTTTTAACGCTTCGGGTAAGCGGCGGAATTTAAAAATTTTCTTTTGACAAGTAAAACGATTTTACTAACCTAGACAAAGATCAAGTACACGTAAATAAAACTATTATGAGCATAATAAATTTACTAACCTTTTTAGAAGCTTGAACGTTGATGAGCCTTCGGAAGGTTGAAAACGTTCGTCTCCCTCGCAGCACGTCTCTCTTCTTTCCTCGCCAACTCGAACAACCACGAAAGTTTCTATCACTATAATCACTCGAGAAAAATAGGAATTAGTGTGTGGGCACTTTTAAGCACTACGACTCAAGAACAAGTCTCAAAGTCGAAGAGCTAAAAACGCTAGGTCAAATGAGGACCTAGGTGCCAAAACAAAAACGAAAAGAACTTAGAGAGAGAAGGAGAGAGGGGCGGCCAAGCTAGAGAGAGAAGCTCTCAATCTCTAAAACTTGGGATGAATGAAATGTGAAGAATGAGGCTCCTATTTATAGGGGAGGCTTTACCTTCAATAAGGTAGTTTTCTCTTCTATAAAATATCACATATTCATGAGAAAAATATTCATCCTTTCCCGTTCATTTGGGCTGCCAAACAAGGCTTCTAGAAGCCTTGGATTTGTTTCCTCTTTTGCTTCCCCTTAGCCTTGGCCGATTTCCCCTTATGCCATGCATAGGAAATTTGTTTCCTCTTTTTCTTTTGGCAAGTATCTTGATACAGCACAAAATATTCTCTCTTTCTTTGGGTGAACCTATTGCAGAGGCTTGGAGTGGACCTATTGCAGAGGCTTGGAGTGGACCGTCCCTCACAAGTCTCTTAATCTTATCTAGACTGATATGACCAAGTCTTAAGTGCCATAGGTATGCTGATTTTGTTAGATCGGAGGATTCAGAAAGTTTGATCCTCTTTGGCTCCCTAATTAGATCATTATCTATTTCTGTGTCTAAAAGTGAAGGTTGAGTAGGATAAATGTAAAAAAGACCATTCTTCATACATGCATCGGTGAGAAAATAATTTGAAAAAGAAATACGAATTCCATTCTTTATAAACTTTAAATAATAATTTTGCTCGAAAATTTGAGCAACAGATATTAGGTTTTTCCCAAAGGAAGGAACATAATAAACATTATTCAAATTTAAAGTTCGATCTTCAAAAGATAGCGTCACGGATCCCACAGCCTTCGCAGACACCACGCTCCCATCACCCCACTTGAAGTAGAAGTCGCCATCCTCTAAGCTTTTTCTTTTCCTAAAACTAGTTAAGGAGCAGCAAATGTGGTTAGTAGCAGCGGAGTCAATAATCCACGATGATACATTATCAGCTACTAATCAAGCTTCGGTTATAAGTACAATACATTTTTCCTTAGTCTTCAGGTAGGCAGGACAATTCCTACGCCAGTGACCAGGCTCATTGCAGTGGTGGCACTTGTCGTTAGACTTGTCCACCTTCGGAGCCTTTGGCGTCTTCTTCTTCTTTTGAACCTTCGGTTGGTTCTTCTTCTCGGCCTTGCGGGGTCTCTTCTTAGATCCAGAGGTGGAGGCAGTAGCGTGTACCTCTCCTTGAGCCCTCCTCAGCGGTGTGAAGCTCCTTCATAAGCTCGGTAACAGTGTACTCTAGCTTGTTCATGGAGTAATTTAGCTTGAAGGTATCGAAAGATTCGGGGAGAGTTTCCAAGATCATGTCTATTTTAGTCTCCCCATCAATTTTAGATCCAAGGATCTCCATTTCGTTTAGATAACTAATGATCAGCATCATATGGTCTCTAACGGGAGTTCCAGCTTTCATACGACGACAGTTCATAAACTGTCGGACCGCTTGTTGCCTAGCTTAACGTCCTTGCCCTCCAAACATCTCATGGAGATTGTAGAGCATATCGGCGGCAGTCTTGATGTCACGATGTTGTTGTTGCAACACATTGTTCATAGATGCTAAAATATAGCACCTCGCAATCTCATCGGTCGGAGCCAGGCCGCCAGGGCGTCTTTTTCCTCTTGTGTCGAATCTTCATTCGTTTGAGGACACCGTGTGAACCCATTTGTGCTTGTCGACAGTAAGGACTATGTCGAGGTTACGTTTCCAGTCGACGTAATTGTCGCATTCGAGTTTATTCGAGGAAAGAATGGTTGAGAGAGGGTTGAGAGACATTTTGCCTATAAAAGTTGAAACAAGTTTATGATTAGTCTTTGGTTTAGGATTTAAGTTTTTAAACATTTGATAAAATCCAAAGGTGTTATAAACCAAACGATAATTTACTCCCTCAAGAGAAGGCCGCAAAAAATCTCCATTTATAAGTAAATGACACATCATTAATGCTTAGCCAAGATGTCAATACACCAATTTTGACTAGCCACCTTTTAAATTGGTTTGATCACTCACATCCTTTCGCAGAGCCTCAAGGGAGGATTACTAGGGATTGAGCCTGAGTGTGCAACCAACCACTTAGTCCAAAAGGTCAACTTTGAAAAATAATCCCCCAAGGGGAGGCCTTGCCTTCATCGTCTCACTCTCGGACGTAGCTCATTGAGCAATGATCGAAGCAAAAATGCCTTAGAGTACTAACATTTAAGAGAGGGCCACAAGAGTGACTCTTAGTCTCACGTTAATTGTTTCTTTCACTAGTGTTGGGGATCGTGGGTTACAAACAACGAGTATAACCCTCCCACTTAGTTTTTGGAGTTGGTACATCGACTCTTATAAGTTCGGAAACGGATTTCATAGTTATAGAGCGATAGAGCAAACAACTAGAAAAGAATCCAAGAGTTTCATATTCAGAGCACTGTTAGTGCATAAAGGCACAAGGTACATACTCGGATCTTTTCCTATTTTATATTAAGGGAAAGTGCATGAGGGAAGTGTGAACTTCAACTCACTCGAACACTTGAAAGTTTGAGATTACACAACTTTTTTATTTTCTGCTTGTCTACGAAGAGACCTCCCACTCAAATTTTCAAGAGCATATAGATTTTGAACATATGTGATATAGATATAGTTTTGAAAACATATTTGATTTGGATGACAAAATATTTTCAAGTTTGAAAACGAAAACAGTGTTTCAAAATTCAAACTAGTTTTGTAAAAAATCAATTTGAATTAAACTTTCAAAAATCAAAACATTTTAATTCTTCACATTATGTTTATAATCTTATAAAAAAAACATTTTTTCTCAAGAAAATTTTCTCATTAGAGTTCTATAACTCATGGTAGTGGGGCTGAAAATCCGGATTTCTAAAAAACTGAACTTTCGGAACAGCCGCGCACCTCAGAGTAAAATCACCATAACTAGTGGCTCCGATGTCCTTTTGACCCAAAACCAGTCGTATTGGAAAGAGGAGAGATAGACCTTTAATTTGATTCAAGAATCATTAAATTTCTATTTCTGAGCAGAGAGTTATGCCACTTTTACTGCTTTTACTCCAGCTCGAAGAAAACAGAAATAATTAAAGTTCGGTCTTTTAGTGCGTAAAAAGAATCGAGTGTAACGGAACATTTTAGGAAGTTGTTAAGGCTTTTATTTGTGTTTTATTAACATGGTAATAACATTATATAAAAGAAATAACAACAAGCATAAAACGATTCAAGTAAATAAAAAAAAACTAGCAAGACAAGATAACTAGTCATAAAATTTACTCGAAATTTTCTCAAACTTAAAAACACGTTTTTTAATATAAAAAATTAAAAACTTTTAGAACTGATTCTAACGTGTTTTAATAACATCCCAAACTCATAGAAAATCAACATGATTTTTAATTTAAAGGCAAGAGCAATAAATTAAAAAAAAAATCTAAGAAAACAATTCTAACTTGTCACAAAATTAGTAAACTTTCGAAAACGATTTTCAAGCTCATAATTTTAATTACATGTACATGCATATCTTTGACCATAGCTCTGATACCATTTATTGGAATTGATCTAGGGTTTAAGAAAAAGTTTAACATTTCGCGTAAGCGGCTGAATTTTAAAAATTTTCTTTTGACAAGTAAAACGATTTTACTAACCTAGACAAAGATCAAGTACACGTAAATAAAACTATTATGAGCATAATAAATTTACTAACCTTTTTAGAAGCTTGAACGTTGATGAGCCTTCGGAAGGTTGAAAACGTTCGTCTCCCTCGCAACACGTCTCTCTTCTTTCCTCGCCAACTCGAGCAACCACGAAAGTTTCTATCACTATAATCACTCGAGAAAAATAGGAATTAGTGTGTGGGCACTTTTAAACACTACGACTCCATAACAAGTCTCAAAGTCGAAGAGCTAAAAACGCTAGGTCAAATGAGGACCTAGGTGCCAAAACAAAAACGAAAAGAACTTAGAGAAAGAAGGAGAGATGGGCGGCCAAGCTAGAGAGAGAAGCTCTCAATCTCTAAAACTTGGGATGAATGAAATGTGAAGAATGAGGCTCCTATTTATAGGAGAGGCTTTACCTTCAATAAGGTAGTTTCCTCTTCTATAGAATATCACATATTCATGAGCAAAATATTCCTCCTTTCCTCTTTCATTTGGGCGGCAAAACAAGGCTTCTAGAAGCCTTGGATTTGTTTCCTCTTTTGCTTCCCATTAGCCTTGGCCGATTTCCCCTTATGCCATGCATAGGAAATTTGTTTCCTCTTTTTCTTTTGGCAAGTATCTTGATACATTTATGCACAAAATATTCTCTCTTTCTTTGGGTGATGAGAGTCTCTAGAAGGAGCTTCTAGAAGTTTCTTCATTTGTTCATAATAACATGAAAAAGGCCCACTAAGAATTTTCAATAAAATTCTTATGAAATGAAATTAATCCAGAAGGCCCAATTAAACTAACTATTCCTACTCGATGTGATTTGTGATAGTGACCTCATGGATCCAAATGAACAGAGCTTGAGCTAAATACTTGGACTCAAAAGTTCACAAACATTTTCCAAGTTTAGCTTAATGTCAACTGACTCCACTAAAGAGGTGACACTGAAAATCTCTCGGTTCAAATGAATATTATCAGTCTTTACCCTTCATGAATATCATCAGCTAGTCGGGATTTACAAAATTATCATTTTACCCTTCTAGCTGTTATTTCCTCAACTCCTTTGTCGCTTGTGAATAAGTTAGAAACAATGTATTGACGAGGAGCTAACAAGTCACATTGTTTCATCCAAAAAAGTGAAGACTCAATTTGGACACTGGCCAGTTCATTTATTCACATTCCAAGGAACAAAGCATGAGGTGATATACATTGCATTTCAGCAATCTTGTACATGAATTTCATATCTATGAGAACTTCACAAAGTTACTCATGACATTTGTTGTCAATGGTTCCCACAAGAAGAGTTGTAATCTTTATATTATGCATTTGATGTAATAAAGTCTCATGAAGACTCTTGCTTGTAATTGCTTATTCATTAATAAAAAGTTGAAACGTTCATTCAATCTTCCTTGTTTGAAGCTTTATGATAAAACCTTAGTCTTTAGTCCATAAACAAACTAAACAACTTACGAAGAGACAAATGTAGATTTGCATGAACAAACTCTTCGTAGTTTGCTTAAAACGATATATTCGCAATCTAAGGGTCAAAGGACTATTGACCTCAGTATGATTGTTAGGAGAATCTATGATGTCTAGTTATGAGGCATTGAGAGTTGGAGACTCTATAGTTCTTCTAGGTATCTTCCGAAGGTACTGAATTGACCAGTGCACTTCTAGAGACAAAATAAGAACAAACCATTTAACCTCTTATGTCTCGAAGTCACTATGTATGAATTGCATCGTGCTTACCTTAATCCTGAAATGAGACATGTCATTTCACACCTTAGTATTCTCATTTGAGAAAGTCAGAGTTCGGACTCACTATGTGATTCCGAACAGGGCCTATTGGTGAAGTACTAAGTTGTGAGAATGTCATGAGTAACTTTGTGAAGGTCTCATAGATATGGAATTCATGTACAAGATTGCTGAAATGCAATGTATGTCACCTCATGCTTTGTTCCTTGGAGTGTGAATAAATGAACTGGCCAGTGTCCAAATTGAGTCTTGACTCTTTTGGATGAAACAATGTGACTTGTTAGCTCCTCGTCAATACATTGTTTCTAACTTATTCACAAGCGACAAAGGAGTTGAGGAAATAACAGCTAGAAGGGTAAAATGGTAATTTTGTAAATCCCGACTAGCTAATGATATTCATGAAGGGTAAACATGATAATATTCTGTGGATCCGCTCATTACAATTAGGTTGAATTCTTGAGTAGAAAATAAATTCTTTGAACCGAGAGATTTTAAGTGTCAACGTTGACATTAAGCTAAACTTGGAAAAGGTTTGTGAACTTTTGAGTCCAAGTATTTAGCTCAAGCTTTGTTCATTTAGATCCATGAGGTCACTATCACGAATCACATCGGGTAGGAATAGTTAAACTGGAAGCTAAGTCAAAACAAGAACGAAAATTATCGAAAGGGTAATTTTCTCTTTTTGGACATGGCATGAAATGAATGTCAATAAATTTTTTGACAATGTCATATGATGACATATTATATCACACGGCCATAACATGTTTATTGGGCCTTGTGAATTAATTTCATTTCATAGAATTTTACTTGAAAATTCTTAATGGGCTTTTCTTATGTTGTCATGAACAATTAAAGAAAAACCTAGAAAGCCTTTTTAGAAAGCTTTTGGCCGTCCAACCCAAGTGAATGGGAGACCAAATTTCGTGCAGCCCTTAGTGTGAAAGAGAGATTAGTTTGTGCATTAATGTATGAAGATACTTGCCAAAAGAAAAAGAGGAAACAAATTTCCTCTAGGAGGATATGACATGGGCGGCCAAGGCAAGTAAAATAGGAAACAATTTTGCTTCTAGAAGCCAAGGCTCACACGCCCAAATGAGAAAAGGAAATAAGGAATATTTGCTCATGAATATGTGATATTCTATAGAAGAGGAAACTACCTTATTGAAGGTAAAGCCTCTCCTATAAATAGGAGCCTTATTCTTCTCATTTTTCTAATTCCACATAAGTTAGAGATTGAGAGCCTCTCTCTCTAGACCTTGTGGCTGCCCCTCTCCTCTCTCTCTCTCTAGTCAATTTCATTTTATTGTTTTGGCACCTAGGTCCTCATTTGACCTAGTGTTTAGCTCTGCGACTTCAAGACTCGTTCTTAAGTCGTAGTGTTTAAAAGTGCCCACACACTAATTCCTTTTCTCTCGAGTGATTTAGTGATAGAAACTTTCGTGGTTGCTCGAGTTGCCGAGGAAAGAAAGAGAGACGTGCTGCGAGGGAGATGAGCGTTGCAACTTTCCAAAAGCTTCTCACAGTTCAAGCTTCAAGAAAGGTTAGTAAACTTCTATGCTCATAATAGTTTTTATTTACATGTGCTTGCTCTTTGTCTATGTTAGTAAAAACCGTTTTACTTGAAAAAGAAAACTTTTAAAATTCCGCTTAACGAAGCGTTAAACTTTTTCTTAAACCCTAGATCAATTCCAACACGCAGTTATGAGGATTCTCCAATATCTCAAAGTTGCCCCAGGGACTGGTCTTTCCTTCAAGAAAAGACGAAGTCGTGGTGTCGAAGTGTTCACAGATGCGGACTGGGTCGGATATGTTCCAGACAGACGATCAACATCAGGCATGTGCACATATGTTTGGGGAAATCTTGTCACATGGCGAATCAAGAATCAGTCTGTAGTCTTAAGAAGTAGTGCTGAAGCCGAGCTCAGGTCTTTAGCAAGCGGAGTATGTGAAGGTATTTGGCTGAAGAGCGTTTTCGAGGACCTCAAGATCGTCATCGAAGGTCTAATCAAGAGTTTTTGTGATAATCAAGCCGCTCTCAGCATAGCTAAAAATCCAATCCACCATGACAGAACGAAACATATCGAGATCGATCGATACTTCATCAGTGAAAAGATTGAAGAAAAAATAATCAACATGGAATACATTCTGTCAGGTCATCAGCTCGCCGACATTCTCACCAAAGCCCTTCCTCGAGCGACATTCTCCGAGCTATGTAGCAAGCTTGACCTCCTCAACATATACAGTCAAGCTTGAGGGGGAGTGTTGAAATCTAGCTCGGCAGTTCGCCCTCCCTTGTCACTTCGTCACCTCACCTAAGCTTCACCTCACCAGTTCGTCTAAGCTAGGCTTCACCTCGTCACTTCGCCTTTCCTCCTGACAGGCGTGTCTGGGGAACCCTCAAGTCTTGGAACCCATCTCACATAGGAAAAGTGTTGCATTTATTTGTCCTCATATTTTCTATGTCTTGTTCTCTGTATAATATTTATCATTCTCTATTTCCTAGGCATAATTATTACACGTATTTATTACACTCTCATGTATCTAGTCTATACTAATGTATCCATCATATGTATAAATAGGTGATACAAGTTCATATCAAATAATTAGAAATAACATTCAAAGTCTCGGAACACTCTCTCTCATTTTCGACTTTTTTCTCTTTATTTCTACAGAAAGGTAAGTAATTTTTTTTTAAACTAATGAGCTTTGGACCATTTGGTTTTCTCTCAAACTTTCTTTTCTATTTTTAAAATATAACACCTTACTTTCAATATTTTTTTTTTCTAACATAGCATTATTTCCTGCCGTGTCTATATGATAGGAATGAAATTGTACAAGTGAATCAAGTATGTTCCTATTTTAATATCATGTACTGTTTTATGCCTTACTTCTGTTCCTATGTATATGCTACAGCAATAGCTACAACATTTATTATTCACTTAGCAGATTTCAAGTCCCGGTGGTGAACCAGAAAGGGCTCTTTTCAAGATCCGCGAGACTAGTGTATTCTCAGCTTTTCCTTCTGAGGCTTTGGAAAAGGAAGAGACAGTAATCGAACGGCTCAGATTCTCCGTCCGTAAACCCCACTGTGATTGATCCATACAGCCCCGCCTCATTTTGCATTCCACAGTGAGCATGATAAATATATGTTCCGGGTTAAAAAAAAATTCGGTAAAGCTATTTTCCCCCTAATAATTGTTATGCCGTCTTTTTCCTATGGTAAAAACGACACCCCAATCGCAAAAACGACGTTACGATATAAAAGGACAGTTTAAGTCAAACACGCATGACCAAAGCCAGAAACCAAGCTTCAACCAAAGCCAGAAACCGAGCTTCAACAAAGTCAAAAACCAAGCTTCAACCAAAGCCAAAAACCAAGCTTCAACCAAAGCCGCCAACCAAGCTTCAACCAAGCTTCAAACCAAGCAAAAACCAAGCTTCAACCAAGCTTCAATCAAGCAAAAACCAAGCGCCAACCAAGCTTCAATCAAGCACCGACCAAGCAAAAACCAAGCGCCAACCAAGCTTCAATCAAGCATCAACCAAGCATCAAGCACCGGTTTCTTTTCCTATAAATAATTCACTCATTCTCAACTCAAGGGGACAACAAAAAAAGAATCCCCCGAACTCAAAAGCTCTCAAAAACCCCAGAGACTCTCAATCCCAGACTTCACTCAGCCAAATACTCTCCCAACTCAAGAGGACTCCAAACTCGGTACTCCAGCCGAGCTAAAGGGGGAAAAGGTCCAGGATTTATTCTGAACCCAAGAACTCTCAAAACCTCAAAAAGATTCCACTCCCCACTTTGGAATAGAGCCTGAACCAAGAATCCCATGAACTACGTCATGACCTAATCCCGCAAGGCGAGCTCCCTCCAGGCAGGGCGACCTCCAGGCGAGCTCACCCCCAGGCAGGGGCGATTTCAAGGCGAGCTCGACCTCCAGCCGAGCTCGACCCCAAAGGCGAGCTCTCTCTCCAGGCAGGGGCGATCACTAGGCGAGCTCGACTCTCCAGACGAGCTCGACCTCCAGCCAGGATCGACCCCCAGGCGAGCTCGACCCCCAGGCGAGCTCAACCTTCCAGGCGAGCTCACTCTCCCAGCAGGGGCGATCTCCAGGCGAGCTCGACCTCCAGCCGAGTTCGACCCCCAGGCGAGCTCAACTTCCAGCAGGGGCGATCTCCAGGCGAGCTCGACCTTCAACCGAGCTCAATCTTCCAGGCGAGCTCAACCCCCAGGTAGGGGCGACCTCTAGGCGAGCTCGACCCCCCCAGGCGAGCTCCCTCCAGGCGGGGCGACCTCAAGGCGAGCTCGACCTCCAGCCGAGCTCGACCCCCCAGCCGAGCTCAACCCCTAGGTAGGGGCGACCTCTAGGCGAGCTCGACCCCCCAGGCGAGCTCCCTCCAGGCGGGGCGACCTCAAGGCGAGCTCGACCCCCAGCCGAGCTCGACCCCCTAGGCGAGCTCACTCCCCAGCAGGGGCGACCTCCAGGTGAGCTCGACCTTCAGCCGAGCTCAATCTTCCAGGCGAGCTCGACCCTCCAGACGAGCTCGACCCCCAGGCGAGCTCGACCTCCAGGCCAGGAATCTAAGACGAAGAACGCGTTCCCGACGAAAAAGAAGACAAAGCATCGTTTCCCTCTTTACGATTCTGAGACCCTCTAAAGCTCCTGGACGCTTTGGGCTTTGTCCCGAACTTCCTTGAGCCCATTGGACTCTCGAAAAGTAATTTGGGCCGACCCCATATTAGGCACATGACTATTCCAGGCACGCCACGTGTCCTCGAATGTTATACCCAAAAAACGGCTTAACATTTTGGCCCTAGAAGGAGGGGGTCTCGAAAACAACCACGAGTTCTCCACCGGCAAATCCACCTCCCTCCACGGGACCATCACAAGACTCCCTGGTAGATATTCTCTTTTCAAAACCAAAAGAAATCCTCCACCGGAAGTCTCAAGACCAGAGGACTAATCCGCCAAATCATCGTAACCGGAAGATTCCTCCGGCAAAAATCTCCTGCAAGATGTCCAACCGCATCGCCGCTTCTGGGAGCAGCGCCCCTCAACAGGCGGAGAGCGTAGCACTTCACACACGAGCCCGAACTCAAGCTAGGCACGGTCAAGAAACCTCGCCGCCAAGCGTCGTCCCGGCAACAGGCGTCGCGCCTCTGCCACACCCAAATACCACCGGCGTTAGAAGTCCCGCCCTCGACACTGTCTTCGTCGAACGAGACGACCGCATGGAGCGCCTCAAGAACAGTCTTTTCCTGCTAGCAAGCGAGTTCGCTAGAGATCGAGAAGAAAGGGTCATGACTTTACACGCCCATGCGAGAGAAGGACGCCCGCAGGACGCTAACTCTGGGGGTCAAAGGCGCGAACAAGGGCAAACGCAAAATGCGAACATCGAAGGCAGACAAGACGGCGACCCTGACCCAAGTATTCGAGACATCGACCGCCACCACCGGGCATAACGAAGAACCGCTCAGGGGCTAGATCAACATGGAACGCAGAACTTAGGCACCGACCCACAACACGTCAGTATCCCTCAGGCCGCCCGCTCCGTTGCAGGAACCGGAGCCGAATCGCGAAGGTCTGCTCTCGATAGACTGGGCCAAGGAGAAGAGGTAGCAGATAGCGGAGACGTCAGAAGATCTCCTCCGCCGCGACGTACCGGGTCACCAGGACGCTTAGGGCCCAACGTAGATCTACGACGTCACCTCAACTCTCGGTGGGAGTTCCCGGGGCGCCAAGCCGTCCCCGAAACAGGCGAACCACAAGAAGTCGCCCCTCTAATTACGGCAACGCCGCCTACGGCACATGTCACTCTGATCGATCAAGCATCGAACGAAAGAGAGCGTACCACCAGATTTGCGCCTACCGCCATACATGCCGGAAATGATGAAGTAACTAACATGTTCCACGTGTGGAGAGAGGAAATCCGAGAGTTACAGGCAGCCCGGACAAGAACCCCCTTGGTGAGAAGCATGATCGAGGGCGTGGCTTCGCCATTCGCGGCACACGTCCTCGCCAACGACACCGGGGGGAGCTTCCGTCCGCCCACCATGCCGCTCTATGACGGAAGCACAGACCTTCTTTACCACATCCACCAGTACCAGACCAACATGAGGATGGCGGGACAGTCCCCATCGACGATGTGCCAGGCGCTCTGTCTCACCCTCACCAGTACCGCGTTCGAGTGGTTCCAAAGGCTCGGGCGAGGGTCCGTACAATCGTTCGAAGACCTCCAGGAAAGGTTCCTCACTCGCTTCTCCGCCTCACGGGTCCGGAGAAAGGAAAAATCATACCTCCTAACAATCAAATAGGGCAGCTCCGAGACGCTCCAACACTACCTCAACCGGTTCATCGAGGAGTCCAACAAGGTGGACGATTACGAGGACGGCGACGCTGTCTATGCCTTCATCGACGGTCTACGGGCTGGCGACCTTCTAACATCACTGGTGAAGCAGCGGCCCGCTACGATGACAGAGCTCATCTCCCAAGCTACCCAGCACATCTCCGTCGAGGAGTACTACGAAAGTCGGAGGATCCGCGAGAGGGGGAACCGGCGCAGGGACGAGGACGAGGTCAACAACGACCAACGAAGAAAGAAGAGTCGGGGCGCCGACGCCGCGGCTTCAAGCGTCCGACCCCCGCCAAGACAGAGACCCCTGCTGGTCGAGAAGTTCCAGAGGAACGTCGACTTCACGTCACTCAAAGCTACGCCGGATCGAATTTTGGCCCTGCACGGGAACATGTTCACCGAGCCCCGACCCATGACGATGCACCCATCAAAGCGCAACAAGAACAAGTACTGCCGTTTCCACAAAGACCACGGTCACCTCACCGCCGAATGCTTCGAGCTCAAGAAGCAGATCGAAAGTCACATCCAAAATGGCGAGCTGAAGGAGTTCGTGATGGCCATGGGCGCCAATTCAGACCCCGCGCCAAGGAGACAGGTTCCCCAAAACGACAGGCAGCAGGAACGTGGAAAAGAGGTTGTCGCAGGTGGAAGCAACAACAACAACACCCGAGGTAACGTAGCCAACGCCCCGCTCAACTTGGTGACCACTATCTTCGGAGGGCCAGAAATGGGAGATACTGCGCGAACGAAGGAAATATGCGCGAGCAGCGAACGGAGAGGGTCCCTCCCACCATGTCAACCTCACCCAGCGCGCATGCCCAATTATGCCATACGAAACAATCCACTTCACCGAGGAAGAGGCCCGCCAGGTAATGCACCCACACAACGACGCCATCGTTGTCAAAGCGCAAGTAGCAAACAATATGGTGAAGAGGATTCTCATTGACAACGGGAGCTCGGCCGACATCCTATTCAAAGCCGCCCTCGACCGGATGGACCTTGGAGAAGTTCATCCAACCCCGGTCAAGACCCCGCTCTTCGAGTTTGCAGGAGAGTGCGTTTACACGGAAGGTTCCATAAGCCTCCCGGTCACGTTCGGACAGGAGGGGGGAGCCCAGGTCACGCGCCTGGTGGACTTCCTAATTGTGGACCGACCTTCCGCTCACAATTTCATCATAGGGCGACCAACGCTCAACAGGCTGCGCGCGGTCACCTCAACATACCACCTCCTCATGAAATTCCCGACACCCAATGGAGTAGGGGCGATGCGAGGAAGCCAAGCCGACTCTAGGGCATGCCACGTCCAAGGATCCCGCGCCAGGAAAGACGACGCCATGGTGAGTGTCATATGTGAAGTCGGAGACGACCTCCCAGGCGAGATCGGCAAGGCACAAACACTCGAGGACCTGGATCCGCGAGAAGAAGCCGACTCCAAAAAAGTAGAGGCGTCGAGCGACCTCGTACCTGTGATACTCGACGAAGCCAACCCCGAACAGGTCGTCATGATCGGAGCACACCTGCCAGCCGAACTAAAAGATCGACTCGGAGCGTTCCTCCAAGAACACAAAGACGTCTTTGCGTGGACACACGCAGACATGCCGGGGATCGACCCGGAGATTATCACCCACAGGCTCAACGTACTCCCTGGAGAGAAGGGAAAAGTCCAAAAAAGAAGATCGTTCAACCCCGAAAGGTATCTCGCGATCAACGAGGAGGTCGAGAAGCTAATCACCGCCAGATTCGTCCGCGAAGCCAAGTTCCCTAGTTGGGTCTCTAACGTGGTCATGGTAAAAAAGTCGAACGGGAAGTGGTGAATCTGTATCGACTACACCGACCTCAACAAGGCTTGCCCGAAGGACTGCTTCCCCCTGCCAAGGATCGATCAGCTGGTCGATTCCACCGCAGGGCACGAGCTCTTGAGTTTCATGGACGCCTACTCGGGATACAATCAAATCAGAATGTACGGACCGGACGAGCTAAAGACCACTTTCACCACCGATCGAGGCCTATTCTGTTACCAGGTAATGCCGTTCGGGCTGAAGAACGCCGGAGCCACTTATCAGCGCTTGGTAAACCAAATGTTCGCCAAGCAAATCGGGAAGACGATGGAGGTCTATGTCGACGACATGCTCGTTAAAAGCCTCGAGGCACCTGACCACGTCAAAGACCTGGAGGAGACCTTCGCCCTTCTCCGAAAGTACAAGATGAAGTTGAACCCGAACAAGTGCGCGTTCGGTGTACAGTCAGGGAAGTTCCTGGGATTTATCGTCAACCGGCGAGGCATCGAAGCCAACCCCAAAAAATACAGGCACTGCTGGACATGAGGTCCCCGACCAAGGCAAAGGAAGTCCAAAGCCTCACTAGACGCGTGGCCGCGCTGAGTCGGTTCGTCTCCAAGGCCACCGACCGATGTCAGCCTTTCTTCCGAGCCATCAAAGGAGGAGCCGACTTTAAGTGGACCGACGAATATGAAACCGCATTCCAGGACTTGAAGACATACTTCGCCACGCCACCGCTCCTAGCGAAGCCCAAGGACAGCGAGACCCTCTACCTGTACCTCTCTGTGTCGACGAGGGCGGTCAGCGCTGTCCTCGTCCGAGAAGAAGAGAAGATACAATGGCCCGTGTATTATGTAAGCAAGGCGCTCCTGGACGCTGAGACACGATACCCGGAGATAGAGAAGCTCTCCCTTGCTCTGGCGATGTCCGCAAGGAAGCTTCGACCATATTTCCAAGCACACCAAGTCATAGTGAGGACCGAATACCCAGTCAAGAAAGCTCTGCAGAAGGGCACCTCAACGAGGATGGCCGTCTTGTCCCAGGAGCTAGGAGAATACGGGGTGGAGTTCCAGCCGAGGGCCGCAATTAAGGGACAGGCCGTCGCCGACTTCATCGCCGAATTCATTTACGATGTGGATCTGGGCAAATACGAGGGAGACAAGCAAGAAGAAGAAACCACGGGAGACAAAGGTCCGAAAAAGAAAAGGAAGGCCGCCCCCTATGGGCCGGTCTGGAACCTGCACGTGGACGGAGCGTCCAATGTCCGCGGGTCAGGGGCAGGGATCGTCTTCGTCAACCCGGATGGAGAAAAGCTCAAGTACGCCATCCACTTCCAATTCAAAACCTCGAACAACGAGGCCGAATACGAAGCCCTCCTAGCCGGACTCGACATAGCCAGGAAGCTCGGGGTCGAAAACCTTAAAATCCAATGCGACTCGCTCCTCATCGTCAACCAAGTCAAGGGAGAGTACCAGGAAAAGGAGGAGAACATGGCGGCGTACCTGGAGGAAACCAAGCTCCGACTGGAGGCAATCTCCAGGTACGAGATCGTGCAGGTCCCCAGGGGTACAAACGCTGAGGCCGACGCACTGGCCAGGATGGCCTCTGGCTGCGACAGCGAGGAGTTAAGCAAGGTACCTGTCGAGACCTTAAAGCTCCCGTCCATCACCAAGGAATAAGTGAACCTGATTGAAGAAGAACCCCAGTCGAACTGGATGGCGCCGATCATCGAATACCTCCGCGATGGCGTCCTCCCCACCGACCAGGCTGAAGCTAAGAAGGTGAAGTATCATGCACACAAATATGTATGGCGAGGATCCACACTCTATAAGAGAGGGTATTCGTAACCGCTCCACCGATGCTTGGACGAGGCTGAAGCCGACTACATCTTGAGGGAAATCCATGAAGGAATTTGCGGGAATCACTCCGCAGGTCAATCCCTGACCTTGAAGGCACTCAAGCAAGGCTACTTCTGGCCAACGATGAAGAAAGACGCGTTCAGTTGGGCACAAAAATGCGACAAGTGCCAAAGATTCTCGCATATTCCGAGACAGGCCCCGGCCCCGTTGTGCCCGATCCTCGTGGCACGTCCATTCGCGAAGTGGGGGGTGGACCTCATAGGCAAACTCCCAATGGCGTCAGGCCAGCGAGTCTGGGCGATAGTCGCCATCGATTACTTCACGAAATGGGTGGAGGCAGAGCCTCTGGCCACAATAATCGAAGCAAACACTACAAGCTTTATGTGGAAATCGATCATATGCCGCCACGGCATCCCCGCCTCGATCGTCACCGACAACGGCAGCCAGTTCGACAACGCAATGGTCCGAAGGATATGCGAACAATTGAAGATCAGAAAGACCTTCTCCTCACCACGCCACCCACAGGCAAACGGCCAAGTTGAGGTCGTGAACAAGACGATCAAGGAGACTTTGAAAAAGAAGCTGGAAGAAAAGAAAGGCGCATGGGCCGACGAGCTCCCCCTTGTCTTGTGGGCTTACCGGACAACCACGCGGACCACCACAGGCGAAACGCCTTTCTCCCTCACTTACGGGGTCGAAGCCGTCATCCCCGTTGAGATCGGGGCGCCGTCATTTCGGACAGAGACCTTCGACGAAGACAGCAACAACGAAGCCCTCCGAATGGAGCTCGACGTGATCGAGGAAAGGAGAGCTGAAGCGTTCACCCGCATGGCCGCACAGAAGAGGGTCATTGAGAAGCACTACAACTCAAGGGTCAAAATCCGCCGTTTCGCCGAAGGAAGCCTCGTCCTAAGGAGGGTGTTCCAAAACACCCAGGTTCGCGGAGCAGGGGTACTCGGGCCGAACTGGGAAGGGCCTTACCGAATTCGAAAGGTGGTACACGACGGAACTTACCACCTCGACGAGATGGACGGCAAGGAGATTAGACACCCGTGGAACGCGGAGCATCTCCGCTAGTACTACCAATAGGCCGGGGCGCCAAGGCACCTGAAGGTTAGCAAGCAACGAAACCTGAACAAACGAATCAAGTCCTTTCAAATTTTTAGTTTTCCAAAAGAGGCCACCGGCCCCAATGAACGTTGAAATTTTCAAAAGCAGGTCATGCGCCCAATTAATGAATGAAGTCGAAATTCGCATTCAGTTTGCAAATCTTTAGCTCCTAACTTTTCATACAATTTAAACAAAATTGCATAAAAACTGGGGGGTTAATAGAGTAAGACAAACACCAAGGCACCACGCAAAACGCAAAAAAAATAAAAAAATAAAAACGCAAAAAAAAAAAATAAAAAAAAATATATACATATACATATATATATATATGCATACATGTGAAAATGCAGGAATACAAACATAGCAATCGCAGCATCGAGCCCCAAACGCACCTCAAAGCGTCAAAGGAGTCCGAGAAATGGGGTTTCGCAACGTTGAAACCCCGAACGTATCAACTCCGTGCGACCCGAGATGAGGGGGCTTGCGCCACCAAGCCCCCGACCGACCTCAACTGCGTCCACGGAGTCCGAGAAATGGGGATTCGCGACGTTGAAACCCCGAACGTATCAACTCCGTGCGACCCGAGATGAGGGGGCTTGCGCCACCAAGCCCCCGACCGACCTCAACTGCGTCCACGGAGTCCGAGAAATGGGGTTTTGCGACGTTGAAACCCCGAACGTATCAACTCCGTGCGACCCGAGATGACGGGGCTTGCGCCACCAAGCCACCGACCGACCTCAACTGCGTCCACGGAGTCCGAGAAATGGGGTTTCGCGACGTTGAAACCCCGAACGTATCAACTCCGTGCGACCCGAGATGAGGGGGCTTGCGCCACCAAGCCCTCGACCGACCTCAACTGCGTCCACGGAGTCCGAGAAATGGGGTTTCGCGACGTTGAAACCCCGAACGTATCAACTCCATGCGACACGAGATGAAGGGGCTTGCGCCACCAAGCCCCCGACCGACCTCAACTGCGTCCACGGAGTCTGAGAAATGGGGTTTCGCGACGTTGATACCCCGAACGTATCAACTCTGTGCAACCCGAGATGAGGGAGCTTCCGCCACCAAGCCCCCGACCGACCTCAACTGCGTCCACGGAGTCCGAGAAATGGGGTTTCTCGACGTTGAAACCCCGAACGTATCAACTCCGTGCGACCCGAGATGAGGGGGCTTGCGCCACCAAGCCACCGACCGACCTCAACTGCGTCCACGGAGTCCGAGAAATGGGGTTTCGCGACGTTGAAACCCCAAACGTATCAACTCTGTGCGACCCGAGATGAGGGGGCTTGCGCCACCAAGTCCCCGACCGACCTCAACTGCGTCCACGGAGTCCGAGAAATGGGGTTTCGCAACGTTGAAACCCCGAACGTATCAACTCCGTGCGACCCGAGATGAGGGGGCTTGCGCCACCAAGCCCCCGACCGACCTCAACTGCGTCCACGGAGTCCGAGAAATGGGGTTTCGCGACGTTGAAACCCCGAACGCATCAACTCCGTGCGACCCGAGATGAGGGGGCTTGCGCCACCAAGCCCCCGACCGACCTCAACTGCGTCCACGGAGTCCGAGAAATGGGGTTTCGTGACGTTGAAACCCCGAACGTATCATCTCCGTGCGACCCGAGATGAGGGGGCTTGCGCCACCAAGCCCCCGACCGACCTCAACTGCGTCCACGGAGTCCGAGAAATGGGGTTTCGCGACGTTGAAACCCCGAACGTATCAACTCCGTGCGACTCGAGATGAGGGGGCTTGCGCCACCAAGCCACCGACCGACCTCAACTGCGTCCACGGAGTCCGAGAAATGGGGTTTCGCGACGTTGAAACCCCAAACGTATCAACTCCGTGCGACCCGAGATGAGGGGGCTTGCGCCACCAAGTCCCCGACCGACCTCAACTGCGTCCACGGAGTCCGAGAAATGGGGTTTCGCAACGTTGAAACCCCGAACGTATCAACTCCGTGCGACCCGAGATGAGGGGGCTTGCGCCACCAAGCCCCCGACCGACCTCAACTGCGTCCACGGAGTCCGAGAAATGGGGTTTCGCGACGTTGAAACCCCGAACGTATCAACTCCGTGCGACTCGAGATGAGGGGGCTTGCGCCACCAAGCCACCGACCGACCTCAACTGCGTCCACGGAGTCCGAGAAATGGGGTTTCGCGACGTTGAAAGCCCAAACGTATCAACTCCGTGCGACCCGAGATGAGGGGGCTTGCGCCACCAAGCCCCCGACCGACCTCAACTGCGTCCACGGAGTCCGAGAAATGGGGATTCGCGACGTTGAAACCCCGAACGTATCAACTCTGTGCGACCCAAAATGAGGGGGCTTGCGCCACCAAGCCCCCGACCGACCTCAACTGCGTCCACGGAGTCCGAGAAATGGGGTTTCGCGACGTTGAAACCCCGAACGTATCAACTCCGTGCGACCCGAGATGAGGGGGCTTGCGCCACCAAGCCCCCGACCGACCTCAACTGCGTCCACGGAGTCTGAGAAATGGGGTTTCGTGACGTTGAAACCCCGAACGTATCAACTCCGTGCGACCCGAGATGAGGGGGCTTGCGCCACCAAGCCCCCGACCGACCTCAACTGCGTCCACGGAGTCCGAGAAATGGGGTTTCGCGACGTTGAATCCCCGAACGTATCAACTCCGTGCGACCCGAGATGAGGGGGCTTGCGCCACCAAGCCCCTGACCGACCTCAACTGCGTCTACGGAGTCCGAGAAATGGGTTTTCGCGACGTTGAAACCCCGAACGTATCAACTCCGTGCGACCCGAGATGAGGGGGCTTGCGCCACCAAGCCCCCGACTGACCTCAACTGCGTCCACGGAGTCCGAGAAATGGGGTTTCGCGACGTTGAAACCCCGAACGTATCAACCTCGTGCGATCCAAGATGAGGGAGCTTGCGCCACCAAGCCCCCGACCGACCTCAACTGCGTCCACGGAGTCCGAGAAATAGGGTTTCGCAACGTTGAAACCCCGAACGTATCAACTCCGTGCGACCCGAGATGAGTGGGCTTGCGCCACCAAGTCCCCGACCGACCTCAACTGCGTCCACGGAGTCCGAGAAATAGGGTTTCGCAACGTTGAAACCCCGAACGTATCAACTCTGTGCGACCCGAGATGAGGGGGCTTGCGCCACCAAGTCCCCGACCGACCTCAACTGCGTCCACGGAGTCCGAGAAATGGGGTTTCGCAACGTTGAAACCCCAAACGTATCAACTCCGTGCGACCCGAGATGAGGGGGCTTGCGCCACCAAGCCCCCGACCGACCTCAACTGCTTCCACGGAGTCCGAGAAATGGGGTTTCGCAACGTTGAAACCCCGAACGTATCAACTCCGTGCGACCCGAGATTAGGGGGCTTGCGCCACCAAGTCCCCGACCGACCTCCAAGCGAACTCGACCCCCAAGCGAGTTCGACGGCCTCACGAGCTCGACCTCGGCCTCATGAGTTCGACCTCGGCCTCAGCTCGACCTCGGCCTCACGAGCTCGACCTCGGCCTCATGAGTTCGACCTCGGCCTCACGAGCTCGATCTCGGCCTCACGAGCTCGACCTCGGCCTCAGCTCGACCTCGGCCTCATGAGCTCGACCTCGGCATCAGCTCGACCTCGACCTCATGAGTTCGACCTCGGCTTCACAAGCTCGGCTGAGGTTGTTACACAAACCATTCCCGCGGCTACAAAAAAGAAAGAAAAAGAGGGAGACGTTTGGGCGAAGTGTCGAAGTCATTCCATCTTATCACGAACTGCATGACGAGCTCGACTAGATAAGGAGACAAGCTCGACTAACGGGTGACCAGCTCGACTAGACGAGGTGACGAGCTCGACTAGCGAGAGACGAGCTCGACCAGACGAGAGACGAGCTCGACTAGACGACGTGACGAGCTCGACTAGCGGGTGACCAGCTCGGCTAGACGAGGACGCTGAACAGGGGATAAAAAAAATATATATATAAAAAATATAAAAAAAACGGCGAAGACGTTTTCCATCACATAATTACACAGAGAAGGAAAATCGCAAACACAACAAGTAAAGGAGACGTAGGGATTAGATATACTATACGATAGCCCATACAGCTTATAGTGCAAAAAGGGAAAATGCCCATTCGCCAAAGTTATACCCAAAATCGGGGCCCGCAAAAAACACAACGGGTCTTGAGAGACGCACAACCGACCGCGCCATCAAAAGGAAAAATCCTGACGAATAAAAGTTTGCCTAAATTCACATACAAAAAAGGGGCGATAAGGCCGTTAGTCCATCACAAAAAAGAGGGGAATGGGACTCGAGCTCCTAAGACGAGTCACTGCCATCTAAGGCGGAGAGTCTCTCCGCTCCCTCCGGAGGATTTTCCTTTCCCGGTCCACTCCAGTAGGCAACCAAGTCGCGGTGTGCCCAGTTGATAGCCGAACCAACCCGCTCCGCCTTAACGGCCCCCAGCTCGATGTGCAGACGCTGGAGCTCGGCTCTTTGCTCGCATATCTTCATAGCATCATCCTCGGCGCCTTTCCTGAGACCTGCAACCTCAGCCTCGAGAGCTTTCACACGACCATCGGCGTCCACCTGTGCCAGACGACGGGCCTTGGTCTCGTGTCCCAATCTCCTCACCAACTCGCGAATATTACGCTTAGTTGCAATAGAAGCCAGATAGCACTACAAAAAAAAGAAAAATAAAATAATGGGTATTTAAAGGAGGCGAAAAGACGGCAAACGAAGAAAATATCGAGCCGTGCACGTGGGGGAAAACCTGTCGGGCCTCGCGAGTCAGCAACTCAGCAAGGGCAATCGCGGTCATCCGATCCAACTTAGTCGCCTCTGATGCGTGAGTGGACTCAATACCACTAATGGCTTTACGGGCCAAAGGAGTCAGCGATCGAGAACCCGGCGACACCGCTATGTCAGACGATGAGCGAAGAGGGGCTTTAAGCTTCTTCCCAAGATTGGCACGCGAGGAAGCCACCAACGGAGCCTCGTCTCGCGCCCTTTTTGAACTAGTAATCGCTGCTTTTTTGGTTGGCATAGATGTTGTGGTAGCGCAAAGAGATAAGCCTACCCTCGAGGGCTGGGAAGGGAGCGACGCCTCCGAACCAAGAAGAGGAACCGGCAGCGGCCGCCCCGCAGAGAATACCGACCCAGTAACCCCTCGGGCCCCGTAAGCCGCCATACCTGCAAGGAATCGTCGGGAGAATTAGAGTTTTGATTAAAAAGGAGATATGCATACGTATGGGAACCAAATTGTGATGGCAACTATAATAAAAAAAAAAGAAAAAAAAAACCTCTATTACTATACCGCCAGACTCTGCCGAGAACGGAAAAGAGCGCGAAGACAGCAACGGAACATCGTCGGCCGAACGGTAAGGGAACCACCCAACCTCTTCCCACAGTTTGTCGTCGAGGAACAAGCTAGCCTCGCGATCACTAAGAGGTACCCCTTCGAGAAAAGAAGCAAACTCGGATCGCTGACCCGAGGGCTTTGGGCAATCAGCCGATGTACGAAAACCAAGGGGAATGTTCCCAAAATAGTCGACGCGCGTATAAAAGAACTCATCAACCCACTCACGCCCTGTGCCGGGTAGTTTGTCGAGTATTTTTTTTACGTATTGTTGCGAAGAAAGAACGACCCTTTCGTTCTGTAATTCGGAACCACAGCACACAAACTTAGGAATTCACACACCGTCATTTCACGGTGCTTCTCCCGGAACCACATGATATAACAAGCCACGATGACCCAATAGCCCCTTGGATTTAGTTGACCGGGTGGCAGCTGGATCCTCTCGAGCAAATCACATATGAAAGGGTGCGGGGGGAGTCTCAGCCCATGCTTAAAACTCTCCACATAGACGGCTGTATATCCCTCGGGTGGCTGGCTGGAATAATCGTCGACGGAGGGAACGATGATAGAGATTTCCGGCGGGATCTCGTACTTTTCGCGGAGGAACCTAACTCTATCTTTCGTTGTCAGACTCGTGGCATCGAGGCCAGCAAAATCCCCGCCTCTCGACCGCCTCAGCCGAGACCGCGGCCGTTGTGGGGGCTCGACTACGAACGAGTTGCACCGATAAGACTCGACCTCTCCCTCAGAACATTCTGCCATAACAACCTTATCACCATCATCATCAATATCAACCCCAAGAGACGGAAAACTCACCTCGCCGCCCGCCGAGGAGTTGGCACCGAGGCCCTCGTCGTCACGTCTTGAGATGCGACGCACCGAAGTCTCGCCTCTGACCGAATGACCGAACGCTTCAAGCAACAATGACATCTTCTTCCCGTTTTTCGGGGAATTACAACGAGGCTCGCTTGCTGAAGCCTCTACGCCCTCCGCCGCGAACGACGAGCAGGCATTCGGAAGAACGTCTACGTTGCCCTCCCCCGATGTCAACAAAGGCCCGCCGGTGGCAGCTCCTCGGCCCGGACCAACCTCGCAGCCCATCGACACCGGAAGAAACCCACCTCTTGATACTCTGAAGTCCGCCGACAGCAGCGGGGACCCGTTTGTGAAGAAAAACGGCGTCGAAGTCAAGGGAGTATCACCTTCCAAACTCCGGAGAATACCTGGTGTGACGTCGCCTTCATCCGATGGGCCTACCTCGCAGCCTCTCACGGCCAACGGGGACCGAGACGACTCGCCATGGGCCACCGATTGAACGACGTTACCTCTCCCGTCAAAATACAGACCCGACGCCGGCGGAGCCGGCCCCCGTCCGAGGACCGCATCGAGGAGGGCGTCGAGGTCGCCATCTCCGAAGCCAGTGGGCAAACCTGCGGAACCCAGGAATTCGCCAAAAGCGCCGGGAAATTCATCAAACACCCACGGCTCGCCAAAGTCGGAGTCGCCAAAAGCCCTAGAAAAGTCGGGTGGGACCGCTAGGTCGCTGGAACCACGAGGTGAATTAGGCCCACCGCTGACCAGATCATTTAAAGTCATCACAGTATTTTGGAAGAAAAGCCAGGAAGGTTCAAAGAAGAGGACTGGAGGGTCGAGAGACAGAATGAAGAAAAGAAATAAAATGGCAAAGTGAGAAGAAAAAGAGTGTATATATTCACCGAAGAAGAAACCAACCTCAAGAAAGAAGCAAGAAAATCCGGGGGGATTGCTGATCTCAACTCTGCTACGCTCCTGTGATGGCAGCTCAATCCCCGGACACATCTCAGTTTTTAAGAAAAAAGGGAGCATGGGGTAAGTGTAAAAGTCAAAGAAACAAATGAGTAAACACATCCATACACAGAGCGTAGGAAATAATGATAATAGTAGTAATAAATAATAGATAAGATAATAGGCATATATCTATACACGGAAAAATGATGACGTAAAAACTGGCTACCTATAGTACATCAACATGCATATATAGGTCAATGCCTAAAAAGGAAACCCACGCAACTTGCAAATGCGTGGGTACTTGTGCATATACTTTTCAAAAGTCATGACCGGGTCAGTCACCTGCCCTAAAAAGATAAATAAAGATATTGTGCACATACGATATTATAAAAAAAGGGGGGGGGGGGGATGAGGAGCAAAGTTTCCCACACGACAAAGCGAGCTCGACCCCCCAAGCGAGTTCGACCGCCAAGCGAGCTCAGCCTCCAGGCGAGCTCGACCTCGGTCTCAGTTCGACCTCGGCCTCAGCTCGACCTCGGCCTCGGCTCGACCTCGGCCTCAGTTCAACCTCAGCCTCGGCTCGACCTCGGACTCAGCTCGACCTCGGCCTCACGAGCTCGACCTCGGACTCATGAATTCGACCTCGGCCTCACGAGCTCAACCTCGGCCTCAGCTCGACCTCGGCCTCACGAGCTCGACCTCGGCCTCATGAGTTCGACCTCGGCCTCACGAGCTCGACCTCGGCCTCACGAGATCGACCTCGGCCTCAGCTCGACCTCGGCCTCATGAGCTCGACCTCGGCCTCACGAGCTCGACCTCCAGGCCATCGAGAACCCAACCCACCTCGAAGACTGCTCAAAGCGCGACTACACAGACCATTCCCTCGGCCACACAAAGTGGGAATAAATAAATAAATCAATAAAGAAGGGGAGGGGAAGCAAAGTTTCCCACACGACAAGTTGCACGCGAAACTGGGGGGTTAATGTTATGCCGTCTTTTTCCTATGGTAAAAACGACACCCCAATCGCAAAAACGACGTTACGATATAAAAGGACAGTTTAAGTCAAACACGCATGACCAAAGCCAGAAACCAAGCTTCAACCAAAGCCAGAAACCGAGCTTCAACAAAGCCAAAAACCAAGCTTCAACCAAAGCCAAAAACCAAGCTTCAACCAAAGCCGCCAACCAAGCTTCAACCAAGCTTCAAACCAAGCAAAAACCAAGCTTCAACCAAGCTTCAATCAAGCAAAAACCAAGCTCCAACCAAACTTCAATCAAGCACCGACCAAGCAAAAACCAAGGGCCAACCAAGCTTCAATCAAGCATCAACCAAGCATCAAGCACCAGTTTCTTTTCCTATAAATAATTCACTCATTCTCAACTCAAGGGGACAACAAAAAAAGAATCCCCCAAACTCAAAAGCTCTCAAAAACCCCAGAGACTCTCAATCCCAGAATTCACTCAGCCAAATACTCTCCCAACTCAAGAGAACTCCAAACTCGGTACTCCAGCCGAGCTAAAGGGGGAAAAGGTCCAGGATTCATTCCGAACCCAAGAACTCTCTAAACCTAAAAAAGATTCCACTCCCCACTTTGGAATAGAGCATGAACCAAGAATCCCATGAACTACGTCATGACCTGATCCCGCAAGGCGGGTACGTAGGCAGCTCACGAGGAGCACGGGCACGACCCCCCCAGGCGAGCTCCCTCCAGGCAGGGCGACCTCCAGGCGAGCTCACCCCCTGGCAGGGGCGATTTCAAGGCGAGCTCGACCCCAAAGGCGAGCTCTCTCTCCAGGCAGGGGCGATCACTAGGCGAGCTCGACTCTCCAGACGAGCTCGACCTCCAGCCAGGATCGACCCCCAGGCGAGCTCAACCTTCCAGGTGAGCTCACTCTCCCAGCCGGGGCGATCTCCAGGCGAGCTCGACCTCCAGTCGAGTTCGACCCCCAGGCGAGCTCAACTTCCAGCAGGGGCGATCTCTAGGCGAGCTCGACCTTCAACCGAGCTCAATCTTCCAGGCGAGCTCAACCCCCAGGTAGGGGTGACCTCTAGGCGAGATCGACCCCCCAAGCGAGCTCCCTCCAGGCGGGGCGACCTCAAGGCGAGCTCGACCCCCAGCCGAGCTCGACCCCCCAGGCGAGCTCACTCCCCAGCAGGGGCGACCTCCAGGTGAGCTCGACCTTTAGCCGAGCTCAATCTTCCAGGCGAGCTCGACCCTCCAGACGAGCTCGACCCCCCAGGCGAGCTCGACCTCCAGGCCAGCAATCTAAGACGAAGAACGCGTTCCCGACGAAAAAGAAGACAAAGCATCGTTTCCCTCTTTACGATTCTGAGACCCTCTAAAGCTCCTGGACGCTTTGGGCTTTGTCCCGAACTTCCTTGAGCCCATTGGACTCTCAAAAAGTAATTTGGGCCGACCCCATATTAGGCACGTGACTATTCCAGGCACGCCACGTGTCCTCGAATGTTATACCCAAAAAACGGCTTAACAATAATAAACCTACATTTTAAGTTGATTGAAAACAAAATTACCTTGGTACTCACAGATTTATCATAACCAGCATGGCGATAATGGAAGAGATCTTGAAACAACGGAATGTGGTGATTTTCAGGGGTTCGGATCGATCTAGAGCAGAGTCCGAGCGTATTCCGAGAGCACATGATAGCAAAAACGTGCAAAGCCCGGGAAAACCTTACTTGGGGTTATTATTGGCCAAAGTTTCGAATCTTATATGATGTGCTGATTGAAAAGCGATAACGAGGTTATTAAGGCTTTGGAAAGGAAGAGCGATGCCTCTTCTGGGACGGTTTTCTCCTTATTATTTTCAGTTTTGGATACTTGTAATTTCTTTTATCATATTAATTTTCAGTGGATCCCTATGAGCTACAATTTGACGGCCGATGAGATTTGTGAATGGGCCGAGAAACCCCAAGTTTCTGGATTCGTGTCTTCAAGGCTCCGTTCGGAACCCAGAAAATAGGAGGGAAAGAAAAATGAAAATCCATCATATTTTACTTAGGTTGTTTGGATTGAAGAAAATAGAGTGGAAAAAAAATATGATGAAAAATGCGAATGAAAGTTTATAACTAAAATGAGGATTTCATTTTCCTTCAAAAATCAAATGGAAAACGAGAATCTCTTCAAATTTGTCTATGAGGGGATCACAGTTGTGTGTCTCGTCCAGGGACCGAACCTGAAAAGCTCAATAGGGGGGCTTATTTGAAAAAAATATATTTAGAGGGGTTAATTAAAAAAAAGTTCATGGTAAAAATGTTTTTTATTTTTTTTTTAAATGAGTCAAAAGTGTAAATTTTTAGGGTAAAAAATGTAAAACGTTTTAAAAATTGGCAAAAAAATGTAAATAAAAAATATTTGAGGGGGGGCTAATTTAAAAAATTCATGGTAAAAATGAATTTTTTTAAAAAAAAATGGGTCAAAAGTGTAAATTTTTTAATGTAAAAAATGTAAAACTTTTTTAAAATGAGCAAAAAATGTAAATAAAAAAAATTTAGGGGGCTAATTATAAAAATGAAATTTTTCTAAAAGGGGTCAAAAGTGTAAATTTTTTAGGGTAAAAATTGTAAATTTTTTTAAAAATGGGCAAAAAAAATAAATAAAAAAATTTGAGGGGGGGCTGGAGTCCACGCTGGACTTGAGTTAGCTCCGTCCCTGGTCTCCTCGTTATTTTACCGTCAATTTTCTCTCATATTTTCCATGACTTCTAAACACAATTAGAATTTTGATTTTTTCTATTATTTTCTCTCACATTTTTCATTTTTTCTATTATTTTCATTTTCTCTCTTATTTTTCGGGTTCCAAACGGAGACCAAGGGATGGGGTACTATTTTCTCTCTCTTTTCCCGCTTTAGGGTCTGGGGAGTTTGTAGTGAAACCCTTTAATTAAAAAAAAATAAAAAAAAAATAAAAAAATAAAAGAAGAAGAAGAAGAAAGAAAGATCAGCGTCGGCAAATTGTTCCATATAGAACATAGTGCATCTTCTTTGATTTAAGGTGATTTTTGTGTTTAATTTTTTCTTAATTCCCACGTGTGAAAATAAATGTCTCAAATGCTAGTTACTTGCCACAAGAAAACGAAGCTTCCTGTATTGGCTTAATGTCGTAGTGGAGCGGAGATATATATATATATATATATATATATATATATATATATATATTTTTTTTTTTTTTTGGGTGAATTTCTAGTGCCTGTGATGATATTGAAGTTAGTGCTTGTTTAGCAAGCTTCAACATGAAACTGTATGCTATAGATTCTGTCTTCTTTTTTTTTGTACGTCCTAAAGTCCAATCGACTTCTTAGCCACGATCAACTAGTATCAAATATGATCATTGTAATGCTTGAAAAAAATACAAGAAACCACACATAAGACCCAATTTCATGGTGTCATGAAAAATCAATATTATTGACTTGGCTTCACATCAGGGCCAACTTACCTTTACCCATATTATAATCCATTTAGCAGTATTTTTTTTCTTTCGATAACCCCAATATTTTGAATCGACTGATTTTCAAACTTCATCTAACATTTTCATGGGTGCTTCTAAAAAAACGTTTTCATAGGTGCGATGTCCATAAGAAACCAATCAAAATTATTTGCGTATGCATTAGGCCCTGTCCGTTAGTATGAAAGATATTTTGTGGATCCCGCGAAAACAAAACTTGTGAATTGGAGGTTTTTTTTTTTTTTTTTTTTTTTGCAGGGAGATGATTGTGTACTGCCTAAAATAATAATGGATATAAAGTTTTCTATTTATTTTTATATTATAAAAAGAATAAATGTTACTTTTGTCCCCTAAATTATGATGGTCCTGAAATTTTCCCCCCCAAACTTTTAAAACTCGATTTTTTCCCCTTAATGTGTGATTCAATTTCATTTATGTCCTTCCGTCAAATATTCTGTGAGTTTGGTTGTTAAAATAACACATGGGTCTCACGTGCTATTTGAGAAAAAGGGTGTTATGGGTAATTCCATGAATTTTTATTTTTACTTTTCCTTCCTCTTTAATTTTTTTTCACTTATTTTATCCCAAATTATTTTATCTCTCGTTCAAAAAGAGAAGATAAAAAAAACACCCAGCTTCTCAAATAGAAAACCAGTCTGGTTTTTTCTCTCTTTAAATTGGAACTTTCAATCCTTTTAATGATTATGATCGAGTAAATTGAATTGATGATTTTCTTTGGTTTTTTTTTTTTTTTTGGAATTGAATTGAAGGTTATTTACTTTACGTTCTGATAATGGTTTTGATTCGTGTTTCCGATCAATAGATCGAAGAAATTTCACAGCACAGCGAGAATCTTCTAGATGACGAAGGCAACGAGCTCGAGAATGGCTGCGAAGAGCTTTTGGAGATCGAGCTCAAGATCGACAGTGCTCCAATCTTGTCCGGCGAAGCTTCCGGTGGTGGTGGCTTCTCTCCCATCACCCTAAAAAACCTCGTCAAGTGCAATATGCAGGTCCAACTCCTTCAGATCCCTTGATCTTTCTCTCTTTTCCATCTTTGTTGGCTAGATCTGAGGTCTTTGATTTTTGGTTGAATTCCATGATTCAGTTTTACGCCATATTAATTCGATTCCACATATTATTCCTTTGGAATATTCTCCATAATTGAGTAAAGCTCTTGGCAGGTTGATTCAAGGCAAGCTCGGAGAGCATAGGTTGTCGGAGAGCATATTGTTATTATTATTCCACTGCTGAAACGCGGACGAGAAGTCATCATCAGAACCAGTCTTAGCCACCTTGGAGCTCCTCCAATAGTCCTCTAGACCCGATTCGGAGATTTCTCTGGCTTTCCTGAGAAGAAGATAACTCAGATCTGTACAGAAAAGTAGAAAAAAAAATTAAAGAGGAAGGAAAAATAAAAATAAAAATTAATGGAATTACCCATAATACCATTTTCTCAAATAGCACGTGAGATCCATGTGCTATTTTAACTACCAAACTCACAGCATATTAGACGGAAGGACATAAATGAAATTGAATCACACATTAAGGGGAAAACATCGAGTTTTAAAAGTTTGAGGGGGAAAATTTCATGGCCACCATAATTCAAGGGGCAAAAGTAACATTTATTCTCATAAAAATGATGGTAATTCGTTCATTTTTAGATTTTAGAGCACTTTAAACTAAGAGATTTGTAACTAATTAGGTCACTTTAAATATGTGATTTTGGATCTAGCCTACGTTTGATAATTTTTAGAGATATAGCCAATAATTTATGTGGCAATAATTAAGGTCTGATTTGCCCTTATTTATTAACAAATTCGTCACTTTCTTTTTCCTATTTTTTTCAAATAATTTTTTTTGCATCAAAACTTCAAAAATTCGTATCTTTCTCATAAGAACTCGAAATTGAATGATTTTAGATCCTACAAATTCGTGGTGTCGAGATCTTCAAAAATAGATCTATTGTGTTTGATGAAAAATTATGTTTAATGCATCATATTTACGTTTCCATTTATTTATTTTTATAATTTCAAAAAATTTCAGTTATTTCCATATTTAAGGTAGTAACGTGATTTTTCTACATCTATGGTATTAAACATGATTTTTCATCAAACACAATGGATCTATTTTTGAAGATCTCGACGTCACGAATACGTAGGATTTGGAATCACTCAATTTCGAGTTCATATGAGATATATATGATTTTTTGAAGTTTTTATGTAAAAAAAATGTAGGAAAAAAGTATGAGAGAAAAAATGACGAATTTGTTAATAAATAAAGGCAAATCAGATCTAAATTATTGCCACATAAACTTATTGGTTATTTTCCTAAAAGTTGTGAAAACTAGGCTAAAAAAAAATTTCATAGTTTCATTTTGGTTATTTTGCTACACTGCCCTTAAACTAATTCAATTAATAAATAAGCAAAATTTCTATTTTTTTTTTTATCCTTGTAGTGATTTTACGTTGTTTAATTAGAAAACAAATTCAGCAGTTACATATTTTATTTTATTTTTATATAATTTTAGCATATATAAAGTATCATTATTTATAACTATTTGGATTTAATCTTAATCAATCTAAAATAGAATTAATCATCATATAGCTAGGCATAATTTTTTCATAAATTTAAAAAATGATGGCATAAATTATTTGCAGGATTAAAAAACAGAAACTCGCATAAATTTAAATATGGAGGCTGATTTTGCGTAAATTTAAAATATTAGGGCATGATTTTAGGTATTATATTGCAGAAAAAAAAAAGTAAACGTATTATTTTTATAGTATACTCTAACGATATATATATATATATATATATATATATATATATATATATATATATATATATATATATCCTTTTTGTAAAGGGAATTCGAAGCTGACCAATTCAACCCAAAATAAATAGGCAAATAGTCATTGAGATTCTGAGAACACTTCTATTTGTTAGACATATCT